>NW_024412376.1:30631849-30890616 GCF_014898765.1 Herpailurus yagouaroundi
ATAGAATAGAATAGAATAGAATAGAATAGAATAGAATAGAATAGAATATTATGCAGCCATTTGCAAAAACATGGATGAACCTAGAGGGTATTATGCTAAGTGAAATTAGACTGAGAAAGACAAATACCATATGATTCCATTCATAGGTAGAAGCTAAAAAAAAAAATGTAAAAACAAACAAACAAAAAGCAGAAATACTGGGACGCCTTAAGTCTCTGACTCGATTTCAGCTCAGGTCATGATCTCACAGTTCATGAGTTCCAGCCCCTCATCTAGCTCTGTCCTAACAGTGCAGAGTTGCTTGGGATTCTCCTTTCTCTCTGCCCCTCCTCCCCTCAACACACACCCATGCTCTCTCTCTCTCAAAGTAAATAAACTTAAAAAAAAAAAAGCAGAAATAGACCCATAAATACAGAGAACTACTGGTTGCCAGAGGGGAGGTGGGGAGGGAATGGACAAAATAGGTGAAGGAGAGTGGGAGATTCAGGCTTCCACTTATGGAATGAATAAGTCATAGGGATAAAGGAACAGTATAGGGAATGTAATCAATGGCATTATAAGTGCTATGTGGTGACAGAAGGTAGCTATACTTGTGGTGAACATAACATAAGGTAAAGAAAGACTTGTCAGATCATTTTGTTGTACATGTGAAACTAATGCAACATTGTGTGTCAACCATAGTTCAATAAAAAAAGGGTTTTTTCCCAGGGAAAACCTGATGGATGGACAGGAATTAAGCTGATAGGCACGGTTTTTATCTCGGTCTTTTCAGGCTCCTATAACTGAATAACACACTGAATGACTTCAACAACATTTCTAATAATTCTGGAAGCTGAAAGTCCAAGATCAGAATGCCAACATGGTTATTGTCTTTGTGAGAGCCCTCTCCCTGGTTATACCCTCATATGGACATCCTTGAGGGAGGGAGATTCATGCAGAGAGAGGAAGATCACATATCTCTTCCTCTTTTTATAAGGGCATAAGAATCTTCATAATAACTCTACTCTCATGACCTTATCTAACCTTAATTACCTCCTAAAAGCCCCACCTCCAAATGCTATCACACTGGGGGCTTGGGTTTCAACACATTACTTTGGAGAGGACACAAACATTCAATCCTTAGCAGTTTGGAAAAATATATTCCAGGCAGGGAAAACACAGTATGTGCAAATTCTAGAGGCTGGAGAGATCAAAGTTCATTCCAGGATTTAACAGCAATTTTCTCTTCTTTTCTTAGTTTACTTTATTTATTTATTTTGAGAGAGAGAGAGAGAAAGAATGAAAGTGAGGGAGGGGCAGAGAGAGAATCCCAACCAGGCTCCTTGCTGTCAGCACAGAGCCTGATGCAGGGCTCAATCTCAAACTGTGAGATCAGGATGTGAGCTGAGATCAAGAGTCAGACACTTAACTGACTGAGCCACCCAGGCACCCCCTAACAGCAATTTTATATAGCTGAATTTTAAAGTGTGAAGGAGAAGAAAGTAGAAAAGAAGCTTGAGTGGTAAGACAAGGGTGAGAAGAATAGAATTTATCCTAAGATCAAAGGTCTGCATTTTCAGAGTAGAGAAATGCCCTAATTAAATTTGGTGATAAAAAAAATTATTCTGTCAGCTGTGTGAAGAAGGAATTGGATATGAGCAAACTGAAACCAGTGAATTAGTAGACACAAGAATAAAGTTTGAAAATTAGTGAAACTGGGCGCCTGGGTGGCTCGGTCGGTTAAGCATCTGACTTCGGCTTGGGTCATGAACCCCCGGTTTGTGGGTTCAAGCCCCTCATCAGGCTCTGTGTTGACAGCTTGGAGCCTGCTTTGGATTCTGTGTCTCCCTCTCTCTCTGCCCCTCTCCTGCTCATGCTCTGTCTCTCTCAAAAATAAATAAATATTAAAAAAAAATTTTTAAAGAAAATTAGTAAAACTGAGGACTCTGATATAACAAATTATTTTTTGCTCTAATGAGCTCAAAGGATACATTTTCAACAAGGGACATCTGAGGATGTTAGGCTATAAAATGTTCAGTGAGTCTCCCATTTATTTATTGGAAATGTCACTTGTTGGTGGCAATGGTAGTCCTCTATCTGTCCACAGTAAGGCACTTCCAGGCCTTAGGACATTCCAAACTGGAGTTTACCACTTCATATTCCTCAACCACAACAATTTTATACTCTAGCAGAATTAATTTTTATGGTTGCAAAAGCCACCATTAGCAAACACTGCTACCTTAGTGTAACATCTGGGATCCAAGTATAATTCCTGAAAAAGCTACCATCACATCCTGATAAACTGCCCACATATCATATAATCACAATCAGGTATCACACAGGTGAAATCACATTACACCCAATCTGTAGTAATGCCCAATCTGTAGGCCTGTGCGATAACTCATCTCCTGATTTACAATCATGGGAGGATCTGAGCAGGACAGGTTGATGAGAGGCCACCTCGAACATGGGGACTAGTCAGGAGGTTAGTGAAATGAGGATGATCTCAACTCCCATAGTGATGATAGGAATAAAATTGAAGAAAGCTCACAGATTCAAGATACATTTTCAAGATAGAATCTGGCTAATGACTGGATATAGGGGAAGAGAGATTTCTAGGAGATATTTCTTTATTGAGGTTATGATTAACGTATAACACTCGTTTCAAGTATACAACATAATTAATCACATATAATCACATATTTGTATGTATGGTGGAATAATCACCAAGGTAACATCCATTACCATATCTAGCTAAAATTTATTTTTTCTTGTGATAAGATTTTTTTAATTTTTATTTATTTATTTATTTTTGAGAGAGAGAGAGAGAGAGAGCAAGCAGGGGAGGGGCAGAGAGAGGGAAACAGAGGATCCAAAACAGGCCCCAGGCTCTGTGCTGACAGCAGAGAGCCTGATGCAGAGCTTAAACCCAGGAACCATTAGATCATGACCTGAGCCAAAGTCGGACACTTAACTGAGCCAACCAGGGGCCCCTCGATTTAAAAAAAAATTTTTTTAAAGAACTTTTAAGAACTATATTTTAAAATTAGGACTTGGCCATCTATGTAGCTGGAGTCTCACAGTTTCTTCTGTGTTTTTTTATAGACTTTAATGTACTTCAAAGTCTATCAGCATCATCAAAATGTAGGACTATGTTTTCCCAGCAAAGATCATTAGGCCAACATGGCAGATAAGGAACAAAATAATGAACCAAGAAATGTTTGTCTTCCTTGCCCCCTATGTCTTTTGCCTCCTTCTTTGCCTTCCAGGGGCCTCCACCTCTAATCACTTAGAGACTTAAGGGGACACTGATCCTGGTGTCTCTAAACTGCTCTCCACCTTTCTTACCTTGGAAAATCCCATACTTTTCTGTTTTGCTCACACCCATTCAAAGTTAACTTTCCCCTCACCCAGCTACCAGGTGGGAAGAAAAGCTAATATCAGTTCCACAGATAATAATGATTTATATTTATACCATATTTTAAGCCCATTACTGGCTAATGACAGAGTCACTTTTATCTGAACCCCTGTTTGCTTATCTGAAAAATTAAGTGATTCAAGCAAATTCAGAAGTTATAAATTCAAATACTTACAGAGGCTGAGTGTGTAACACGGATGAGGAAAGCAAACTGAGGTGTTATGTAGTGGGGAGAGGTGATTTCTTTGGGGACTTTGTGGGCTCCTGCTGCATATAAAAGGAACAGCCTGCATTCTGCTTCAATTAACTATTGTCCTGCAGGCTCAATGTTGCTGGTACTTCCAAATTTTTTTCAAGCTAATTTGGAAATGTAGATTTTTAATGTAATTATCCAATTTCAAATATTTGGCAATGTGACTAATTCAATTTTTTTTTAATCTGTGAGCCAACATTGTATAGGCAAAACAAAACACATCTGCTAGCCAAGTTTGGCCTATAAACTATCAGTTGGAACCCTTTGGATTCGACAGTCTCTGAAGCTTTCTCTGGCTCTATAACTGTGGGAAAATCTAAGATGCCTTCAATTGCAGAAACTAACCTTTAAAATTGTGGAATTCCAGACTCTAGGGCTAGACCAAAGCCAAACATAACTCTGTACCAATAGGTTGCTCAGAGTGTCCAGATTTCAGAAAAAAATATTTCATCAGTATATATGATTAACTTCATTTTTATTGACCTTATAACACAGTAAGGAATGATGCTGCCCAATGTGGTAGTAGATGAAATTGGTAATTTCTCAGAATAAACAAATCATTGCTTTTATCTTGACACAAAAGATTTAAATGATGTTTATTGATATTAACATTAATGTCATCCAGGTGATGTTATATTGAAACAACATGAACCCACAGCTAACATCATATTCAACAGTGAAAAGCTAAAAGCTTTTCCTCTAAGATCAGGAACAAAATAAGGATGCCCACTCCTGCTGCTTTTATTCAAGATAGCATTAGAAGTTCTAGCCAGAGCAATTAGGCAAGAAAAAGAAATAAAAGCCCTCCAAATTGGAAAGTAAAACAGTCACTATTTGCAGATGACATGATACTATATAGAGAAAACCTTAAAGACTCCACCAAAAAAATGTTAGAACCAATAAAATAAAGTAACAGGATACAAAATTGATATCCAGACATCTGTTGCTTTTCTATACAAATAATTAACTATCAGAAACAGAAATTACGAAAACAATTCCACTTGTAATTGCTTAAAACAAGAATAAAATACCTAATACACTTAACCAGGGAAGTGAAAGACCAGTATACTAAGAACTGTAAGACATTAATGAAAGAAAGTAAAGATGACAAAAGTAAATGAAAAGATATTCCATGCTTATGAAGTGGAAAAATGATTATTGTCAAAATGTTCATACTACTCAAAGAAATCTACAGATTCAGTGCAATCCCTATCAAAATCCCAATGGCATTTTTCACAAAACTAAAACAAATAATTCTAAAATTTGTATATAATCACAAAAGATCTCAAATGGCAAAAACAGTCTTGAGTAACAGTGAAGACAGAGGTATTACACTCCCTAATTTCAAACTACACTACAAAGCTATAGTATTTAAAACAGTATGGGACTGGCACAAAAACAGACACAGATCAGTGGAATAGAATTGAGAGCCCAGAAATAAACCCACACATATACAGTCAATTAATTTACAACAAAGGGGAAAGGACAATTACAGCAATGGGAAAAGGACAATCTCTTCAATAAATGGTGTTGGGAAAACTGGACAACCACAGCAAAAGTATAAAACTGGACCACAATCTTACATCACATACAAAAATTAATTCAAAATGGATTAAAACTTGTAAGACCTGAAGCCATAAAACTCCTAGAAGAAAACCAAGGCACTAAGCTCTTTGACATCAGTTTTAGCAATGATCTTTTTGGATCTACTCCAAAGGCAAGAGAAACAAAAGTCAAAATAAACTACTGGGACTATATCAAACTAAAAGCTTCTGCACAACAAAGGAAACCATCAGAATGAAAATACAACCTACTTAACAGGAGAAGATATATGTAAATTATATATCAATAAGGGGTTAATATCCACAATATATAAAGAACTCATACAACTCAATAACAACAAAAATTTTCAATGAAAAAAAATGGGCAGAAGAGCTGAATAGACTTTTTTTTTTCAAAGAAGATGGTCAATAGGCATATGAAAAGATGTTCAACATTACTAACATCAGGGAAATGTAAATGAAAACCACAATGGATATCACCTCACACCTCTTAAAATGAATATTATCAAAAAGACAAGAAACAGTAAGTGCTGGAGAGGATGTGGAGAAAAGGGAACCATTGCACATTGTTGGTGAGAATGTAAATTGGTGCAACACTAGAAAAACAGTATGGAGATTCCTCAAGCGAATTAAGAATAAAACTACCATATGATCCAGCTATTCTATTTCTGGGTATCCAAGTAAAGTAAAAAACACTAACTTGAAAAGATATATGCATCCCTATGTTCATTACAGCATTATTTATAATATCATTGTATGGGAACAACCTAAGTGTCCATCAAAGGATGAAATCAAAAAGGATACGTGGTATATATCAGGGTGCCTGGGTAGCTCAGTCTTCAGCAAAGGTCATGATCTCATGGCTTGTGAGTTCGAGTCCTGCATCAGGCTCTGTGATGACAGCATGGATCCTGCTTGGGATTCTTTCTCTCCTCTCTCCACCCCTACCTTGCTTGTGCTATAGATAGATAGATAGATAGATAGATAGATAGATAGATAGATAGATGTGGTTTTTATATACCATGGAATACTACTCAGCCATAAAAAGAAGGAAATCCTGCCATTTGCAACAATATGGATGAAACTTGAAGACATCATGCTAAGTGAAATAAGTCAGAGAAAGACAAATACCATGTAATTTTACTTATCTGAGGAATCTAAAAAACAAAACAAACAAAAACTCACATATACAGAGAATAGATTAGAGGTTATCATAGGGGAAGGAGATTGGGAGGTAGGTGAAATGGATAAAAGGGGTTAACTTTATGGTGATAGATCATAACTAGCCTTATTGCAGGGATCATTTCATAGGATATACAAAAACCAAATTATTATATTGTACACTTGAAACAAATATAATGTTATATGTAGATTTTACCTCAATTTAAAAAAAAAAAAAAAAAAAAAGAAGACATGTGAGGAGCCTGGGTGTTGCAATGGCTTAGGAGTCCAACTTCTGATCTGGCTCAGGTCATGATCTCACAGTTTCTGAGTTTGAACCCCACTTTGGGCTCTGCAATGATGGCAAGGAGCCTGCTTGGGATTCTGTCTCTCCTTCTCTTTGCCTCTCCCCCACTTGTGTGCTCTCTCTCTCTCTCTCTCTCTCTCTCAAAATTAATAAATAAATAAATAAACAAACAAACAAACAAACTTAAAAACAAGACACGTAAATAGATTTTTGCAGTTATGGAACTTGAGAATAACGATAAAGGATGTTTTGTTGTTGTTTTTTTAAATACCAATCATATTATTTCTTACCATTCTGAGTTAGCTGGGCAGTTCTAGTCTGGGTCTATGTGGCTAGTCTCTGTGGTCAGTCGGTAGCTTGGCTGAGGCTGGATGGGCCAAGATGGCCTCATTCTCAGGGACAGGTTGTGTGGACAGGCTGTTTATTCTAAGGAGACTTAGCTGGAGCACTTGCCTCTGCTCTATACCATCTCTCGTCCTCTAGCAAGCTCAGCAAGCTTCATCACACAGCAGTCTCATGGTTCCAGAAAAAGAGGGCAAGCCAACTGAAATATCCATGTTACACACTCACTGCCTTGCAAGTATTTGAATGTGTAACATCTGATCTATGCCAAGTTCTTCCTAAGTCTCTGATTTTGTCATGTCTGATAAGGTCCTAGTGGTCTGGACCTCAGACTTATTCCCTCTCTCCTGACACACCTGCCCCACCCCCACTCCCCAGGCTTGCCAATAGCTAGAATGGCCTCCCTGTACAACCTTAGGGAGTGTGCAGTTTTGTGAGACCATCACTGCTTAAGAGCAGCACGTCTTTTTTCTTCTTCTTCTTCCTCTAAACCCGCCTGTGTTGCACTGTGTTGTGAGATACTTGGTAAGCATGTCTCTGCTCCAGATTTCAGCTGGGGACAGATCCCTATTTTGTTTGAATGACCCCTCAACTTATATCAAGGTTTGGTAATATCATCAGCAATCTTGTTTGAGACCCAGAGAGAAATGGCACTGGATCCCTTTTCAAATATTCTATCTCTTCTAGTTCTACCCCTTCTGATCCTTCTCTTTTGACCTTCTTATGGCAGGAAGTTCCTTCCCTTTATCAAGGAAAAATTTCTTAAATCGCATTCTCTATCTTCTTCTGCTCTTTAAATTAAACACTCCTTTAAGCATTGGCTCAATCTCTTTCAACTCAAGTCCTAAACAAGGTCTAATTTGCCCTGGGTCAGTATGAGGTCTACAAGTCAAGCTCAGAGCTTTAATTTTATGACTATTCAAGAGGTCAGATAGGAAATCTTCATGAAATCTCTCCCTTCAATAGAGGTTATTCAATAATGAGAAGAATAAATAATAAATAATAAATAATTTTCCAAATAAGCTAATCATTGCTTCTATCTTGGCATACATTCAAATGGAGTTTAACCACATTAAAAATTAATGTCATCTGAACGCAACCATGCGCAAATAGATTTTGTCTACTTACGAAATTTGAGAATGGTAAGATATTGCAAGGTGTTTTTTAGTGCCTATAAAATGACTTTAACAACTTTGAATTGACATCTTATGCAACCTTAGTTTAGATTGTTTACATATAATACCCTGAGTCCCTTACAAAGAAAAAAGAAACATTAGCTCAGTCACTACTTTGCATGACATGCTGTTTAATTCTGTTTCCAACTTGTTCAAAACAGTTTCTTGGGATAGCTGAGTAGTCTTTAAAATTATACTTGCTAATTGTTCCTAAGAAGGCAAGGGCTTTAGCATGTTATTTTTATAGTCTATACATTTAAAGTTATTTAAGTATGAGTTTTTATAAAAGTATAGAGATAGCTGGCCAGGAATTTAGTACTAAACTCCTAAACTGTGGGTAAACATAACAGCAACTTTATCATTTCAACCCAGCCTAATGTGTTCACCATAATCTATAAAGCATCATTAGCACATGATGCTGTAAGAACAGTCAATTAATATTTTGGAGGTTGAATTCTGCCATTGTCTACCACTGAGCCTACTGTTTACTAAAACATTCTTGCCCTTTGTTACATGCCATCATTAAATTACTTTTCATCATATAGTGGTGTGTTTTTTCATCATAGAGTTGTGGCTATAAAGACCCAGCACAAACATCATTTCTGAGAAATGAAGAGACAATACACAAAAAGAAGGGGAGAAAACAGAAATTTGAGTGTTTCAGGCTGCATGGATGGCTCAGTCAGTTAAGCATCCAACTTCAACTCAGGTCATCATCTCAAGGTTCTTGAGTTCAAGCCCCGCATTGGGCTCTGTGCTAACAGCTCAGAGCCTGGAGCCTCCTTCAGAATCTCTGTCTCCCTCTCTCTCTGCCCCTCCCCACTCATACTCTCTCTTTTTCTCTCTCAAAAATAAATAAACATTAAAAAAAAAAAGAAATTTGAGTATTTCTCAGAAAACAAGCATCAATGAGACATAGTATCTTAACAGTGCTGCTGCTGGCTGATCTCATTCCACTCCAGGCACCACAGATTAGGAAAAACATGGACAAAGTATAATTCATTCAGATGGAGAAATGACTGAAAGGGATACCATGTTTAAAAAAAATAAAATAAAGATCTCTGAGAGATCTTAATGTAAGTAACAAACAGAAGATTTTGAGCATGACGGTTACTTTTATGTGTCTGCTTGACCGGACTAAACCATTATTTCTGTGTATATCTGTCAAAGTGTTTTCAGAAGAGATTAGCATTTGAGTCAGACTGAAAAAAGAAGGTTACTCTCACCAATGCAGGTGGACACAATTTAATCAACTGGGGATGGAGTAGAACAAAAAGGCAGAGGAAGGATCAATTCACGGTCTCTGAGACATCCATCATCTCCTACCTTTAGACATCAACCTTTAGATGCCGAAACTTAAACCATCAGCCCTAGATTTGGGGGCTTTTGAACTTGGACTGGGACTTACCTGTAAGTAACCTGGTTTTCAGGTTTTCAGGCTCACACCGAATTATACCACCAATTTTTCTGTTTCTACAACTTGCAGACGGCAGATATACAACTTATCAGTCTCCATAAACACATGAGCCAATTCATATAATAAGTCTCTATACATATGCATATATCTCCTATTGCTTCTGTTTCTCTGGAGAACCCTAATTAATAACTGGGAAATTCAGAATAACTCCCTTCAAATGTTTAAAGTCCTGTCATGGGAAGAAAACTCAGTCTTCTTCTTCTGACCCTGTAGGAGCTGAGGTTCTTTTGCAGATGACTATCAGGCAGAATCTTCTCATAGTCAGAGATGTCCAAAAAAAGAATAGACTCATGGTTCCCTATGACACTAATATATAACCACAATAAAGCAACCAGTTGATAGAAATACCATAGAAAATTCAAGCATCAGACAGATGGTTGAAATGGTTGAATTTTAATGTTCTTTTGTCTCCTGTGGCCTGAGATTTGCAGTCCAACAGCATGGGTGTTCAGAACAGGCAGCAAGCAAACCTGGTCTCTGCTTTAGCTCTCTGTGAAGCTCAGTCTCCTTGTTCTTAAAATGGCATCTACATCATAGGGCCACTTTGAGGATTATCAGATGACACACACATGTTCAGTGAGAGCTCAGGGCAGAGCCTAACCCAGTACACTCTCAATAATGTTGGCTGCTACTTTTGTTACTAACCCAACCTCTTGAAAATCCTTTCAAAGAATGATTCAGAAACCCAAAGACAAAGAATTGATGGGGACACACCTTTTTTTTTTTATGGCAGACGTTGAAGAGAAAGGCAAGTAGAGAGTAGCCGTACGAAGAAAAGAATCATTGTGGAAAAACCCAGAGATCTGAACTTTTTTTAATGTTTTAAAGATGCATTTTACAAAACCCTTTGAAACATAAGAGGTCAGGAACAGTTTTTTAATGTTCTGTACTTGAACACAGCAAAGGAAACCTGACTGGAGGCTGGGCTCTCTGTTCTGGGTGTCTGAAGTTAGATCAATAGTATCTGAACCCAAAGGGAGTCTCGTCCCCTTAGGTATCTTCTACGCTCTTTCTTTCCAGCCCCAATGGACTCCGTCCAATATTTTTTGCTACCCTACACATAGCAGAGCCCCAGAGTTGGCCCTGAGGTTTTCCCCCTTTTCCCAGCGAGAAGCATTGTTTCTGAGACAAGAACTGCTGTTTTCAGTTTTGAGTTAGGATTATAAGTGAGTTCCATTTGTGTCTCTGTAGGGTATCCTGACATCTCCTGTGGGAGAATTTTCAGTTCTGCATTTCAGCAGGGAGATACAGCAAGGAGAATAAATACACAGCCCTCCTATTTGTTTTCTGGTTATCGGGTGACGCCTGCTGGCCAATTTGAGATGTTACTGCCTTTTCTAATTTTGTCTTGGCCTTCCGCATTCAATTCCAGCCATTCGCCTGTAACTGCCACTTTCCAAGATTCTATTCACCTTTACTTAGTTGTGATAGCTTCTATTAATACCTGTTGTGCATTAAATGTCACTTGTATTGCATTAAACTCAGAGTTTTTGGAAACTGCTCCCCATAAAATGATTAAATCCATAGCAAAGGAAAACATCTTTTTGCTATAGTCTGTGCTAGTGAGTCAATGATTCAGTGAACTCATGCTGACAGAGAAGATGACAATTTTTATATTTTCTTGAGAAACACTAGTCGGCAACAAACACAGAGACTGCCACATTTTGAAGTCCAGCTGGCAGCACAAAACAACATTTGCTTAACTCCTCAGCCCAGTGCTCTCATTGATTGAACATACATAGCTACCCAACCATAGCACAAGGTAATCTATGGCTTACACAGCCAGAAAGGACTTTGAATAAGGTTGAAAACATCCCATTTTAGAAATCAACTGCATTCATCTACTAAGTACATTTTTGTTTAGCGCACCTACTGTGTATGTAGAAGGCTTCAAATAAGGTAGGGAAGAGAATGGGTAATAAACAGAAAATATATGAATACAGTCATATCTCAGCTACAACAATATTAAGTCTATATATTTTGAGCCTCATACCTGTTCGTATGTGTTAAATAATTTATTTCAGTGAATCTCAGTGTCTTCTACAGAGTTTCTCATTTATTGTACAATGAGAGTAAAATGATAACATATACTTAATTCCCTTAGTATTGTAATGACTAGCAACACCACCTCCCCTCCATAATTCACAATAAATAAAACTGCATCTTTAAAAAAATTGTACTGTATATTCCTATGGATAATATCAGCCACTCATCCTAGCCAGAGCCAAGATGGAAGATTGGGCACTTACTGGCTGTAGAGGGGTGTGTGTGTGTGTGTGTGTGTGTGTGTGTGTGTGTGTATACATATTCCACATATACAACAAATGCTGACAAATAAATGCTCATACCTTAATGTGAATGGCAGAGTCACACTGATAACTAAATAAGTTGATAGGATTTAAATGAGACACTGCCTGTTACCTTGTGATTTTGCTCTGTTAAATTTTAGGCACATACAACATATCGCCTCCCTCTCTTTAGACTTTACAAACCAAGCTATTATTTATTCTATTTATTCATACTTTCTCTTGAAAAGTCTATCCTCCACAGACTCTGAAATACTTTTGTTGTGTGGGTTTTTTCCCTCTGAATTCCCATCTCTGTTTGCCTTCATCTTCCCGGCAGTGAAATGCCTCAAACTGAATACAATATCCCAGGCTTTTTTGAAAGGTCTTCATGACTTTCTAATAGTAAAGACTTTGCCTAGGTTTTGAAAATCAGCCTGTTTAAAACATAAACTCACAGCCTTATCCATTTAAAGTCTTGCCACACTTCCTTTTTATTTATTCACATGCCTCTTCCACTCTCAAAGGTCTTTCTACTCTATGTGGTTTTTATAACATCTTGACCCTTTCAGCAGACATTAATTTAATTAAATATTTCTGCTTCCCTGTGTGTTCTCGCTTGAAGTTTTCGATTTGTGTTGATGTCTTCCTTTTAACTGTTCCTTTTTTCCATTTACCAACATTTCAGTGACCCGTAGACCTTTGAGAAAATATTTGCAAATCTACACTGACTTCTTATTTATTCATGGCTCCTTTCAGCAGTGTTCTTTTTTTTCAAGGAGCTCAAAACCACTAACAAGAGCTAAGGTGATACTCAAAGCACACCTCTGATAACAACTAAAAAATAAAGGGAGAAGGAAAAATTGAAAAATATTTTAAGAATCCTAAAGATACTCAGTCTTGACTTAAATTATACATTATAAGGTATATCATTCTTTGTTCAACGAAATGGTGTAGTCTTTTGGCTATAATTCTTTTTCCACCTAACTTAAGAATTTAAATTTTCACCAATTTCACAAGAAGTGAATTCTCTAAATATGGTGGAGTTTATCTTAATAAAAATCTTTTTTTAAAAATACCCTGCTCTGCTGCTTCATTTTATCATTCCTCCCCTGAGAGTGTCAGTGAAAGTGTACGGAACAACCTATATCTCGCGTACACATTCGGCTGAGCCTGGATAGTGGCTAAGCTTCCCTGCTGTTTTTAATCTTTGGCTTTCTCTTTCTTCTGATTAAGGTATAGATACTTCCTAATCCTAGCTTTAGCCAGACTGTACACAGACTAGACCATAAAGTTTTCATTTTTAATAGGAAAATATCTCATGGTTGATGTGAGCTTGTCTGTTCCTTCTTACCTGGCAGAGGCCTGTATAGATAAGCTCCTGATTCCAAGATTATCCACCTATCATCCTATGCTTTCAAGTACTGGGAAAATGAAAAGACACTTGACTCATATCCACCCATCTCTACAGATAATTACGTAGGGACTCTGATTTTTATATCCATAGTATTTACAACCAATTCTAAACACTGTAACATAGAATCAGATTTGTACAAGTAGGATGGAGCTTGTCCACCCCCCTTTACTATGGGGAAGGGCTAAAGTATAGCTACAGAAGTTAAGTGACTTGTCCAAGGTCACAAAACTTGGCTGATGACATAGCTAGGATAACATCAAGTCTTCATGTATTTATTCATACATGTGCAACAAATGCTTACGTAGAGCTCACTTTAGACCAGGGACAAGCTGAGTGCATTTTATAAATCTTGAGCCTTTTAATCCTTACAACAACTTTATGAAGTAGATACTGTTATTATACCATTTATTTTTTTAATGTTTTTTTGAGAGAGAGAGCACAAACGGGGAAGGAGCAGAGAGAGAGACACAGAATATGAAGCAGGCTCCAGGCTCTGAGCCGTCAGCACACTCGGGGTTTGAACCCATGAACCACAAGGTCATGACCTGAGCTGAAGTCGGACGCTCAAACAACTAAGCCACCCAGGTGCCCCTTATTATCCCATTTCTAAGATATGGAAACTGAGGCACAAAGAAATTAAATAATTTTTTCAAGGTCACGTACCTTGTTAGCAGCAGAGCAGGGATTGAAACCCAAACAGTCTGGCTCCCAGGTCTATGCTCTTAATCACTATGCACTCTCTTTCACGAATTTCAAGCAATCCGTTATGTGTCATCAAGAAGTAAGCCTGTTCTAGCAGATGCATAAAAACTACCTCAATACTGGCTAAGCATAGCTCTCCATCATCAATCAATACACCTTGGTTTCCAAAATTATCCTCACACTGGAAACATAAACAGTCTCTCCAAACATTCACCCATGAAGCCAAGATAGGCTTTATCCAGATGTGAACTCCTACACAAGGGAAAATACAAAATCTTATTCCCTTGCCCTCAGGGAAACAAAAACTGAACCAGAAGGTTACAGCAGATTTTTGAAAATCACTACACTCTGTCTGCTCTGCTCACAATATGTTTCTGTAAGCTCCCTTCTGTCCTCCTCCTGGGATTTGAGCATTTCTAAAGCTAAAATGCAGAGTAAACACCTTTGCATTTAGTAGATTTGTTCTGTTTCCCTTTTGCCTGTGGCTGCCTTTTCCTTTTCAAGAACCTCTGGGATTGAGACATCATGCCAGGCACCTGAGGCAAGGCATGCAGCAAATGTAAATTGTGGTCCTCTATCATTCAGGGACTGCCCTTGTCTGGATCTTGAGATTGTCATGCAGTGGCTTCACACAAACAGCCCTCAGTGGCCACTGGGACCGTGAGAAGAATGACCCTATTATAAGCTGGTAAGAACACAAGAAAACTTGAAAACTCAAGGAGTCCACAGTGGCAGGGGAAGGTGCTGCTAAGAAGCCCTCAGCACCCATGATACAAACACCATCATCTACTTAGATTTTTTATTATAACAGCAACTACAGTATTGAAGATGTTTACTTCTAGTAACACAACAAAAGCACACCAGAGAAATACGTTTCTATGACTCACCTTTTGCCTTAATGAAATTTTGCTTGTAAAGTATGAGGAAAAAGACATTAATATGGTTTTCACCTGAGACACAGTGCAACAATTTGACAGGAGCAACCTATTTATGCTGTGGGAGCATTTACTGTCCTTGAAAAGTCTGAAATGGTTTCAAGTGATTTTGAAGGGGTTTTGAGAGATACAGGACAAAGACCCTGAGGGGTATTAAAGGAAGCAGATGTCAGGTGTGGAATCGTCTGTCTCTGCACACCCACTCATGAAGTTAGAAAGGGCTGCCAATGTTTTCTCTCCCAGGAGCTGTGATACCCCTATTTGTTTTCAAGAGAAGAGGGCATGTTAAAGGCAGAAAAATCCCACAACACATAAGATGTAGGATTTAGAGTGCCAGGGAAAATCTGAAACAAGTCAAAGATGGATTCATAAATCAGAGTAGGGGGCTCAAGAAGAAGTAAAAGAAGTAAAATTTCTCTTTCAGACTCATATATCAAATATCCTTGTTATCATACTACACATTTGGATCTTTGTGTGAAATGTTGTGGGTTGTCTACAAATATGATTCAGGGTTTTCTTTTCCTTTCATATTATCATTTATATTTAAATTGGAAATTTTAATCGTGGTGCCACCTCCATCCACAAAGGGAACCATGATCACTCAACAAAGCTGCCCCAGGTTCTTTGCACAGGGATAGGTATAGAGTGGAGGATTGAAGCAAGCAAAGACCAGCCCATAGGACTCTCAGTCCAATCAGAGGATGGTGATTATCAAAGCCAGTCACACTGTCTCCCTTCAGGTTGCAGATGAAAGAACCTGAGTGGTCCAGCCTGTGAGTCAGAGAGAATTGGAGAAAGGCCTTGCAAGCCAAGGAAAGGGATTTGCTGACCACTAGGATGGTGTTGGTTCCTTGACTTCCTTGTCTTTGTTCTAATACATGTGTATCCTTAAAGTGAATTTTAGTTGTTAAAATCTAGTCCACATCTCATCTAGTCACATCTTTGTCTCCCCGCAACCAAAGCACCCAACTGAGCACTGCATAAAATAAAATCAGTGACATATCCATTAATTGGAATAGTCCTAGATTTTATGTCCTGTTATGATAACATTGTTTCTGTCTCTCATTTAGACATTTCATCTTTCACCACATACCATTCAATGTCATAATTTTTTTTTCTCCATTTACCCCTATCTCTTGCAAATCCTTTTATGTCTTTCTCCCTCTCCCTCTCTCCCTCTTTCTTTCTCTCCTTCATCTCTCTTATACCTTTTATAATTCGTCTTTACAGGGACAATGTCATGGCTGGATCCTATTCCTCCCCTTCTATTTTTCCTTCGTCATCCAATTCCACCCAAATTTTCTAACTAGGCCTCCCAAAATTGAGGAGAGCATTCTCATTAGGGCTTAAGAATCAGTAAGTGTAGAGCTTGAGCAAGTATTGGGTATTTCTAAAATCTGGGTTTTTTTGTTGTTGTTGTTTTTATATGAAGCCACATTGGCTCAATGCTATTCAACAAAATGCTAAATTTGTTGCTAAATCTATAATCAACACAATTCCACAAACACTTATACCAATATTTTCAGCAGAGAGCACCAGAATGGATAAGAAAGGGCCCCAACTACTAGTTACCTTACAATCTGGAAGGAAGAAAACACATAGGCAGAAATAATGATCATTCCAGGCAGAATATAACTGCATTGCTATGAAGGGGGAAACACAGAAGGTAACCAGGATCATCCAGGACTCTGGCTGCAAAAGCATGCATAGCATAACACCTCTAATGCCTGGGTACTAGCTTCATGTAATGTAATCCATGTAGCACAACTGAGGTGGACCCTTCTTCATAGGTATATGGTAGGAGGACAGGCATTGGACTTGATATTTTTAAGAATATGCCACAGAGGACACAGAGGGCACCAAGAAGATTTTTAGTATTATTCTAAAATTGACCATGGCAAAGCCCAAGGGTAAATTTCAGAATTCCACTGGTTATTTCCTCTTTTTATATGTCTTTTGAAACAAAAGTGCCTTAGTTCTCACTTCACTTTCACCTTGCTTATTGGCTACCAAGTCCACTTCAGGGCCCTTCCAAGCCTGGCCATTCTGCCTTCCCTATGCACTCAGTCTGCTTTTCCCCAGTGTCCTTTTCCACCATGTTCTAGCCATGTGTTCAGCAATGCAATGTCCTCTTCAACAGTAACGTGTGAACACCCTATGGACTTTACACTCCCGAGGCTATTTTTTTTCAAACTTTACTGATGAATTAGTGACAAGTATAACTGTATGTTTCAAGTACAATGTGCTGATTTGAGATAAATATATACTGTAGAACGATTAACAAGGATATTTATTTTTTTAATGGCAACTCATTTCAACCAAAAATTTTCAAATTGATAGAACTGATATTTTAGATACAGACCTTCACACTTATATCCTATTTCTGACCTTACTTCAGTCCTCCCAGTTTACCACCCCTGCCCCCACCACCTCACCCCCCACACACCCAATCACTGTATCAGAGACATACAGGGAGAATCTCAGCCCTCATTTAAGGAAACTGGCCTCCAACCCTAAGGAGAGGTAGTAAAACCCTAAATAAACAGCTAATATATAAGCTCCATGCCATTTCTATATAACAATGGAAATAAACATAACTAGACTTTTGTGACCTCCTATTGCTGCATAACATACTACCTAAAAACTTAGTTGTTTAAAACAATAGACATTTATTCTTCTCATGGTTTCTGTTGGTCAGCAATTCCAGAGTGCCTTAGCTGGGTGGGTCTGCTTCAGGGTTTCACGTGACGTTTTAACCAAGTTGTCAGCTGGGGCTACTGTCGTCAGTAGTTAAATGAAAACTTGACTGAAGCTAGACTTGACTGAGGCTCACTTAAGCGGCTAGTGAATTTGTGCTGTTGGCAGCAAGCTTCAGTTCCTCACCTGTAACCTCTCAGTAGGGCGTCTTGATTGTCCTAATGCCACTGTGGCAGGCTTCCCCAAGGTTGAGTGATCCTTACTTTTTAAGCAAAAAGTAAGGCAGAAGCAGGAATACCTTTTATGACTTGGCCTCAGAAATCATTCATAATTTTTTTTTAATGTTTATTCTTGAGAGAGAGAGAGAGAGCATACAATAGAGGTTGAGAGAGTGAGAGGCAGAGAGAGAGGGAGACACAGAATCTGAAGCAGGCTGAGGCTCTGAGCTGTCAGCACAGAACTCAACGCAGGGCTGGAACCCACCAAGAGATCATGACCTGAGCCGAAGTCAGATGCTTAACCAACTGAGCCACCCAGGCGCCGCTCACTCATAACTTCTCTACATTTTCTGGTTGATAAGTGAGTCACTAAGTCAGGGTAGCAGTGAAAAGGTTGGACATTACCTTTTGATAAGAAGGACTACCAAAGAATTTGTAGATATATTATAAAACCGTAAAAGCTCCCATGACCACTTCCCCAGTCTTTCGCTATCCCTATTTAGCAACATACTGTACTTAGTATGCTTACATCTATTAAGCAAATATTAAGCAAATATTTTAAAAACATTATTAGAAGTTTCTAGGTTTTAAATATGCTCATAAGCAATATATGCTTTTCAAATCTTTATTGCTAATCCCTTTCTCTGATTTTCCATAAACTTTCTCCATTCCAAATTATATGGTGTTGTTCAAAAATAAATCTTATGAGTAATTTGGGGTTCAACTATAAACATCGCTGCTATGAACTGACATTCATAAAACCAATTTTAATTTATTCATATGTGGCTAAGTAAAATATTGTATGAGGTATTAGATCAAACATCTGTTCTATTTCTTTTGACTACTACTTCAGTAATTGAATTATTTTTGGAAAAAGCAATCAAATTAGTTTCTCATAATTACAGACTGTTGATTGTTCATATGTCATGTCCCTTACAACACATGGAAGTGGTTGTTTTTCTCCAAAGCACTTTTCCATTATTTTACTAAAATCTAAAGCAATCTTCTTTACCCAAGTGACCTGCTTCACAATTGAAGTCTGTTTCTTAAGAACAATGACAAACAAGGAGTGTTTATCTTGTTTTAAAACTAAAGGTATATTTCTCTTCTGGTTGACTGATTTGTACTGTTGAAAACAATGGCAGGTATTCTTAGGAAATATTAATTTAAGGAAAGCAAGAGTCCATGAAGCAACCACGCAGATAAACAGAGATCACTGCTTCCTCTCTTCATATCCATAAATTGAATTAACAGCAAGACAAAAACAGAGTCAGTGTATCTAATTAGGTCAAAGAACCTTCTATTTCAGTGAAAAAGTAATCAGGCCAGATGTTTAATTTGTTTATTCTTTCAATGAACATTTATTACATATCTGTACCCATAGCTGAGTTAAGATTTCGAATACTCCAAACACTGAAAGGATTATGGTCACCATACTTTTTTCAAAATAAAACCGGTATCGGGGCACCTGGGTGGCTCGGTCGGTTAAGCGTCCGACTTCAGCTCAGGTCATGATCTCACCATCCGTGAGTTCGAGCCCCACGTCGGGCTCTGTGCTGACAGCTCAGAGCCTGGAGCCTGTTTCAGATTCTGTGTCTCCCTCTTTCTCTGCCCCTCCCCTGTTCATGCTCTGTCTCTCTCTGTCTCAAAAATAAATAAACGTTAAAAAAAAAAAATTAAAATAAATAAATAAATAAATAAAACCGGTATCTACTTCCAATAGAACTAAATAAGCTCCTAGTGGATCTTTTAGATATCAGCTATGAACCATGGGCAAAATAATGACCTGAAGGCACGGGAGAGTGAAAAACACAGGCAAATTCTAGAAGGAAGAAAAAAACTGGAAGAAACTAGTACAGTTTACATCTTTTAATGGCTTTTAACTTGTGAGCAGGATGAAGATGGCACCAAGCAAAGTGACTAAAAGTTTGACATAAATACTCACATATTTCTGGCCAGGAAAGAAAAGAACACAAAATTCATAACCACCACAGATACTAGAAAGTAAGCGGGAGGAGGGGGGGTCTCATAAAAACAGAACCAGAGGGCATGTTAAGAACCAGGAGGCCCTGTGTTAAGTACATAATTTCTGCCAAAGTCTCTGGCTGCCCCAAGAATGCATGTGTGGAACAAATTAAAGCAGTGCAGCTAAGTTAAGAAACTGAATTATTTACATCTCCACCAAAAATACAGTGTTAAGTTTGAGTCCAAGCAAGTAAATTTTTTGATAAAAATCTTATAGTAGAAATACAGAAGAATTGAGAGTTTCCACAAAATATTTTTCACAATGCCTAGGATAAAGTCCAAAATTACTCAACATACAGTCAGGAATATTTGAGCCATTTTTTAAGAAAAAGAAACCAACACTATTGGTGAGTTGACCTACATATTGCAATTAGCAGACAAGAGTTTTAAAACAGCTATTATGGAGCTCCTGGGTGGCTCAGTCAGTTAAGCATCTGATTCTTGGTTTTGGCTCAGGTCATAATTTCAACAGTTTGTGAGTCTGAGAACCACATCGGGCTCTGCACTGACAGTGCTGAGACTCCTTGGGATTCTCTCTGTCTCTCTCTGTTCTTCTCTCTCTCTCTCTCAAAATTAATAAGCTTTTAAAAAAATTAAAAAAATAAAACAGCTGTTATAACTATGCTCAAGGAAGTAAGAAAAAACATGTATGTTTGCCATGAATAAGAAGATAGGAAATCTCAACAGAGAACATAAATAGTAAAAAAGAAAAAAAAAATCCAAGTGGAAATTCTAAAACTGAAAAATACAACTTCTGAAATTATAAATTTACTATATTGGCTTAAGAGAATGGAAATGGTAAAGAAAATAATCAGTAACTTGAAGACAGTTCAATGCAGATATGTAGAGCACAGAGAAAAAAGATTAGGAAAAACAAAACAAAAAAAAATGAACAGACCTCCAAAGACCTGAGAACAATATTAACTGCCAAACAGATATGAATAAAATCCAAGAAGGAGCGGTAAGAGAGTGTGAGGCATACAACTTATTTAAAGAAACAACACCCCAAAACTTCTCAAATTTGATGAAAGACATAAATTTGCATAATCAGGAAGCACAGTAAAACCCCAGAAAGACATACACAAAGAAAACCATGCCTAGGCATATCATAGTCAAATTGTCAGGTAGAAGGTAGACACCAGCAATGGAAGGAATGTCCTCAGGCAGGGTCCCAAGTCCTTAAAGAGGGAATGACAGAGATGTGAGCTGGAGGCAAGGAATGCTATTAAATAAGCCACCTGTTAAGAGCATCCAGGGAAGGGGGTCAGGGCACAACATTCTAACCTTGTGGCTTCCAAGGCCTTGGGGCTGACAGATCAAGAGCCTCAGGTACAGAGCATACCCTCTCCTCTTCCACCCCTGCCCCAGGGTAACCCCTAGACTCATTATAATATATTTGCATTGCAGGTACAGCCACACCCCTCCCAATGAGAAAGGCTGCCTTAACATCAGGTACCAATCTAGTGGGGGTCAAAAGCTTCCCCTCCCAACCTGTGGGAAGACTTTCCCAAACGAAATTCCCATTAGAGACCACCCCAGTGAATGTCACAGCTCCTCCTAGCCCCCCAAGACCCAATAATATCCAATCTCAAAACAATCAAGAGGCCAGTTCCACCTCTTCTAACCTGCCTGCTCTCTCACCTTAAGAGTGTACTTTCACTTTAATAAACTGCTTCCTGCTTGCTACTTTCCTTCTGGCTGTCTTTATTTGATCTGGGATCCCCACATAAATCTTCTTGTGGAGAATCCAAGGACCGAGACCTCTGTTCACACAACTCAGACTCTCCCACCAGTAACAAAACTGTCGATAACCAGAGTTAAAAGAAATTGTAAAAGTAACCAGGGGAAAATGACACATTACATACAGGAGAACAATGATTCAAAATGTATCAAACTATGACAAACAGAAGCTGTGGAACATTGTCCTTTAATTGCAGACAGAAAAACACTCCCAACTAAGAATTCTATATCTAGTGAAAATATTCTGCAAATATAAAAATAGGAACATTTTAATATTTTTTAAATTTTTTTAACTAGCAGTATTTTTATTTTTTTAATTTATTTTAGAGAGAAAGAGCATACAAGCAGAGGAGAGGGGCAGAGGAAGAAAGAGAGAGAATCTTAAGCAGTCTCCACTCACAGCACTGAGCCAACTCAGGCTCAATCCCAGGACCCTGAGGTCACAACCTGAGCTAAAATCAAGACCTGGATGCTCAACTGACTGAGCCACCCATGCAATGCAAGAACATTTTCATATTTTTAAAAAACGCTAAGATAATTCATTTCTAAATTTTTTTTTACATTTATTTATTTTTTGAGAGACATAGAGCACAAGTTGGGGAGGGGCAGAGAGAGGAGACACAGAATCTGAAGCAGGCTCCAGGCTCCCAGCTGTCAGCACAGAGCCTGAAGTACGGCTTGAACCCACGAACCGTGAGATCATGACCTGAGCCGAAGTCGGACGCCCAACCGACTGAGCCACCCAAGTGCCCCAAAGACAATTCATTTCTAATAGAACTCTTCTCCAAGATGCTTTAAAATTTTATTCAGACTGAAGGAAATGATATCAGACTGAAACCTGGATCTTCAGAAAGGAGTATAGAGCATCAGAGATGACAACTCTCAGGGTAAACATAAAACAATCCTAGTAAATATACTTGTATATTACCTATAAATCTGAACCCTTATCAAGATATAGAATATTATCATTACCCCCCAGAAAGTTCCATCATGCTTTTTTCTGTGTCATCTCTCCCTCCCAGGAGAAAACAAATGTTCTGGAGGTTTCCCATCCTAGAGTAGTCTTGCTAATTAGTTTTCTCTGCTCTAAAATTCTAATAAATTCAGGATAAGATCTTGACATCCATTTAAAAGTTGTAAAAACCCTCTGATTTGCAAGGCTGGAGCACATCCAGCCTATACCTTGTAGTCAATCCCTTCTTTCACTGCCCAAGATTCTCTTTAAACCTCATTCACTAAATAGTTTCCTGGGTACTTTGAATAGGCATTGATTGTATGGACGAGAAAGCCACCCTGCTCCTAAACTTCAGGTAAAGTGGAAAGAACAAACTCTAGTCCTCCCATGGATAAAGTAGTGAAACCCATGTCCATTACCAAGTTTATAGCCTTGAAGGGAAAGAGGCATTAAAGGGGATAAAATTGAAGCTGTAGACAGAAGAATGTTTACTGGAGCAAACACCTGGAGAAGATGGGAGAAGATGGTGTCAAAGGGCAGAATGGCCTTAAATATGAGAAAGGACATCTCATGTCTTGAGACTGGAAGAAAAAAGGATAAGATTGATGAGGAAATAAAAACCTTTAAAGTAGTGGGTTCAGGGAACTAAGAGATATTTACCTTGATTAATTGACAATTACTGCAATCAAAACAGCTGAACCAGGAGATCCAGTGGACCCAGGCATTAATTTACAGAAAGAGTTGTGATTTGAAGGTCAAAACAATTAAACCCTGTACATTTAATAAAGCAAAATGGTGTAAATACAACAAAGCGACTCCTATAAAACGATGCTAAATCCCTATTTCACTCTTTAAAGCAAAATTTCCATTAGATCTACATTCAAAAATAGAGGATAAACCACATAACTACTAGAATTAAATAACTACTCTGGTATAGTACAATGCATTGCACATTTTTAACACTAAAAAATATGCCATGATGATGCCACATATCATTTTTAAGGAAAACGCCAGCATTTTACATTCACCTTCTTCTTGCATACTTGCTTTGCTATCTCAGCTTTGCTTTTAGAGGTTACCTATAGCTGTAGACTTTGCTGAGAGACTAGCGACAGTTTCTAAACTACACAGATTTAAACCTGACCTCTGACTTGAAATGGCAAATAAACTGCCATAGTTGGCCAGAGAAGCTAGTTATGGAGTATTTCAGCCCTCACAGTCCTTAGCAGCGGACCTGCTACATTTTTTAACTATGGAAGCTTTTAGAGTCACAGTACAGCTGACCTTGAACAACATGGGATTAGGGGCACTGACCTCTGTATAGTCAGAAATTTATGTATAACTTGTGACTCCCCCAAAACTTAACTGCTATTAACAGGAAGCCTTACTGGTAACATAAGTCAATTAACATATATGTTGTATATTAGAAAAATTATATATTCTTACAATAAAGTAAACTAGAAAAAAGACAATTTTATTAAGAAAATCATTTTAAAAATACATTTACAGTACTGTACTATAAAAAATCCATGTATAAATGCACATGTGCAGTTCAAACCATGTTATTCAAGAGTCAACTATAGATTATAATTCAATCAAAATACTCCAAAATTCATTTCCTTTAATTCATCCAATAATACTGATGAGGACCCACTGAAAAAAGAAACTATATTAGAGCTAAAATCAGAAAGAATGGGAAGGTTTTTATGCTCTGAGGAAGTTTAGTTCCTGAGAGCTATCTTTGATTGTCAAGAACCCTTCATTCTGAGCCTCTCCACTCGTCTCCTCCACAATGTCTTGGGTCTTTCTTTCCACATTTCTCATTCTGGAACATTGGAATAATTTAGTGGAATCAGAAGAATATTTCAGATGGCTGCCTGGTATTTTCCTGACCAAAACCAAACATCATGCCATTCCCTTTATTCCTTCCTTCCAATATATGCAACCATAAAAATAATAAAACCAAAGTTCTATTTCAGTAAGTAACTCACAGAACAATTGACTCAGCTCCATACATCTTGCCTTCTTTCTATAAAAGTTTTAGGAATTATTTTAAAACTAGGGGAGTACTAAGGAACATTCATACCTTATCTATACTGATTCTTACTTCAGAAAAAAAATAAGTTACAGCAAACATGACGGATGGGTGGGACAACGGAATCAAGCTATACTCTCCCAGGTACCCTTCGGAATTATTTTTACCATTTTATAAAACACAATTAGATAGCACTTTCCATCTGCACCTCCTGAAATTCCTAGAGCAGGGTACCCGCAGCCCTTAATTATCATCAGCCTATGTATCAGCAGCTTTTGTATTTATTTTTTCTCTGCTCACCTTCAGAAACCTGACTGAAAAAGATTGGGTCCAGACTTTC
This sequence comes from Herpailurus yagouaroundi, assembly GCF_014898765.1. Lineage (NCBI taxonomy): Eukaryota > Metazoa > Chordata > Mammalia > Carnivora > Felidae > Herpailurus > Herpailurus yagouaroundi. Next base: position 30,656,873 of record NW_024412376.1, read on the forward strand.
TCCTGGCCACTGAAAGCAAAAGGATGCTCACGGAACACCTTCACATCACCTTGATGATTTCTTCCTCCTCCCTTGACTTGGGGAATTTTAAGATATTTTGTTGGAGAAAAGACATAAAGCCTATGTGTTAATTGCTTTAAAATGTTAAGATAAGAATCCTGCTCAATTTGCATTGACTCACAAAGCACATTGTATGCTGCCCCAGGACAGCAGCTCAGAGACATATCTAGGTCAGAGGCTGTGTTTATAATGACCCACTGGGGCACCTGGGTGGCTCAGTCAGTTAAGCATCCGACTTCAGCTCAGGTCATGATCTCACGGTTTGTGAGTTCAAGCCCACAGTTGTGGGTTCAGGCTCTGTGTTGACAGCTTGGAACCTGGAGCTTGCTTAGGATTCTGTGTCTCCCTCTCTCTCTCTCTCTGCCCCTTCCCCGACTCGTGCTCTGTCTGTGTCTCTCTCTCAAAAATAAATAAACATTAAAAAAAATTATAATGATTCATTGTTCTTCAGTCCTGATCTTGATTTCCTCCTCAGTGAAGTCAGCTGAAAAATGAACTTAAAAATCACCTTACCTATTTTAAGTAGATTAAGAGTCTGAGCAGATTTTTGCTTTAGGTTTATTCTTTTTCACTGTTACTTCCTGAGGATCTATTTCCAGCAGATAGTGTTAAGTTTGGAGAATAGTTATGATGTTACAGATGAATGTTCTGGCCTAAAGGTCCTTTAGGCTACAATTTAAGGACAGCATCCAAAGCAGCATGGAGCCCTCCTAGTTTACCAAAGTTAAGGCATATGAGGTGAAGCAGAAAGGTCTGGCTAGATGTCACACACAAAGACCTGAAGTCTTTGGCCTGGAAGCCAATGGCATACATACTCACAGGTTATGATAATGACCCAGGGCCAACTTCATAGGCATGCAGCTATGTACTCACACAGGCCCATGTTCAGAAGTGCCCCATGCTTGGTTTCGTACTCTGTGGTCACCACCTTAAATCCTTGCTAATTTCTGAATAAGGATTCTACATTTTCATTTTGCACTGAGCCTTGCAATCATGTAATTCAGCCAGTCTTGTTGTCACTCTCTCTTCTTTGTATTTATCATGAGGCAGGAAAAAAAGAAAAGGAAAGGTCAGTTGAAGCCAAAGTGACTAATAATAAATTTTGGCTGTGGGACCCCTGAGATTCTTCTATCTCCAGCCCCTTTTGCCGGCCTCAGCCATTCAGCACATTTTAAAATTATGCCATCTATCTCCTCAACTACCATCTGCTCTGATTTCAAAGAAGATGTTGAATAATAGTAAAACAGATACCCATTGCCTTTTTTTCATGCTCATTGTAAAGATCCATTTTAGGGAATGGAGCCATAGGGGAGGAATATGCTATAGCAGGAGGTCCTTAGAAGGAAGTTGGGAAAAAGAAAAAGAAGTGAAGGTGATTCTGTGGGAAGAAATCAAAAGAGATCTTTGACACGCCCAGAGATGTAAAAGCAAAAATAAGCTGACATCCCCCAGAAAAATGTTCCAGTTCCCCTCCTCCTAGCAGAATGAGCGCAGTCCCATGATACAGAATCATGACAAGGGGACATTGGATTGCAAGGCCCACAAAGCATCTCAGAAGACAGTCAAGATTATAGCCTGAGTGAATAAGAAGTTTCCTTTTTGTCAACAAAGAAAGGAGATAGAAAAAAAAAAACAGAACTGCCTTTGCTAAGTTGCTAAGACTTAGCATTTGCCATATGCAAGGGTGAGCCTAGGAGAGAGAAAGAAGGAGCTATTGATCCCTGGGAAGAGGATTCAGAGTATATGTTAATGAAGGGGTGGGCAAGTTTTCCCTTCTACCTTTCTATGTTATTTGGCTGGTCTAATAATTAAATTGATAAAAGGCAGATTAACAGAAGAAAAATAAACAAAAATGAGTGCATGTGTCCATCAGAGAGATCAAGAAACACTGGCCAAAGCCATCACCTTAAATACCAAAAAGCTAAATACAAATAGCTGAAGAAAAAAAAAGAAGATGCTGGGGTAGGGAATGAGTTATAGGGGGCTACCAGGAGAAGCACAACAAGCAAGTATATGGTTGTTGTGCAGATTTAAATCCTGGTCTCATTGATAAGAGTTTCCAGGGATTAAGAGTCATTCCCCTCTCTCTCAATACAGTGAGGGAGACACCCTTACAAACGGAGATTTCCTTTATTCATGTTCATGTCTCTCACAAAAGGGTAACTTTTGTACTCAGTTTTTAGAGCTTCTCCTGTGTTTACAGTTTCTTAAATAAATAAATAAATAAATAAGCAGCCTAAAATAATACTTATGCCAATGAGACACATTTTGAAGTGGCAAATTCTGCTCCCTTATATTGCGTTCATGTAGAGGGTGATGAGGGGAGATGAAATTCACATCTGCTGAGGAAGATGAAGAAAGTTAGGAGGATGAATACAGAAACAAGTAGACCCCAGTGTCTCAGTGCTAACAAAGGAACAGAACGCCAATATCTGCAGGTGATATGAATGAGCTCCATAATCTCAGGTGATCCAGGAACTCTCATGACTTCCATTTGCAAACTACGCTAAAGTCTGATATATGCTATATACTATTTTTTCCTAATTAAACTTCTTAATTAAACTTTATAGCAAGATGCTTATCTTTTATTTCAGATATCCCAGGAGTGCTGGAAAAGGGAAATGCACCACTAGGTATTATTCCAAAAAAGTGATTACATGAAGGAATTCATGAAACAAACGTCCTGGTTCAGGTGTTATACATGTGATGAGTCATATTCAAAAAACCTTAATGCAAACAAAATAGTTTTATGCTCTGTGGATGGTATCAGCTCTAAAAAGAAAGTCATTTTCACATTAAAATGATAACTGTAGATGCTCCAAAATAGAAAAAGCAGCCAACTAGGAATATTGATTCTGGATATAATCCCACTCTGCTACAACCTAACTATTGGACATTGGCCAATCGTTACTTTTGTGATCTTGATCAATTGAAAAATGAAACATTTAGAGCAGGGGGATATCAAACCCAGCAACATTGGCACCACTGGGAACCTAGAAATGCAAATTCTCAAGCTCTATCCAGAGATTTACTGAGTCAGAAACTCTAGGGCCTAGCAACCTGTGATTTCACAAGACTTCCAAGTGACTCTGATACGTGCTGAAAGCTTTTGGAACTCCACCTTTCCTGACACCTCAAAAATGGTGCAGCACTGACATCATTATTATTACCATCAATAATATATGTCAAGAGCTTATTCTACCCCCACCTCACTTTAGGCACCTTATGTTTAATAATCTAATTATCACAGCATTCCAGGAGGTAAATTATTACCATTCGGCAAATGAGCTATGAAAGGTTCTGGCCGCTGTGGTGAAAATCATCACCAAGATTCTTCTCCTAGGAAGGACTATTCCTCTGGCTACTAACAACGTCAAGGTTTTCCTCAGCTCAGAGGGCCCTTTGTCCAAGGACACATTCTTTCCGGGGAAGCCCACGTTAAGTAATGAATCACAAAATGGTTTAAAGGCCTGACTCCACCATGGGACAGCTCTGACAAGTATATATGCTCCAGAATTCCCCTAGGGATTGGCTGAGCCTTTGTCAGTCCTGCATCACACTTCAATTTCCCTCTCCCCAGTAGTTCCGTTTGCTTTCACTTCCTGTCACCTGTATCAATTCCTAAATATGCCGCGCACCAAACTTCTCAGTGTCTGCTTTGGAAAAAAATTTTACAACAGTAGTTAAATCCAAGCTAGAGGCCAGGAATTGGTGGAGCCTCGATTCAAATACAGAGAGATGGACTCTAAGCCGTAGCCTCTTAAGTATCAGTTTGTCACCCACTTGGGCTTGTAAATTAGTGGTTCAAGCATTTGAACATGAAATCTTAGAAATAATTTCATTTTGGGGACGCCTAGGTGGTTCAGTCAGTTACGCGTCTGGCTTTAGCTCAGGTCATAATCTCAGTTCGTGAGGTCCAAGCCCAGTGTCAGGCTCTGTGCTGACAGCTCCAAGCCTGGAGCCTGCTTCAATTCTGTGTCTCCTTCTCACTCTGCCCCTCCCCCATGCATGCTCTGTCTTTCTCTGTCTCTCAAAAATAAAGAAACATTAAAAAATAATAATTTAATTTTACAAATGAGGAAACTAAGCTAGATTGGATGGTACCAGTTTGCCCCTAGTTGGTAGCAAGCAAGCACTGACTTGATCTGAGGTGGTCTGATTCCCAGTGTTCTACTGTGTCCTGTTACCTCCCACCTTAAGAAAAATATTCATATATTATAATACCAGTGAGATAAGATCTCTAGATAAATTATAACTGTATTGGGGAACATCTGCTACAAAGCCTAGGAGACATAACAGCTGATAACACAGAAGCACAAGGGATCATAAGAAACAGCTATCAAGAATTATATGCCCATAAAGTGGATAAACCTAGAAGAAATGCATACGTTGTTAGAAACATACAACCTAGCAAGATTAGTTCATGGAGAAACAGAAAACCTGAACTGACCGATAACAATTAGAGACTGAATCAGTAATCAAAAAACCTTCCAACAGAGAAAAGCCAGATGGCTTCACTAGTGAACTCTACCAAAGATTTAAACACAAATCCTTCTCAAACTCTTCCAAAAGATAGAAGAGGAGGAAACACTGCCAAACTCATTATTTGAAGACAGTATTACCCTGATACAAAGCCAGATAAAGACGCCACAAAAAAAAAAAAAAAAATGAAAAAGATGAAAAACTATGTGTTAATATCCCTGATAAATATAGATGTAAAAATCATCAAAAAACTATTAGCAAACCAATCCCAACAGCACATTTAAAGGATCACACACCACGGCCAAGTGGGGTTCATCTCAGGGATGCAGAGAAATCAATTAACGTTATTCACCACAGTAATACAATGAAGGATAAAAATCAGGGGCACCTGGGCAACTCAGTCAGTTAAGCATCTGACTTCAGTTCAGGTCATGATCTCACCGTTTGTGAGTTTGAGCCCCGTGTTGGGCTCTGTGCTGGCAGCTCAGAGCCTGGAGACTGATTCAATTCTGTGACTCCCTCCCTCTCTGCCCCTGCCCCGCTCACACTCTGTCTCTGTCTGTCAAAAAAAAATAAACATTAAAAAAATCACATAATCATCTGAATTGATGCAGAAAAACCATTTGACAAAATTCAACACCGTTTCATGATAAACATTTTTAAACTAGGTACAGAAGGAATTTATATCAATATGAAAAAGGCCATATATGACACATCCACAGCTAACAGCAAAAACTGAAATCTTTTTGTCTTAGTGAGTTCAGAATGCTAATAACAAATAGCATAGTGCCCTAAACAATAGAAATGTATTCTTCACAGTTCTGGATACAGAAAGTCTAACATCAAGATGCCAACTGATTTGATTCCTAGTAAGGGCTTTCTTCCTGGTTTGTGGACAGCTGCCTTCTTGCTATATCCTCCCATAGTAAAGAGAAAGATCATCTCTCTCATGTCTCTTATTATAGGACACTAATCCCATACATGAGGGTTCTACCCTTATAACCAAATTCTCCTCAAAGGCCCTACTTCCAAATACCATCACATTGGAGACTAGGACTTCAACACATGTATTTTGGAAAACACATTCAGTCCATAGCACTTTTCCTCTAAGATCAGGAATAAGACAAGATGCCTATTCTAACCACTTCTATTCAACATAGTATTAGCAGAGCAATTAGGCAAGGAAAAGGAAGAAAAGGCATCTGAATCAGAAAGGGAAAAGTAAAATTATCTCTGCAGATGACATGACCTTACATGTAGATAACCCTAAAGATTCCACCAAAACAAAACAAAACAAAATAACAACAACAACAAAACCTCTTATAACTAATGAACAAATCCAGTTAGGTTTCAGTGTATAAAATCAACAACAACAACAAAAATCTATTCACTAACAACAAGTTATCCAGAAAGGAAATGAAGAAAACAATTCAATTTTCAATAGCATCAAAAAGAATAAAACGCTTAGGAATAGACTTAACCAAAGAGATGAAGGATATATCCACTGAAAACTACAAAACATTAATGAAATAAAGAAGACACATAAATGGAATGACACTATGTGTTTGTGTATTGAAAGACTTAATAATATTAAAAGGTCCATACTACGCAAAGACATCTACAAATTCAAATCTGTATCAAAATTACAATGCATTTTTTACAAAAATAGAAAAAATAATCAAAAAATTCACATGGAAATACTACAAAAGACGCTAAATAGCAAAAGTAATCTTAAGCATTAACAAAGCTCGAAGCACCACCCTCCCTCATTTCCAAATACATTACAAAACTGTAGTAATCAAAAGAGTATGGTACTGGCATAAGAACAGGTATGCACAGGGGTGCCTGGGTAGCTCAGTCAGTTAAGCATCCAACTCTTGGTTTCAGCTCAGGTCATGATCTCAGAGTTCATGAGAATGAGCCCTGCATCTGGCTCTGCACTGTCAGTGTGGAGCCTGTCTGGGATTCTCTTTTTCTCTCCCTCTTTCTCTACCCCTCCCTCGCTCGTACTCTATCAAAATAAATAGATACAACTTAAAAAAAAAAAAAAAAAGATATACACCAATGGAATAAGGAGCCCAGAAATAAACCCACACATATACAGTCAATTGAGATTCAAGTGTGCCAAGAATACATAATGGAAAAAGGATAGTCTCTTCAACAAATGGTGCTGGAAACACTGGATATCCATATCCAGAAGAATGAAATTAGACATTTATCTTATACCATACATAAAATCAACTAAAAATGGATTAAATATTTAAATGTAAGACATGATGCTATAAAACTACTAGAAGAAAACATAAGGGAAAACTTGTCAACAATGGTCTGGGCAATGATTTTTTTGACACCAAAAGCACAACTACAAAAGCAAAAATCAAAAAGTAGGACTACATCAAACTAAAAAGCTTCTATACACAAAGGAAACCATCAAAAAAACGAAGAGACAAAGTACATAATGAAAGAACATATTTATAAGTCACATATCTGATAAAGGGTTAATCTCTGAAATATACAGAACTCCTATAACTCAATGGCAAAAAAACAAAATATCTGATTAATGGGATAGGGTGTGATCTGGGTTTTGGGATTTTTTTTCTTAAGCTCCCCAGGTGACTGTAATATTCAGTGAAGATTGAAAAGTACTGCTTCAGGGTAAACTCAATTCTCATAACACAACAAATCATTCCTTACAGGAGAAAGCACTTGTGTGTGGTAAATTTGGAAGGACATTTAAATATTTCATTTTATGAGGTGAGTTACTTGAAAGATTTAATATCACATAAGGGATTTGCCCCAATAGTGATGAGATACAAAAATAAAAGTGCATATCTCTTGTAAAGTAGTAGGTGGGAACCCAAATTTCACCCACTTCTCTCCTTTTTTCTCTCTCCAAATTTAGCCTTGTATGGATCACAACCACCAAAGCTATTGTTGGCCAATCCAAGAATAACACAAATATTCTAGGCTCATAGTAACAATAGAGAACTTTATAGAACTTTACACCTCACATAGGATTTCAAAGATATCATCACATTTAATATCAGACCTATTTCATTGTTTACGCTTCAGGCACATGCCCAAAGTAAGTGACAAACTAAAATATGTGTGTGCCCATTACTCATTCAACAATTTTATCCAACAAGTATTTACTGAATATCAGCTATGTACAAAGGACTAGAGGATAGTCAATGGGAAGGGATAGAAATATGAATTAAATACTGATCCTTAAAGAAGTTTACATTTGCACAGAGAACATAAGACAAATGTGTAACTATGCCACATGATAGGGTATAAGAATAGAGAAAATGCAATGAAAATTCAGGTTAGAGAAACTACACCTGGAAGGATAGATGATAAGTTCAGGCTTGGTGGAAGACAGGAGGAAACAAACCAGAAAGACAATTCGATAAGTATCAACACTCCAAAACCCCTCAATCTGCCAAACATTGTAAAGGAGTAAGATTTGGGTGTCAAAAGGACAATAAAGAGTAGAAAGAATGGGACTGACCAGGAATTCCTGACATAGGGAATCAATGAGAAGCCCTATTTTAGAATAATGTGACACAGACTATGCAAGATAGAGACCCATTTTTTCTTGGCTAGGCTAGAGCAAAGAATGTTTAAAAGGAACTAAGAAAATAACAAAAGGGCACCTGGGTGGCACAGTCGGTTAAGTGTCGGACTCTTGATTCCAGCTCAGGTAATGATCTCAGGGTCATGAGTTCCAGCCATGCTCAGCATGGAGCCTGCTTAAGCTTCTCTCTCTCATCCTCTCTCTCTGCCCCTCCCCTGCTTGCTTGTGCATTCTCTCTCTCTCTCTCTCTCTCTCTCTCTCTCTCTCTCTCTCTCTCTCTCTCCCCCTCTTTCTCTAAAAACAAAACAAAACAAAAAGAAAGAAAAAACAAGATAACAAAAGAAAAGTTGTAAGATCAGATCATGAAGAACAAAAATACCTGGTTAAGGAGTCTTGGCATTAAACCATGTCCACATTTTCCAGCAAGGTGGTGACATGGCCAAGGTGGTGACATGGCCAAGAAGTTCATAATGGTAGCAACAAAAGAGTGGAGTGGAAGCCCCCAACAGAAGGTTGCCACAGATATAACAAAGGCCTAATGCATAATCAGTAACTTGCACAGTTCTTCTATCAAGAAACCAGACTGGCCAGTGCATAAGGGATTTGTTGAAAAATATGATTAGGTAGAAGAACAGGATCAGAGTATAGACAACCTGAGAAGACAAGCTTTCTAGACCCTTCCACCATCCAGTTCTAGATCTCTCTGGATCTTGAACCCCTTATTCATTAAAAGAAAGAAGTGAGGCAGCTGGGAAGTTGACCCAGTCTCCCACTTGCAAAGTTACAATTTAATATGATTGCCCAAGAGAAAGTCATAGTATTTTCTTGAGCAGGGAAATAATAAGATGAATGGTGTGGTTTAAAAAGGTGAGCCTGTCAGCAAATATCTATTGTAGGAATTACTATGTTGATAACACTCTCAGTACAATACCTTCTATGCTGATGTCATATTTTAGATTCTTCAGAAAGCCTTTGATATACACTGAACATGAAGCATATATCACTGCTGAAGACAAGCAGCATGTTTTTCTCTTAGAATGCATAATGATATAATTGCAAAATGGATTCAGATGAGTGTTTCAAAAGAGGCAGTTAAGGTGGTGAAATATGTAACCATACTCAGGAACTGTTCGACAATCTTAGAGACACGGCTACTCTTCATTTATTCAGAGTGTTACTGAGCACTGCTATGTGCCAGGCATAGTGCTAGGTGAGGAAAACAGTGATAAATCAAATACATGTGAACTCTTCCTTCATAGAGCTTGTAATCAAGGAGAGACAAATAAACATGCATATTCAAACTGCCAGCAGTACTATGAAAAAAGAGAAGACTGGGATGATGAGCGGTCTACGGACCTGGTTTAGACTGGAAAGCAGGAAAAACTGACAAGCCTTCTGTGAGTGAGAAATATTTTAAGCTGAGATCTGAAGGATGGGAAGTCAGCTAGGCCAAAATTAGGGAGGAAACTTGGAGGGGAAAGTGTCACATCTCCTTTTTCTTGGTGCAAGAGTATACTGAAGACCGGGTGGGAGTTTATAAGGCAAAAAGTAGCAGCAGATCGTGGCTGCACAGGAAAGGTGACATATTGTCCAGTTGCCCCAATCCACTGAAATCACCAGCTATCCTGGCAGAAGGGACAATGGAAAGAATATGGTCCCTGATTCACCAACATCACCAACATACTTGGCTGCAGATATTCATAGTCCACCTGTCAGCTCACCAACTGGCCCTCAGAGACAAAGGGCAAAGAGAGACTGAAGAAAGAGGCAGACAGTTCCAAATTGGTAGGAGTCAGTTTTAATAAGCAAGGGAACTTACCGCTGAGCTTTGTTTTGAGCAGTCGCAAGATAAGTAGATCTCTGAATCTGCCTGCCAGAATCTTTTTTTTTTTTAATTTTTTTTTCAACGTTTATTTATTTTTGGGACAGAGAGAGACAGAGCATGAACGGGGGAGGGGCAGAGAGAGAGGGAGACACAGAATCGGAAACAGGCTCCAGGCTCTGAGCCATCAGCCCAGAGCCCGACGCGGGGCTCGAACTCACGGACCGCGAGATCGTGACCTGGCTGAAGTCGGACGCTTAACCGACTGCGCCACCCAGGTGCCCCCAGAATCTTAAAGTTTATATAGAGGCCTTAACTCGGTTCAGTCGCACATCCAACTAGATGGTCTCAACAACACATTTCTCTCTCAAGGCTGTGTGTCCCTGGGGCAATTTCAGTTCCAGAAAGGCAATTAGAACTCATACTCCAAAACTGGGAGGGGGTGGGGAGCCTCTGATCGCCCGGGTCCAGCTTGCAGGGCCACTGGCAGTCAAATCCTCTCAATGACCTCCTCTAACACTTCATCTCTTGAGACTGGCTCTTACAATCTTATATGACCCCCCCCCCTTCCTCTTTCATGATGTATCCTGAGAGATCAGCAAGGGGTTTCGCTAGCACGGAGGTGGCCTGTTTGATGGGTGTCTGGCTGCATTGGAGGCAGATGGCACAGCAACAGTATAGACATGTGGGAGAGAAAACACAGATTAAGATAAAGGTTCCCAAAGTAAGTAACACTTTTTTACATCAAGAGCCCCATAATCTGAACCACTGATTTTATTAAGTCCCCTAGGTTGTGGGTCAAATCACTAAGGGCATTCATTTGTGTCTTTGTGTGATTTAATAAAGATGCTACATTAGCAGACTCATCAAGTATAAACATATAACATCCTGTTTGGATAATGGCACAGGTGCCTCCTCAGGAAGCAGGGATAATATCCAAGGCCATCCTATTTTGGAAGACAGATTTTCTCATTAGAAACATTTCACTGTTCAGTAAGGTTAGGCTTTGTTGGCTATCATTTAAGGCTTGCTAGGTGAATTTACTAAGAGCTTCTATATGTGCTATAATGTCCTCCAGGCCAATGGAAGGAACAGAGACGGAGGCCAAAGAGCTTACCAGTAGAAAATATAATGTGCCCATTTGGCCTCAAAAAGAGGGTTGTTGGCAATTGCCACCATAGGGCAGACTCTCCCCTGTGCTCAAGGAAAACCCAGGGTGCAGAGGCCGAAACACCCAGGTGGAAGCCACAAAGGTTTGTGCCTCACAACCATTAGTCCCACCTGAGCTTCCCCGATAAATACCTGGGAGGTTCGTGCCAAAACAATCACTGTCCTTTGGTGGGACTGAATGACTACATAGTTCCAGTGATGTTCATCCCATGTTCCTGGTACAATTAGGTTAGTTCTGTTTGGAACAATTTTCCTGTTCCCAGTGTAGGGGTGCCTGGGTGTTCAAATGTCCATAACCTGGGGTGACACACATAAACCCATCCCAAACCTAAGCATATCCACCCATGACTCTAATAGTGGTATTCTGGGGACCCTTCAGGTCAGTTTGGTGGGCTCCCTGCACAGTTTTATTGATAGGAAAAGAATACCCATGTCCAGTGTTATTAATAGTGTGTGCCATAGGCCAGGTTTCTGGATCAGTATTGGTAATATCAGATGAATTACAAGTACTAGTGTTAGCTTATTTTTCTTTAATGTACTGTTTTCAGGCTTTTTAATCCCTTCCCTGGATGATGATAGCGATTACGGCAATCCTGACAAGCTAGAGAGGGGCAACCACCCACATACCTAACAGTTGAATTGATCTCTTTGTTGGGCATACAAGTGGGCTTATTGTGGAAAGGGTATTTCTATCAGGTGCCCAAGACACCATAGAACCAGAAATCTAAGGTTGAAAAGACAGGTGTTTAATAGGAACTTGTATGGGAAGGCCTTTCCCTTCTATAAGAATCACACCTGCAGCCTGGTCCTTAGCTGTTAATGTAGCTGCAGCTGTACGAACTTGATCTGATTGTGCATGCCATCCATGTTGGCCAGGGGAAGCCCTGCTGTTAGAAGTGAGGAGATAAACTGGGGGCAGGTTATGCCAGACCAGGATCCATGCCTTCTCCCCTTTTTCAATGGTATGTGTTCTATTCCAGGTATAGTGTGTTTCAACAGGCCCAGCTTGTAGCAGGACAATGGGATCACAGTGGAGGCTGAGTGGTTCCTCTTCACCCAGGGGCATGAAGTGACATCCTAATAGGATGTCATATTGCAAATTTCAGTAAATAATTCCTTTCTCCAGCATGATGGGGCTTGGTGTTCTCTACAGCACAGCACAGCATGTTGCTCAAAAGTGAGAGCTGGAGCAATGGCTATTGCCCACGATTTCCATATCTTTAAAGGTGTTGGATGTTCCAGCAGGGGTCCCCAGTCTGGCATATGAGTCAACAAACCTGATTTACTTAAATGGATTTTAAATATATTAAAGCCTGAGACAGTACTTTAGTCCACTCCGCCAAGGTGGTTTGACTTATTATTTAATCTGTTGCTTTCGTACTCCATTTTTCCTTTCCATTAACCTTGCTGCTGTGGGTTATAGGGGAGATAGAACCTTCATTCAAGGTCATGTTCTGCTGCCCAGTCTTGCATATTATGACCTTTGAAATGTGACTCCCAGTTGTTGTCTATTTGATGAAAGTATCCATGCATATAGTACTCAGCTTCTTTAATCCCCTAATGATGGCAGCCTGGTTTGCACAGTGACAGAGAAAAGCTTGAGTTAAGCCAGATACAGTGTCCACACAAACCAAAGTTTATTTAGAATCCTTACTCAGAAGTAAGGGGTCAATATAATCAAGTTGCCAATTCCTCGTCAGTTGGGAACTTCAGTAGATGGCCCCAGATTCCTCTGGCAGTTGCTTTGGGTGCTGCTTAGAACATGCAGGGCATGCTGTTACTGCATTAACAAAATCACTGTATTTCAAGAGCAATCCAGCATCCCTGGCAGCATGCCATCCCACTTGGGTGCTATGGTTGTTGCTCTTTTTTTTTATGCATCCAATTTGCTGTATCTAATGAAGGGTCATTTGCTAGGCCTTTTAACTCAAGCTAGGTAATCAGCTTTCTGATTACCAGGGGGTGTCAGTGCCTCAGGATGTAGAAGAAAGGGAGGACTGCCTCAGGCTCTTGCAAGCAAACCCAAATGTCTTTCCATACCACATGATCCCACAAGGGCTTATTCATGATCATCTACTCCTCAGCTTCCCATTGTCCAAGCCATAGGGTTAATCCCTTTAGAACAGCCCAACTGTCATTGCAAAGAGTTAATGGCCAGGGCTCATGAGTGATTACCAGCCAAACTGCACTGAGTTCAGCCCGCTGGCTGCTGCGGTTTGTTTCTGTTTCAATCCAGATGGCATCAGTGTTGTGCTGAATAAGCAATTATAATCCATGTGGCCAATTGCTTGATTAGATCTGTATACTAGGTATCAATGGGAATTTCCTCATTTCTTCTCTATAGGCCACAAGGGCCACCATAGGTATAGGGGTGGGGGGTATTTACAGGATCTACATGCTCTACAGAGCCTAGTAGCACCTGCATTTCTAGAGACAGTGGGCTGGTGGACAGTGTTCCTTTGCTGCAAATAAGCATGCTACTTAGTGGGAATTTGAGCCATGAGAGAGGTGGGTGGATGGAACATATTCTCAATTTACCCTTTCATAGGAAGGGAAGTTCTTACCATAATATGCTGTTCTTTATGAAAGGCTCTGCATGAGGAGTGTTATGTATACTGCTGGGAGCTGTTACTTTATGAAGGTATATCAGGTTTCTGTCCCCTTCCAGAATACCTAGGGGTATTCTCTCCTTTTGTTTGTTTATGCCACAGTGTCCAACTCATACCTTCTGAAGTCACAGATCCAGCTAACTCAAATGACAGCCCTGCTTGGAAGATGCTCAGAGTTTTAATCTGCTTCATTAATATTTTTACCTTCTCAAAGGCAGCTTGCTGCTCTAATCCTCAGTCCCATATGTACTATTTCTTTACGAGGCAGCACATGGGACAGAGGCACTATGTCAGACTGGGAATAAAAATCCTCCCAAACCCCAAATTCTCTACAAAGGCTTGCATCTCTTTCTTGTTCTTAAGGGTTGAATAGACTTACATTTTATCAAGCACAGCTTTTGGGACAATGCACATCTTACCTGACTAAATGACTCCCAAAAACTTTATAGTTGCCCCTGGGTCCTGAATTTTCTGTGGATTTCCTGTTTATCCTCTCCCTCAAAGACGTTCCAGCAAAGTTTGCAGAATGTCCTACAGGAGAGGGGAGTCTTCACGTGTTAACACCATGTCATCAATGTCATGGGACCATTTTATTGATGTGGGAAAGAACAGGAACAGATCTCAGTTACCATCCCATGACATATTGTGGAGCCAGGCAGATGACCTTAATGGAGCACATGAAAAGCCCATTGTTATCTCTCTTACATTAAAGCAAATTAATCTTGTAAGTCAGTGGTCATGGGTATACTGAAAAAAAAAAAATTGCTAAGTCTAGTACAGCATAACACATTCCTAGGACCATGCCCAAGGTATCTAAGATGATGACAATGTTGTGCACAGCCACGGGGGTGGGGAGCACCTCCTTGTTCAGTTCTCTGTAATCCATGGCCATCTGCCATGAGCCATCTGGCTTTTTTACTGGCCATACCGAACCATACCAGTAAGCCTCACAGATTCCCAGTTGGCATTTCCCCCTAGCATTGGTTTGATTACTCTAACCAGCAGAAATTCACCAATAGAATTGGCAGAATTTGACTTGGTAGAATATCATTGCCTAATATCTTCTGTGGTATTAAAGACAGAAAAACTTCATATCCTTGTAGGTGAGAACACCGACTACACAGCATCAAAGAAACCTTCCCAATCACAATTATTTGCCCTCGATGACCATCAATGGCACTGAGGGGTCCAGAAAACTTCTGAAAGGGTTACCATGTATTAGAGCACATTTGGCTTCAGTGTTAACGGGAGCTGTCACCTTTTGTTTATTTCTGGGGGACCAGTGAATAGTGAGCTCAACAGGAGACTTCTAATTGCCTCTAACTGCCCTTCCCTGGAGTCAGTCTTGGCCTGCACGTTATATGTAGGGCATGGGAGGCACCTACCCAGAATAGGAATGAATCCCTGAGGCCTCTGCTGAAGCAGGCCGAGTATCAGAGATAGTAGGAACAGGTAGAGCAGTTCTGAGCTATTGTTCAACCCAAAACAGTACTGGGTTGCCAGTCTACTTGTTCAGGTAGGGTCTGTGCAGAAACCACATTTGCTTCCAGGTATTTTCACTAGACCCTTTACAGCCTATTGGAATAGCGTTTGGCTTTTTTTTTTTTTTTTTTTTTAAGTTCTCTGTCTCAGGTGTTTCCTCATAGCCCATACCCATTCCCAGGACTTGCCAGTCAGACCCAGATTAGCAATGGATTGCCTAAAAACATAAATGTCTTGTCACATGACTGGTTTCATCATGTGTATTAGCAACCCATACCAGGTACTGGAAGTGGACCAGAGAATCTTAGTTCTCATTCCTGCCATGAATAAGGCCCAATCAGGGCCTTCAAAGACAGGGGCATAGACGGTTTGTGTCAACTCCCTAGGAATTTGTTGTACCTACTCTATAGATTTCCAGGGTCCCACATGCCTAGTATGATTCCCCATATTCTGCCAAGCCTCCCTGAAAGCTAGAATAATCCAATCTAAAAGGGAAGGAGTACTCTGAATCCCCCAAGTGCCCTGCAGGTGCTACAGGAGGGCAGGGTGTGTGGGGATGCTTATTTTCTCTGCCTCCTGCCCAAAGGAACGCAATCGCGTGCACACACACACCCTGTATCCCATAGCCACACTAGCCATGCATGGATATTTTCCCTGGCCTTTTGTTGGAACGTGGCAGCTTTATCAATAGGCTCATCGGGAGTATAGTCTCTCATCATCAACATTTCCTGATTTGGGAGCTGCCCCATTGGCTGGGGTTGCAGTCACTATGATTTTTGCTTTTCTTTGTATTAGGGGTCAGAAGGCATGGGGCACCCCATCCGTTTCATTATCACCGTAATACCCTACCCTTCATTTTCCTCACTTTCCCAGAGATTCCACTTTTAACTGTCCCAATCAGGTTTTGTCACAAGCACTTAGGTCCTAATCGTCGGCAGTCTGCACCCAGTTTTGCAAAACGGCACACTAACATCTCCCGTTCATCATCCTGCTCTCCCACCCCGTCTGCCAGCTCTCAAGCTAGCAGACTACTGGATGCTGACACATCCTTCTCTAATAACCTCAGCTCGTCGTCCAACTCTGTAACCCTACCTTCAGCCTCCAGGTGGGCATCGGCAGCCGCCAAAGGGCTGACAGTAGACGCCAGCCCGCTTTTGCAGCCACTGGTTTCCCATCTCCCACAGCTCGCTGGGCGCCGTTTCTCCAAGAAGCGTGCGAGACCAGCTGGCATTTTCCGGGCGTCCCATATTCACACGGAGGTCCACAAGCATATAACATACACCTCACCCCTCCCGCACCCAGAGGCAGGATTTCCCTCACAGAGACCTCTTTCCCCAGGCCCATTTCATCAGTCTCCTGGCAGGCTTGCGAATTGTTGGGGTGCAAACCGGCCCCCGCACACAGCGGGCAAGGAGAGACTGAAGAAAGGCAGACCACTCCAGATTGGGAGAGCTCAGGTTTAATAAGCAAGGGAACTTACTCATAAGGCTTGTCTCCGGCAGCTGCAAGTTGAATAAATCTCCAGGTCCAGCTGCCAGAATCTTAAAGGTTTGTGTGGAAGCCTTAACTCGGTTCTGCCACATACAAGTCCAAATGGTCCGAACAACACGTTACTCTCTCAAGGCTGTCTCATTGGGACAGCTTCTAGTGCTGAGAAAGGAAGAGAAACACACGTTCCAAGGACACGAGGAGGGGGTGGGGCACCTCCAATTGCCCTGGGTTAAGGCCTCGGGTCAACCGGGGTCACGTTCTTTCCATAACCTCGATAACCTCTGCTAACTCCACCCCCATCTGTTTCTTGATCTGATGGTCCCTGTGTTAACTCTTTTCTTACCCCTTCCCTCCAATATGAACAGGGAGGCACCTGGACCTCCCTGTGTTGTTTTTATTCATTTCTTTTCTTAAACACCGTTTTGAAAATGACTAAAAGGTAAAAAAAATGCTGAAAGTGATAGCTACCGGAAATATTTGTAGACCGCTATTTAAATGTTATACAACGTAAATATTGGAAGTCTCCCTGTGGCACCACCCTATCCCTGACACACAATCCTATTTGCACAACCTTGTTTCTTCAATCAACACATTAAGCGTTTCCTTCTCAATTATTTTCCTGTTTACTCAGACCTGGTTTGGTTTTGGTTTTTTTTAATGACTTTTTACACATTTCAAATGTCAAAATTCCCAGGGGCGCCTGGGTGGCGCAGTCGGTTAAGCGTCCGACTTCAGCCAGGTCACAATCTCGCGGTCCGGGAGTTCGAGCCCCGCGTCGGGCTCTGGGCTGATGGCTCAGAGCCTGGAGCCTGTTTCTGATTCTGTGTCTCCCTCTCTCTCTGCCCCTCCCCCGTTCATGCTCTGTCTCTCTCTGTCCCAAAAATAAATAAACGTTGAAAAAAAAATTTTTTTTAATAAATTTTTAAAAATGTCAAAATTCCCAGTATGCATATTCCTAAGATGTATATATAATATCATGACTATTTTCAGAAAAGGAGAAAAGCCACCACAATTTAAAAAAAAAATCTATCATCAGACCAGTGTCTTCTCACAAGGGCTTTGGAATGAAGAAACTTTCAACAGATTCTGAACTGATAAAACAAGAGCTACTTAGACAGCAAGATTACTGGCAAGCAGCGAGGGAGATCGGCGGCCAGACACCTGGGACAGATCAATTTCTTCTGGGATAAATTATCCATGGGATATATTGTAAGGGCCAAGGGCAGACTGCCCCAAAATGTGCCGCTTTGGTGTATCGATTATTTTAAATAAAAGCTACTTAAGAAACAGCCTATATAAGGACACTCAGACCCTCTTCTGTCCTCCTGAGAGCAGGAAATAAATTTCTCATGTGACAGGCACTCCCTGTACCAGGAGGTAGAGAGACATTCTTATCACCACAGATGGGAAGTTTAGAGCCAGGAAGCTGTATAAACAACACTTCTACTTTTTACTAATTTACTACTACAGCCCACATTCTGTTTAGAATTCCCTACTAATTGAAGCTCCCAAAATTAGTTTTCTTTGTCCTGTCAATTCCTCACAGATTTAGTGTCTCTTTGACTAACAAGTGTAAAAACCACCTGCCCAGGTCATTTCTCTGGGCCTCAATTTCATTATTGGCCTACACGTGCATGTAATAAAACTTCGGGGTTTTTTTTCCTCCTGTGAATCTGT
The DNA here is from genome assembly GCF_014898765.1 of Herpailurus yagouaroundi. NCBI lineage: Eukaryota > Metazoa > Chordata > Mammalia > Carnivora > Felidae > Herpailurus > Herpailurus yagouaroundi. Next base: position 30,675,243 of record NW_024412376.1, read on the forward strand.
GTCATGTAAATTTAATATTTAGTCCAGCTGGAAGACCTTGAAGGACTTTTCCATCCCCTCAATATTTACACACCAAGTTATATTCAGAATAGTTAACTGAAAGATGAAAGAAAAAAAAATTTAATTGGCAATATCAGTATGTGAAAGGACAATATGCAGAAGGTAATGGGCACGTGTTGTCTATTATCACAGAGGAAAAATGAAGCGGAAGAATAGGCTTCAATGTCATTAGGAAAAAATTAGGTTAAGAACTCAAACAAAGTGAGTAGTTTATTGTCAGATTAATTTTAATGCAAATAAGACTATAAGTGCACACTGTTTCAAATAGGCATACTCTTTCAAATATTTCTTCAAAATACTCTCCTCTTCAATTCTCACTGCCCAAAATAAAACTAAACTTTACTGCAACTTCCCCCATCCCACATCCTCACTTATTATAGTAACCAAGCAAAACCACTTTAACTGTTCATTTCTTCAGGAAGATGGAACTTCTTAAATGGTGTTTGTGATGCGTTTGTCATGTTGCTCTGAGAATAACAGGTCTTTGAGTAGAAAGCTTACATTACAAAGAGCACGAGCGTTGAGCTGAAAGTCTGCAGCATTTCTGTTCATCGCTACAATAAGACAGAAGGAAATAATCTGCAGTTGCAGGGAGCGACCACCAGAGGGAGAATGTAAGCCAGAAAGAAGGAACCGAGCCCGCGAAAACCCCTTTGTTATTAAAGCAGCAATTGGAACGGGAAATGATGCTTACCTTATTTATGTATTTTTAAGATTTATCTGTGTTACTTATAAATCAATATTTAATACATATAAATAAGGTGTTGAGTATAAAAGGAAACACCTATGTACCTCATCTAGGTGAAGTAACAAGACATAATACAGTATGGCTCAAACCCCTTGAGTATTCCTTCTTTATCACGTTAGCCTCCTCCCACCCCAGAGATAAAATGCCAAATTCGATATTTCTCATTTCATGTCTTCTGTCTTTCTTTCTTTCTTTCTTTCTTTCTTTCGTTAAAGGGATTCTTTTATTTATTTATTTTTTTTATTTTGGCGGGGGGGGGGGGCCGGGGGCGGGGGGCAGAGAGAGAATCAGCAGGGAGCCTATGCAGGGCTCCCTCTCAGAACCATGACATCCTGACCTGAGTCCAAATCAAGAGTAGGTCACTTAACCGACTGAGCCCCGCAGGCACCCCTCACGTCTTTTTTCATACTTTTAATCTACACATGAATCTCTGAAGTTTTGTATGTTTTCAAACTTCACATGATATCATACTGAATATATATTCTTCTGTATCCTGTTTGTGAGATTTATTCATATTGTTAGATATAGTGTTAATCAATTCCTTTTTATTTTTATTTTTTTAATATTTATTTATTTTTTAAGAGACAGAGTACGAGTAGGGAACGGGGAGAGAGAGAGAGAGGGAGATACAGAATCCGAAGCAGGCTCCAGGCTCTGAGCTGTCAGCGCATAGCCTGATGCGGGGCTCGAACCCACCAGCCATGAGATCATGACCTGAGTCTAAGTCAGATGCTTAACCCACTGAACCATCCAAGTGCCCCAATCAATTTCTTTTTAATGTATTTATAGTATTTCTTTGTATTGGTATACTGTAATTTCTGTATCCATTATCTGTATGCAGAATAAAGGACTCCTAAATTTAATAAGAAAACAATAACTTGAAAGTTGGGCAAAAAGCATGTTTAGAAGTATATTTAGGATATTACCATTTTATTCCTAGAGTACATAATGCCACAAAGAAGATCCCAAATACATCTCATTGTATACATGTAAGGGATCCTCTAGGGTATATATACTTATGAGTGATTATACTAATACAAGTTCTCACAGAAGCACAGAAGAGTTCCTGTTCCACATCCTCACAGACACTTAACATTCTCAGACATTTTTAAATTTTGCTAATCTGATGCATTCAAAACAGTTTCTCATCTTGATTTTAATTCTCATTCTCATCATTACTAGTAAAGTTAAGATCCATGCCATATGTTGTCAGCTATTCATGATTGTTTTTCTGTTTATTACCTCTTCTTATTTCCTGTCCATTTTTTCTATTGGGCACTTTATCTTTTTCTTATTGAATTTAGGAGTCCTATATTAATTCTTTACTAGCTCTTTGCTATATGTATTATAAATAATTTATCCCAGTCTATGGCTTGACTTTTTTTTAATAATGATTTTTGATGAATAAAATTTTGATTTTGTTTTAATGTATTCTATTTATCAATCTTCTCTTTATGGTTTGTTCTTTTTATTATATTGTTTTTTAAAATTCTTTCACATCCTGAGGACATAGTGTCCTTCCTTTTGTTTTTTCATTTTTAAAGTTTATTTTTCATATTTATTTTAACCTACATGAAATTTATAGTTGTGTACGGCATGAGATAGAGATCTCATTGTTTTCCATATAAACAATCACCCTCAGACCATTCTTGACTAATCCATAAATAGGCAAACCAACTGTATCATATATCAGGGTTTTATATATTATACAGGTCTGTTTATCGACTCTCTATTCTGTTCTGTTACTCTGTGTAGATGCTTACCCCAATACCACAATGCCCCATATACTACAGATTTAAACCAAGTTGTCATATTTTGTGACTTCAGCTTTGTTTTGTCTATTTTCAGCTGTGAGCTTCTGTATAAATTTTATAAGTGGCTCCTCAGATGCCATGAAAACTTTAAATTTTTATTGGCATGGCATTTGATTTGTGTATTGATTTGGAAAGACTTGATATCCTAATAATATTGAATCTTTGTATCCATGAATATGATATATTTTCTACTATTTAGGACTTCTTTATAATAGCCTAATAAACTTTTATAATTTTCCCCATGAATTTTTAAATGTTATATGTATTTCTAGGTCCCTTATTTTCCTTCTTGCGTATTATAACATTTTAAAATTACATTTTCTGATTTTGTTGCTGGTTTATTTTAAGTTTTATTTATTTTGAGATAGGGGGAGAGCAGTAGTGGGAAAGGGGCACAGGGAGAGGGAGAGAGAAAGAATCCCAAGTAGGCTCCACACTGTCAGCACAGAGCCTGATGCTGGACTCAAACCTAGGAACCCTGAGATCATTACCTGAGCCAAAGTCTATGCTTAACCAATTTAGCCACGAGGAACCCCAATTTTGTTGCTAGTTTATAGGAATTTCATTTTTTTACAACTTTATCATGGTATAATTTTCATATAATAAACTGCACAAACTTATGTGTAATCTAATGTGTTTGACAATAACAATCAAGATGAGAACAATTGCATCAGCCCCCGAAGTTTTCTTGTGTCTCTTTGCAATCCATATCACCGTCCAGTCATGACATCAGGCAACCACTGATCTGGTTTCTGTTCCTACAGGCTACTTTTCTTTTGTAGAGTTTTCTGTAAATTTATTCATACACACTATAAATAAATACAGTGTGTATCCCTTTACAAGAGTGTCTTTCACTCAGCATAATAACCTTGAGATTTATCCATAATTTTGTATAACAATAATTCATTCCTTTTCTTTTTTACCTTCTTTCTTTTCTTTAATCTCCATTATATAGATAAAACACATTTTGTTTATGCATTTACTTGCTAGTGGACATTTGGGCCGTCTAAAGTTTATGGCTCTCACAAATAAATCTACTATCGGCATTCATGTACAAGACCGTGTGGATATAAATTTTCGTTTTCTTGGGTAAATCCTAGAAATGTACTGGCAAGATTACATGCTAAGTATATAATTTCCTGTTTAAGAACTACCAAAAGTTTTTCCAAAGTGATTGTACCATTTTACATTCTACCCACAGTATCTGAGAGCTCCAGTTTTTCCATATCCTGAGGAACACTTGGTATAGTCAGATAGTTTAATTCTAGCCATTTTAACCCTAGCCATGATGTGGAGCAAAATTTCATGGACTTACTAGCCAGCCATTCATGTCTTTTCTTTTTTTTACCCCCACAATATGTTTATTCAGGCCTTTTGAATACTTTTTGTGAGTTGTCTCTTCTTGAGTTCTAGGAGTTTTTTATACATGCCCTCTGACATACATATTATGAATGTTTTCTTCCAGTCTGTGGCTTGCCTTTAACTTTCTTGTCTTTCAAAAAATCAAAAGTTTATCATTTTGACAAAGTCCAATTTGTCCATTTTTTTTTCCCTTAGATTTTGTGCTTTTCTGTATCCTTTTTTGTATCCTAAGCAATCCCAGGTCACAGACTTCTCCTGTTTTATCCTAGAACTTTTACATTTTTAGCTTTAACATTTAGGTTTGTGATCTTTTCCAAGTTAACTTTTCATATGGTATGAAGTAGGGATCAAGGTACATTTTTTTCTTATGAATTCAGTACCATTTGGGAGGAAGAATTTCCTTTTCCATTGAATGGCAAATATGATACATGAAAACTGTCTATGTACATATGGACCTACTTCTACACTCTCTAATCTATTCCATTGACCTCTGTTTCTATTATTTTTACCAGTACCAAACTGGCTTGATTCCTGTAGCTACTAGAGTAGTTTAGTCCTTCCTAACTCACTCTTCAGTGTTAAAATTACTTTGGCTATTCTAGGCCAAATGGATGTATGTATATTACATGACTTTTATTTTTTAGAGGCATATTTTTCTTAATTTTAATTCCAATAAATAAATAAACTTTAATTCCAGTATAGTAAACAAACAGTGCTATATTAGTTTCAGATGTACAACATAGTGATTCAACAATTCTATACATGAGCCAGTGCTCATTTTATGTATATACCTAGAAAACTGGCTTTTTCAATTTCTACAAAGGAGATTCTAAGAATTTTGACTGGGATTGCACTGAATCTATAAATTAATTTGGGGAAATGAGCATCTCAAACATATTGAGTCTTCCAATAAACATAATGATAGGAAGACTTCTAAAATAGTTCCTAGGAAACTCCCTCCACCACATCCTGTGTAATCAATCCCCTTCCCTTCAGTGTGGATAGGACTATGAATATGACAGATTTCACTGCTATATTCTTACAGTATCTTAAAAACAGATTTTTGAGATATAATTAAAGACCAAAGCAGTTGACTTTGAGTTAATCAAAAGGGAGAATATGGGTTGGCCTGACTTAATCAGATGGAAGAACTTAAAAGAGAGAATCAAAGCATGAATGAAATTTAACCTGTGGGCCTTGGAGGAGCAAACTTCCTGTTGCAGGGAACAAACAATACATGGCCTCTAGGACCTGAGAATAGCTGCTGTTGACAGCTATCAAGAAAGCAGGAATGTTGGGATGCCTGGGTGGCTCAGTTGGTTAAGTGACTGACTTTGGCTCAGGTCATGATCACAGGGTTTGTGAGTTTGAGCCCCGCCACAGGCTCTCTGCTGTCAGTGCAGAGCCTGCTTCAGATCCTCTGTCCTCCTTTCTCTCTGCCCCTCCCCTGCACTCTCTGACTCTCTCTCAAAAATAAATAAACACTAAAAAAAGAAAGAAAGTAGGAACCTCAATCCTACAACTACAAGGAACTAAATTCTGCCAACAACCTAAATAAGCTTGGAAGAGGATCCAGAGTTCCAGATGAGAACCTCCACCTTGATTTCAGTCTGGTGAGACCCTAAACAGAGGAATTCTAATTCATAGGCAGACTCCTGACCCATGGAAACTATGCGAAAATAAATTTGCAATGTTTTAAGAATGTAAATCTTACACACGTTGTGTTAGCTTTACCTCTAAGTATTTTATGGTTTTTTATTCTATTGTAAATGGTACCTTTTCAAAAATTCACATTTTCAATACTTACTTTGCTAGCATATAGAAGTACAAGTGATTTTTGTATATTGATCGTATGTCCTCCCAGGGAGCCTCTATCCCAGCCAGGCCTGCCAACACACAGGTGTCAGTGGTTTAGACCACCTGTACCACTCCCTTGACTGCTCCATCTTTGCAGATGGTTCATTTAGTCAGAAAATGTTTCTCCAGACCCTCCTATGAGAAAAAAAAAATTCTCTCACTCAAAAAGTTCAATCTAGGTAGAAAAAAAATCTATAGTTTCCATGCCACTGCATCCTCTAGAGGGGATGATCTTTGTTTTTCATAACCAAGAATATTATTGTTACAAAACATGTTGGTTTCTTCTAATAGGAGAGTCCTACTTTCTGTCTGATCTGTCTGAACTGGTTTGGAGTCTAAGTTTAATGTATCCCAGAAGCCGGGCTTAGAAAAAGACAAGGGTGGGTTTCAGCTCTTATTGAGCGTTTGTTTTGACTTCATAAAAGTGACCAGGGTCACGGAGGGAGACTGACAGTGACATTGCATACCCACCCTCATGCCAAGTTCTGTCTTTTATACCCATTCAGGGGACATATTTCTAAAATATTTTCTTGTTTATATAATACTGTCACTATAAAAAAGTTAAAATAACTATTAAAAATATCCATGGGCTTGGGGCGCCTGGGTGGCGCAGTCGGTTAAGCGTCCGACTTCAGCCAGGTCACGATCTCGCGGTCCGGGAGTTCGAGTCCCGCGTCGGGCTCTGTGCTGACGGCTCAGAGTCTGGAGCCTGTTTCCGATTCTGTGTCTCCCTCTCTCTCTGCCCCTCCCCCGTTCATACTCTGTCTCTCTCTGTCCCAAAAATAAATAAACGTTGAAAAAAAAAATATCCACGGGCTTGTCATACTGAGAAAAACAACAAAGTCTTCACCCTATAACTTGGGTCTACCATTCTTTCTTCTGCTTCCCTCACTAACTTGAACTCTACACAGCTTGTAGGGGAGAAAAGGATGGTTACACAAGGATAGTCCTCGCTCAGTCACCCCAAAATGCAAGAGACAAGTAGCTTCACATATCAAAATGTGAAAACAAAGTTTGGGGATGGTTAGGTTGTGGATTCTGATGTAAAGGAAGAAATCTGTGTCTCTGGATCTCTTGGTGGGTAATTACTGCCACCTGCCCCTAAAAGGCTCTTAACTTTCCTAATGAAGGCTGAGAATATGAGCACTGCTCTCCAACCCTTACTTGCCTTCCATGGAAATATACTGATGTCTACATCTCCTCCTTCCACTACCCTTGTTCATAATCTAGAACAATAGGGGGCAGAACTTTTAGCTCCATGATGGAGGTGGGGGAGCTGTCAGGGAGGATGTTGCCCCACTGGTTCACCTCCCTGCCTCAGTTAAAAGCATCTCATGTTCAGGCTCAATCGGTTAAGTGTCCAACTTTGGCTCAGGTCACGATATCGCATTCTGTGAGTTCAAGCCCCACATCGGGCTCTATGCTAACAGCTCAGAACCTGGAGCCTGCTTCAGTTCCTGTCTCCATCTCTCTGCCCCTCCCCAGCTTGTATTCTCTCTCTCTCTCTCTCTCTCTCTCCCCCTCTCTCAAAACTAAATAAACATTAAAATAACTTTTTAAAAAAAGTATCTCATGTTCAATAGTCTTTCTCACAGGTTACTTAAATGCTCTTTTAATTTCAACAAGAGAGATGGTACAAACAGCTGTGTGAGTGGTGCACATGTGTAAACATCTATAATTTTGGCTTCCTTAAATTTTTTTTTAACGTTTACTTATTTTTGAGACAGAGAGAGACAGAGCATGAACGGGGGAGGGCCAGAGAGAGAGGGAGACACAGAATCTGAGGCAGGCTCCAGGCTCTGAGCTGTCAGCACAGAGCCCAACGCAGAGCTCAAACCCACGGACCACGAGATCATGACCTGAGCCGAAGTCGGACGCTTAACTGACTGAGCCACCCAGGTGCCCCTATAATTTTGGCTTTCTGAATGTTCAACTCATTAATTGCTGAAGTGTGAACTGAATTCAAAGATAGACATTAAAATTGATCTCTGGCTTGGCTGTGGAGCCCCTTGCTTTTGAATGAACCATGTAGGGTTGGCAATAAGCTTCCCAGTGATAGTCATAATGGACTGAACATCAGAGGCTCTTTTCTAAGTATTTTTTAGCAGTATATCCTTCTCTGCTAAATAGGAAAGTGAGCTACCATCATTCTGGTAAACAGTGGCTAAGAGCCAGATTCAATTTAATTTGGAAAAACTAATACAATTTTACTTATACCTCAGTGTTGTATAATTTATGAATTTACATTTATCAGCTCATTTAATCATCATCACTCTCTGAAGCTGGTATTGTTTATATCTTTAACAAAAAGACAAAGTGAGGCACTGACAGGTTAATACATATGTATTGGGTTAGCCCAGAAGATGGACCCAATGATAGAGAACCTCCTTCTATAGTGAAAAATTGTGAAGCTGAAACATCTGGGAGCGGGGTTAGCTTCAGGCAGCACTGTTAATGCAGGGTCACAGTGGATGTCATCAGAATTTATTTTATTGCCATATTTTGGCTCTCTCTCTCTTCTGTGCTAGCTTCATTTTTAGGCTTAAGTGGCTAGATCACTGCTAGCAAGAGCTACATCCTCCCACATTCAAGTTTAGAAAATGCGGTGCCTTTATCACACCAATCCCTTCAGGTGGATCATGTGCCGCTCCCTAAAATAGTCACCGAGGCCAGTTGAGAGAAATTCTCTCTTTGGGCAAGCCTGAACAGAGGTGTGGGGGAAGACAATTACACCTGCACAAGGCCTGACACTAAAAAATGGGGGTAGTTTCTCTAGAGGGCAGTAGAGTTAGAGTTTACAGATGATGAGTGACAAAACAAAACAAAAACAAAATAGAGGTCTACTACAGCCCTCTCTCATGATCCAATTCCTGACTTTGGGCCCACAGCCACATGACTGCCTCTTTAAACTCTGAAGCTTGTCGTCAAGTCTGAATGAAGGTACTTATTGAGACCCTGGGAGGTGGGAGGAAAAGGCAGCATGGGGTCCAGGGCAGGGATCTCAAAGAGGGGGAAGCTATCTGGGAAATCTAGATATCCCTGTGCTGGACCACCCAATAAGCTCACACTTCAATTCCCAGACCTAGAATTTCAGTCTTGGAGTTCTTTGCTTCTATTCCAATAGAGCTATGGCCACAACCTAGGCCTTCCTGCCTGCAATACTTCTGCCTAATGAAATAATGCAGTCTATACCTCACCCTCTGAACCCAGCCTCCAGTCCTTCTAGCTTATGTCTGCATGCCAGACTTCAACCTTGTCAGTACCTGCTATAGATCCTTCCACTTCCTCCATCAGCAACCTCTTGTCTTCAGTTCTTCCCTCTCCACCATAGATTTTATGATCACTTCACCAGCATCCATCCCCACTTAAACAGCCCTCCACCCCCACCCATTCTTCTATCTTTCCTGCCTCGCAAAATCCGAACTCTCTGCCTTTTCCATACTACCCTCTAATAAGATCGTTCACATAAATATATTGGTACCACTGTAAATTCATGGTCTATAACCAGTGGTCAACTACAATGCCTCCTGAAACTTATTCATCCCATTCATTTATTAAAGCCATGGGTTTTTATGGAGTGCCTATGTGGCGCGTGCTTACAGCAACACTGTGGAGATCACATCATTGTGTCTTCAGCAACACTGGCACATCCCTGTTAAAACTATTTCAAGCCTCTATTTTCTTCAAACTTCTGTTCCCCACCACCTCAGCAGGTGTGCTAGGACACTATCTCAAAGGGAAACTAGAAGTCCTTAAGAGAACTACTCTTTTTTCCCTTTATTTTTTTAACCATTTTTTAAATCTTTGCTTATTTTTGAGAGAGAGAAAGAGAGAGCCAGTGTGCAAACATGGGAGGGGCAGGAAGAAGGAGACAGAGGATCTGAAGCAGCTTCCATGCTGACAGCAGAAAGCCCCATGCCCTACTTGAACTCATGAACCATGAGACCATTATCTGAACCCAAGGTGAATGCTGAACAGACTGAGCCACCCAGGTGCCCCTCTTTTTTTCCCCTTATTTAAAAATTGCTTTCATTAACCTTCCCAAACTAGGATACATACCCTTACTTCCCTCATCACAGCAGTTTTCACACTGTGTTATAACTGTCTTTTTAATGTTTATTTATTCACTTAGAGAGAGCCCGCAAGAGAGAGCATATGTGTGCATGCAGAAGAAGGGCAAAGAGAGGGAGACAGAATCCTAAGCAGGTTCTACACTGTCAGCACATAGCCCAAGGCAGGGCTTGAAACCACCAACCCTAAGATTATGATCTGAGCTGAAATCAAGAGTGGGAGTCTTAACCCACTGAGCCACCCAGGTGCCTCATCACTTTTGGCTTAATTATCTTTCCTCCGTTAGGACACGAACTGTGCCTATCCCTTAGTTACAGGGGTCTATCTCCAGCATCTGTTGCTTATCTTCTAGCCTGGGGAAAGGAATGAACTATTAGGAGGAACACGTGGGCTGGGGTTCCAATTGGGCCTGAAGTCTGAAGGCAGTGCCGACAAGGGCGGTGGTAACCAGGGGCGGGGCCACGTCGAGGGGCGGGGCCTAAGCGGAGCGCTCCTCTGACTTTGAGCAGGTTGCAGGTTTCCCCTCAGAGTCTTGAGAGTAGTCTACTTTTGTGAAACAAGAATTGTCGATTGACGCTCACAGAGCGGGCTTTGGAGACACCTAGAGGGACCTTTCAGCCAGTAATGCCATGATTCTGCCAGACACATGGGGGTCGGCGCCAACGAGGCCGTTGAGACCGCTGGCCGTGTTAGGCCCCCCCATACAACAGCCTAGTTCTGGTCGCTGAAGAGGAAGGTCTTGGAGGCCGTGCTCAAAACTGAGCCTGCAGGAGAGGAGGTTGGCGGTCGTCGGAGCTTGCCAGCATCGTGGCCCTCAGAACTCCTGTTTACCGCAGATACTCGGGACCCTGGCTGCCGGGCCTTGGGTAGGTCACTGAGCCATCTCAGATCTCAGCTCTGTTGGGACATATTAATACCGACCTGATAGGGTTGGTGAACAGTGGCATGAACAAGAAAGGTGCTTTTACACCAGCGGAGTTAAAGGTTGGGCTTGGGGCCCTGCTGCAGTTGCCATATGGCCGTACTGTGGCTGTGCCCAGTGAGTCCCCAGAGCTCCCCAGTGTTCTGGGGCCTTTCTTTGGGTTAGGGTAGAACAAGTCTAAGGCGACTGCCTTTGCAGACTCAGAGAATGATACGTTCATATATATATATATATATATGTATATATATATATATATATTTATCTTTGAGAGAGACTGAGCATGAGCAGGGGAGGGGCAGAGAGAGAGGGGGACACAGAATCCTAAGCAGGCTCCAGGCTCTGAGCTGTCAACACAGAGCCTGGAGCCCGTTGCGGGGGGTGGAACTCATGAACTGTGAGATCATGACCTGAGGCAAAGTCCATCATTTACCTGAGAGAGACACCCGGGTGTCCCGAGATTGATACATTCTTGATTTATTAAGAACCTACTACAGGTCAGGTACTGTTCTAGGTAGGAACTGTTGGCAAATCTTTCTTCACTAGAAGTCGAAGTGAGTCCAAGTGATGCCCCACTGTCAAGAAAGAATTTCTTGGGCTGTTAAGGTGCAACATAGTAAGTATATTTAAGTAGCACAGGGGCAGCACCCCAGGGCAGGAAGAGCTGCACTTTGTGCTGTGTGAGGCTGGGTTTTAAACTTAGTAAATAAAGTGAAGGGAGCATAAAGGGAATATCAAATTACAAAAGTTTCTTGGAACTTCTTTGAATTTCTGCTGGTAAAAACTACTTTTGCAAGATTTCTCTGGTGCTTTTCAGTTCAATATCAGTGAGATATACAGGCAGTCATGAGACACTTAAAGAATGTAGCAACCAGCAGGTATTTTGATCCTTATTGAAACTATGCAGGCTTGGGGTGCCTGGGTGACTCAGTGGGTTAAGCGCTGGAATCTTGATCTCAGGTCAGGTCAAGATCTCACCGTTCTTGAGATAGGCCCGCATCACCCCCAGCCTTGCTTGGGCTCTGCACCTATGGAGCAGAGCCTGCTTGGGATTCTCTCCCTCTCTGTCTCTCTCTCTCTCTCTCTCTCTCTCTCTCTCTCTCTGCCCCCCCTTGCTCTCTCTCTTTCTCTCTCTCAAAATAAATATGAAAGAAAGAAAGAAAGGAACACACCTTGCAGGCTTTAGGTCAGCTTTCTGGGCCAAGGGTAAACATTTTCCTCCTCCTGGCCCTCATCAGAAGGAAGTTTTGTGTTTTGTATGTTTTTTAACAGGTTTTCCCCCTTTTATTCACATAGTGATATACTGAATTGGAAAGATTTAAAAAAGTAAAAGAAAGAACTCTATAGATTCCCAACGTGCCAGTATTGAAACAATATGGTATGTATTATTGTATCATTCTGGCAAGGGATATACTATGCCAACTTAACCATTCTTTCTCATTGACGTTCTTATAGTTTCCAATTTTTTTTACTTAATACTTGGCTTTAAATCCTTATGTATTATATATAATATTTTATTCCAGAAAGCATAAAGCTTTTTCTGACTTTCAGATTATGTCTTACCCAAGGTTTTGCATTTTAGCCACTGATCATCTGCCTCTAGAGTTTTTGCAGTGAGATCTACCGTGATCCATTTCTTATTCCCACACCTTGAAAACAAATGTGTGGGTGTTTCCACACCAACAATCAGTTTTCCACCTCACCAGACACCAGGTGGGTGTCCAACATTTCAATTCAATTCAGTTCTCACACTACCCCAGAGTTACTGGCAGTCAGGTTAAGGGCTCAGTTCCACAAAATTGCCCCATTTCAGATGCCAGTCGTAAATCCTGGCACCCAGTACTTCCTGCCTACCAGCTATAAATTGGGGGTTTCTGCAACCCCTTCTCAGTTTTGATAATTTGCTAGAACAGCTCACAGGGCCTAGGAAAAGAGTTTACTTACTATTACTGGTTTATTATAAGAGATACAACTCAGGAATAGACGAATGGAAGAGATGCATAGGGCAAGGTATAAGGAAGGAGCACAATCATTCATGTCCTCTCTAGGCGCACTACCCTCACAGCATCTGTGTGTTCACCAACCAAGAAGCTCTCTGAACCTCATCATTTAGAGTTTTTATGGAGGTTTCATTATATAAACACAATTAATTAAATTTCTAACTATTGGTGATTAAACTCTATCTCCAGCCTCTCTCCCTTCCCCAGACATGGGTTGAGGTGAGGGAGTTGGGTGAGAATTCCAACCTTTTAATCATGTCTTGGTCTTTGGGGTGACCAGCTCCCATTCTGAAGTTATCTGGGGAGCCCCCAGGCAGGAGTCTTCTCATCAGCATGCCAAAAGATAGTCATCACTTCAGAGATTTCAAGGTCTTAGAAGCTTTTGTGTCAGGAACATAGGACTAAGAACAAATATCATAAAAGATGCTCCTATAACCCCTATCCCTCGAGAAATGAGAAGAGTTTTAGGCGTTCTGTGCCAGAATGAGGAACAAAGACCAAATATATACCACAATATCCAGTAATCCATTTATGTGGCTTCTTTTAGTACTATCTTCTCTGAGCTTCAAACTTCTCAAAAGCAAATTGATTGCTAAATATCCTCAACCTCAATTTGCCAGACGAACTCTAAACCTAATATTTTCAAACCCCAGCCCATTATCTTCTGCTACTAATCTGCTCTTACTTTCGTAGTAAAGTCAATTAATAGCACCCATTCATCCAAGCAAGAGACATATGAACTATCATATATTCCTGTCCCTGTGTAATTTCCATGACTAATCAGTCACCAAGATTTGCTGATTTTGTCTTCTGTGTATTTGCTAAATCTGTCTCCCCTCTCATTTCTTATCATACCATGGTAGTTCAAACCCTCATCAGTTCTCAAACTGCAGTAGTTGCCTAACTGATTTTATTACAGATGTTCCTTCTTAAATTCTTTCCTCTCACTGCTGCCAGAGCAATCCACTGAAAACAGCTCAAAACTCTTCTGGTTATCTGTTTCATCTTTGCTAACTTTTGAAAGTTTATGGTTTGGGGAGAATTAGTTCATTTTGTCATAGTTGTTGAATTTATGACTGTAAATTTGTTTATAGAATTCCCTGATTAGCCTTTTAATGGCGGTAGGTTCTATTGTGACATACTGTTTCATTCCTGATTGGAGATGTATGTTTTTATCTTTGCCGATCTTGCTAGAGTCTTATAAGTTTTTTTTATTTTTTCAGAGAACCAGATCTTTGTTTCATTGATTTTTTCCCCCCTCGGTTGTTTTGATGTTTTCAATTACAATGATTGCTGTTCTTTATTTTCTTCCTTCTGCTTGCTTTAGGTTTATTTTGCTGTTCTTTAGGTTGTTGAGGTGGGAGCTTAAATCACTGATTTGAGATCATTCCTCTTTTCCAATGCAAGCATTCAGTAATATAAATTTTCCTCTCTACACCATCTGAGCGATATCCCACAGATTTTGATATGTTGAGTTTTCATTTCATTCATTTCTGTGTATTTTAAAATTTCCTTTTATACTACTTCTTTGGTCCTTGGATTATTTAGAAGCATGTTGTTTAATTTTCAGATGTTTGGAGATTTTTCTGTTGTTTTTCTTTAATTGACTTCCAGCTTGATTTTATTATGATCAAAGAATATACTTTGTGTGATTTAAGTTCTTTCAAATTTGTAAAGGTTTGTTTTATGACCCAGGATAATGGTCTATCTTGGTGATGTTCTATAGGTGCTTAAAAAAATGTGTATTCTGCTGTTGTTTTATGGAGTGTTGAAATCTGTTTCTCCTTTCAGATTTACTAGTGTTTGCTTCATGCATTTTTGAAGCAATCGATATATACACATTTAGCAATGCTATGTTCTCTCGGTGGGTTTATCCTTTTATCATTGTGTAATGTCTCTCTTTATCTCTAGTAATTTAATTTGAAAGAAATTTCTTTGTTTCTCTGAAGTCTGTGTTATCTGATATAAATGTAGGCCATCCCTTTTTTAAGGTTAATATCTGCATTTTTTTCTTTCAATTATTTTTCTTTTTTTTTAACCTATCTGTGTCACTATGTTTGAAGTTTTTTGTAGAGAGAATATATCTGAGTTATATATTTTGCCCACTCTGCTAACTTCAGCCTTTTAATTGGTAGTATTTAGAACATTTATATTTAAACTAATTAGGACATATTAGGACTTAAGTTTGCCTTTTTATTATTTGTTTTCTCTTTGTTTCTTTTTTGATCCCGTGTTTCTTTTTTTCTTGCATTCCTGTTGATTGCTTGAACTTTTTTTTTAATTTTTAAAAAATATTTGTTTGTTATTTTGAAAGAGTGAAAGACAGAATGCAAGTGGGAGAGGGTCAGAGAGAGAGGGAGACACGGAATCCGAAGCAGGCTCCAGGCTCCAAGCTGTGAGCACAGAGCCCCAGGTGGGACTTGAACCCACCTACGATGAGATCATGACCTGAGGTGAAGTCAGATATTTAACCGACTGAGCCACCCACGCACCCCACTTGAACTTTTTTTAGAGTTCTATTTTAATTTACTTATAGTGTTTTTTGTATACAAATCACTTTGTATAGTTTTCTTAGTGGTTTCTCTAGGCATTAGCATCTACATATGTAACTTATCACCGTCTACTGCTGTTAAGATTTTACCACTTCAAGTGAAATGTATAAACCTTGTACTTAGGTCCCTTTACCTTCTCCACTTTAAATGTCCATCAGCTTTTTCAGGCATAAACCAGTTGTAATACAACCATGCAGTGGCATACTTTTCAGTAATAAAATGTCATTAACTACTGATACTTATAAAAACCTGGACACATCTCAAAAGCATTATATTAAATGAAAGAAGCCAGACTCAAATGTTACATACTATACAATTCTGTTTAACATTCTGGGATTGGAAAGACCACGGTACCAGAAAACATTAGTATTTGCCATAGCCTACAATGCAAGGAAGGGGTCTGATACCAAAGGATTGAAGGAACTTCTGGGGATGATTAAATATTCTGTATATTGACTAATGTGTTGTTTATGTGACTGTATGCATTTGTCAAAACTCAAACAGTAGAGAGAATGGTGAAAATTAAAATTCATAAGGTAAACTTTACTCCGTGCAAATTATATCTTTAAAAAATTTTTTAAATTTTATAGCCTGGCTGCTATATGGTGCATTTATCTCCATCACATATGATGTAATTTCATGAGAATATATTTTTTAATAGCAGAATTTTTGATTGGACTTATTTTTATAAGAAAAATTAGAATTCCATAAAATATATGATCTTAGAAGAAAAAAAATACTTGGGAGCCAATAGAGATTTGGGTAAAATGTTAGAAAGTAGATGGGAGAAATCGAAAAACCCTTTATAGAGGAAGTATCCATAGATATGATTCAAAACTAACAAAAGGTATTGCTATATGTAATCTGAATTACACTCCTAAAAGCTTGGATTGTGTTAAAAGAGGATATGTATCCTGCTCCACAAATCAGGATGGATATGTGGGTTGATGTGAGTATATTTGAAGGACATGGAAAGTTGTTTGTTATAAAAAGACAAGATTTTTAATTGTTGGCAGGAGAGTAGTAACTTGAGTGAGAGAGAGAGAAGAGAAGGATCCGCAGGATGAGACAGAGTTGAAACTTTTAAAAGGAAGTGCATGAGAAACAGAATAGTTGAAAGGGGATTTTTTCAATTATTGCCTAATTTGTGCATTAGTATCTCTCTTGCTCTTTGTCATCCTTACAGTATGTTTAGTAAAGACTACATTACTCACTAGATCATTTTTGTATAAATACTGTCATTTGGGGGAAATTGAAGGAGGGAGTATTGATTTCTGTGTCTAGATGTATACAAGCTAAAACCCACCCTTGGTCCAAAGGCATGTGCTCTCCATTTTAAATTCAAGCCCACAAGTCTTACAGTGTTCAGCACTGGCCTAGTGGGGGACCCAGACTGATCTCCTTTCCTAGGCAATTTAGCACCTTGTACCTCAAAAGTCAACTCCAGTGATATGGGTTCACTCCATTACTGTCACTACTGCTTGGGGAGGCTACTGAAACACAGGGGAAACCATGAAAAAGAAAAAGTATAATATAACACACAGCAACACCATACCAAACTGACATGGAGATGTTTTAAATCTTGAGTCCCAACCACTTAAGGCCTTTTAGGATTGTTTGGCCAACTGACTATTTTACTGACCTGGGTGGACCTCGTATTAATTTCCCGATCATCTCCAAAACCCCATCATCACGTCTACTTGTAGGGACCAAGTTTGAGGATTTTGGAACTGATTGAGGAAAAAGATATGCCCATGAGGTGGCAATAGCACACACTAGTTTATTTGGGTGATTCTTAGCACCCCCTCAAAAAATGAAATACTTAATGGGGTATCTGGGTGGCTTGGTCAGTTAAGCGACTGACTCTTGGTTTCTGTTCAGGTCATGATCTCACCGTTTATGAGATCAAGCCCCATGTTGGGCTCCATGCTATGGAGCCTGCTGTGGATTCTCTCTCTTCCCCTCCCCCCACTCATGCAGGTGCTCGCTCTCTGTCTCTCAAAATAAATAGTTTTTTTAAAAATGTGTACTTAGGTACAAATCTAACAAAATATGTACAGAATTTGTATTAGGAAAGCTACAAAACTCTGATAAAAGAAACCAAAGACATTCTGAACAAATGGAAAGAGGTTACATGTTCATGGATAGAAAAACTCAATATTATTAAGATGTCAATTCTTCCTAACTTGATCTATAGACTCAACATAATCCTGATCAAATTATCACCAAGCTATTTTGTGTATATCAACAAATTGATTTTAAAGTTTATATGAAAAAGCAAATGACCCAGAATAGTCAACACAATATTGAAGAAGAAAAGTTAGAAGCCTGACAGTACCTGACTTCAAGACTCACTATAAAACTATAATAGCAGTGGGTATTGGTGAAAGAATAGATAAATAGATTGATGGAACAAAATAGAGCTCAGAAATAGACCTGTGCAAAAATAGTCAACTAATCTTTGAAAAAGGAGCAAGGGTAATCAATGGAGAAAGGATAGTCTTTTCAGCAAATGGTACTGGAACAACTGAACATCAACCTGAAAAAAAAAAAAATGAATCTAGACACAGACTTTGCATCTTCCACAAAATTAACTTAAAAGTTTAAGTCATAGGCCTAAATGTAAAATGCAAAACTACAAAATTTCTAGAAGATAACTTAGAAGAAGATCTTGGTGACCTTGGGTTTGGCAGTGACTTTGTAGATAGAATACCAAAGACACAATTTATGAAAGAAAAAAATTGCTAAGTTTAAAATTAAAAACTTAAGCTCTGAAAAAGTCACTTAAGAAAATGAAAAGACAAGCCACAGACTTAGGGAAAGTATTTGCAAAACATACCTGATAAAAGACTGGTATCAAAATAAACCAAGAACTTTTAAAACCCAGCAATAAGTAACTGAACAACCCATTTTAAAAATGGGCAAAATGTTAGACACTTCACCAAGGAAGATATAAAGATGACAAATAAACATATGAAAAGATGCTCAACAAGCATTGGGCCTTAGGGAATTGCTAATTAAAACAATGAGATAGCACTATACACCTAGTAACAAGGGTCAAAATTCAAGAAACTGACAATACCAATGCTCAAAAGGTTGGGAAGCAACAGAGAATACAAAATCATTCAATCACTTTGGAAGACAGTTGTCAATTTCTTAGCTGAATAATAGTCTTACCATACAATCTAGCAGTTGTACACCCAGGTATTTGCCCAAGTGAGTTGAAAACTTGTCCAAACCTTTTGGGATGAGCACTGGGTGCTGTATGGAAACCAATTTGACAATAAATTTCATATATTGGAAAAAAAAAAAAAGAAATAAAACTTGTCCACACAAAAACTTATCCACAAAGGTTTATAGCAGCCCATTCATAATCATCAAAAACTGGAAGCAACCAAGATGTCTTTCTAAAAGTGAATGGATAACCAAAATGTGGTATATCCATATAGTGGAATAGTATTCAGTGATAAAAAGAAATGAGCAACCAAGCCAGGAAAAGTCATGGAAGAACCCTAAATGCATATTAAGTGAAAGAAACCAGTCTGAAATGGCTACATACTGTGTGATTCCAGCTCTATGACATTTTTTGGAAAAGGCAAACAACAGAAGCAGTAAAGAGATCCAACGATTGCCAGAGTTTGAGGGGGAGGGAGTGAAGGAACGCACACGTGGAACCTGGAGGATTATTAGGGCAGAAAAACTATTCCATATGAAACTGTAATGGTGAATTTGTCCAAATCCATAGAACTGTATAAAGAGTGAATTTTATTTTAAACTATGGACTATAGTTAAGAATAATGCATCAGGATAGATTCATGAACTATAAAAAACAGTGCCACACTATTGCAAGATGTTAATAGGGGAAACTGTGTGGAGAGTAGTAAGCGGGAATGGTCAGGAAATATGAAATTCCATGTACTATGCACAATTACTCTGTAAATCTAAAACTGTACTAAAGAATCTATTAACTGTTTTCTTAAAAATTCAATTGAGGATCACATGCAGAAAATCCTCTGAGTTTCTGAAAGAAGGCAAAATAGAAGATGTTCTTTTCCACTTTAAAAATGATTGATAGAATAGAAAAATTATTTTTAATGTTGAAAGTCATCTTTTTCTTAAATAATCCATATCTGCAGCTCACCTAGAGAAATGAGTGCAAAAGTTGGGTTCCAGCCCTTTATTCTCGCCTTTCAGTGTCATTGCAAAGTCAGTAAGAGGACCAAAGATCAAGAGCTACATGTGCTACCTACCAACTAAGCCAGCCAGGTGCCTCTTTCCTAATCCCTTTCTAACATAGTTCATGTAATTCTGGGCCCAAAATCCTCTGAGTTTTTGAAAGAAGGAAAAATAGAAGATACTCTTTTCCACTTTAAAAATGATTGATAGAAAGAATGGAAATACAATTATTTTTAATGTTGAAAGTCATCTTAAATAATCCATATCTGCAGCTCTCCTAGAGAAATGAGTGCAAAAGTTGGGTTCCAGCCCTTTATTCTTGCCTTTCAGTGTCATTGCAAAGTCAGTAAGAGGACCAAAGATCAAGAGCCACATGTGCTACCTACCGACTAAGCCAGCCACGTGCCTCTTTCCTAATCTGTAACATACTTCATGTAATTCTGGGCCCAAGTGCAGCCCTAAGATTGACATGAGTTTAGGAAACCCATAAAGACAAAAATATTAAAGAAAGCCTCAAGGTGAATGACAGAATGTGTATTGTAATGTGAAGGGTGTGGGGAATTTGATCCCTTCCTGGTTTGCCAGGCCTTTCCGTCCCCATTCTGATGCTGAGTGCAGTTTGTACCTCCTGCCTCCTGCAGCCCCCATGGGAAAGCTTTCTGACCATTAAAGCTTCTTTAACTATTATAGCAAGATCCCTGATGTGAGATGTGCAGTATAGTTTCTGCAGAAGGTCACTACTCTTTGGAGTAGGTGGAAGCCGCTGCTCTCTTTGGTTTCCCTTTGGTTTCCATAACTCCTCTGTTTTCTCTAACTCTATTCTCTTCCATCTCACCAGACCCTCCAGATAATCAGTCACTAGCCCTCTGCCTGAGCACTCTCTGCATAGGCCTGATTGCCAACCTTTCTGTGTGAGTCCTTGAAGCAACTTTCAAAAGCTCATCTTCCCTCATTGGACCCTGTCTTGTTTCTGATCCTTTCTGTTTCCCTTTTTCTCATTGTATCCCGCCATCCTACTGAGACCCACTCCCCATTTAACTACTATCAGTGGTCTTCTCTCTGCCGTCATTCTACCATTGCCCCCACATTCTCACATTTTCTAAACCTTCTGATGGCTGTTACCACCTTTGTCCTTATGTCCTTCCTTGCCACTTGGCCATTCTATTCTTCCACTTAACTTCTTTCACCCCTACCACTGTTTTTCTCAGCTATGACCTAAGAATCCTCCCTACTACTTTCCCCCATTCTTTCCCTTTTACCCTCTATGCTTGACTTCTCTGTCACCTCGGAGCCCCTTCTGCCACTGTATTCCACATTCCTAATGAACCATCCTTCATGCCACACCACTTGCCTTTTCCCTTCCTCTCTAGAGCACAATCAGATATTGTATCTTTTTGTCCAACCAGACCTTACTTTGTCTCTAGACCTGCTACCCTGATCCCACCAATCTCAAGATATCAAGTTCTCAACAAACTTGACACACCTTATGGGTTTTACGGATTCATTTCCCAGTCATTCCCCACCAAGAACTCTACTCCGTCTCTACCATATTTAGCTCTGACTCATTACGATTTAATCCCAACCTTACTGAACACTGTCTCCACCATAGTTCATATCTAGATAACTTCTGTTGATTGGCTTCTTCTGTCTTAGAAATTTCAGACATTGACTAGTCAAGCCTGTGCATTTTAGCTTTCTACTGGCAGTAGATATATGCCAAGGATTTGTTCCTCCTCACCTTGTCATACTGTGATTTCCAACAAAAGCTTCATACTCTGCTCAAAAGAGGTCTGTCTCTAGGAAGTGCCCTCAACCAGGCATGTGAAAGCTGGTAGCCTCCCTTTCCTCAGCCTTGATGTCCAGGTACTCCTGGAGATAGGGTCAGAAATAGACTGATTTCCAGATTTGGGAGGAGAAAGACAAGGAGGAATCACTTCCAAAACACCTGAGGTCAGGCTATCACGCAAATTCTTTTGGGAAAACCATAACATAATTTGCTGATGAGTGGGATAGCACCCAGAAGATTATTTAGAGAGTTAGTTATCAAGGACCTCAAAGGAACCTGGACTAGAAACAACTCAAAAATGGATTAATGGTACACTTGGGCAAGAAGTTGGAGCTTATCTGTCAGGATTGGATGCCTGCAGTGTGCCTCAGTCATGACTTTCTCCTAAGAATTCATTGTCTCTTCTTGGAAAATACTGTGTGCCTTGGGATATCAGTAACTTGGCATCCTTGTAGTGTTCAGAAACATCAGCTGAATACCTCCCTGGAGTTCTCCTTCCCTGATCCAGACCCTCACCTTATGC
The DNA here is from genome assembly GCF_014898765.1 of Herpailurus yagouaroundi. Taxonomy (NCBI): domain Eukaryota; kingdom Metazoa; phylum Chordata; class Mammalia; order Carnivora; family Felidae; genus Herpailurus; species Herpailurus yagouaroundi. The sequence goes on from NW_024412376.1 coordinate 30,697,111, forward strand.
TAGAAACTCATATTCAACTTTGTAGACTTGTGCTTTGTGCTCAAAGAAGTTCTAGTGACATAGAATACAATGGGAGTGGGGATTCCTGGGTTACATTACATCAAGCCCCCACCCCGTACAAGATGTCAGGACAGCTTTGTCCCATCTTACTCAAAATTATTTGGAGCCTTCTCCACTTTGCTCAAACTTCAGCCCCACTGCCTCAGCAGATATACCTTCTCCACTCCAAAAAGGAACAAGAAACCATCAAGTGGGAAGCATTCACTAACAAGTATTCTAAAACACTTGGATCTCATTCTTCCTTTCCTAATTCCTTCCAGTTTTAAAGAAAGAACTGTACTTATAGGAGGTCTTATTTGAGTCTGCTGAAAGAGGACAGGTGCCCTTCTCCCCCACTATGACATTTTCCACACTGTTGTGACTTTTGGTTGAGTTTCTCTTTTTTGAAGAAGGTGTTCTGGTCTATCATGTTCACTGCTCTATCCCCAGCATCTGAGCTTAGCATATATCGAGTAGGTGATCTATAAACCTTTGAGGAATGACTGAGCAAAGGAAGGGACGCCTGGGAGACAGGGCCCACCCAACACATCTCCAGGGACAGGCCTGAGGAACATCCTCCCCAGGTTTCATTCCTTTCAATTCTCTGTTGCTTCTGAGCTGGAGATCTCACCTCACAGTGGAGTTTCTGATGAAGCTTAGTGGATGTCTGAGAAGTCTTGTATTTGTTCCTTGTCAACAGGCAAATCTTATATTCCTGGAGGATGCTCCAGCCCAGGCTTGGCCTTAGAGTCTCACAGCACCCACATGTGGCCATAGCCCCTGCAGGTCTTTAGAGACTTTTCAAGGCACTGGCCTGCTGAAGATGTGATCCTTCTTTCCAGGGACTTGGGCAGGGTGATAATAATAATGGTAATAATACTGACCCACTATTTATTGAAAATACACCATGTACTGGTTGCCTGGCATTGAGGAAGTCATTCGACCCGAATCCCTCATCTCATCTATTACAGGAAATATATATTAATGCCTACCTAATACAGTTGTCATAAGAGTGGAGCTAGAGTTAAGGGCTCAGCAAGGTTCTTGTTGCAGTCACCATTGGCCTTACTGAATGGCCTCATCCAGTGCCCTCTGAAAAAGCCCCCAGGTCTTAGAAATATCAGGATAGATCAGAAAGACAATAAGACCTTAAGATACCAGTGAGTGTACTAAATTGAAGTGTCGGCATCTCAAATTCTTTCTGTAGGACCAATATCTACAAATTACATGGTACCCTACTCTAAATTGTATTCAAAGATGCTGACATGAGCTGTACAGATCCTGGTGTTCAAACATGAGGCCAGAAAGAATGGTTTGTGGTTACTCCAGGAAAAGGCCTATTTAGACCCAGGATCAGCATGAGAGATGAAGCCTCCTCCTGAGGGCCAGAGGCAGAACCATGTCTCATTCTCTCTGAAATCTAGCAATTTGCAAGATTCCCTGCAGGAGACAGGGCTTCTTGGTAGGGCAAAAAATATGAGATGACTTCCCTCAAATATTCGGTTATTGATGTATTCATGCATTCACTGAGAGCCAACTGTTTGTCAGGTACTGTGCTCATAGGAACTTTAGCTACATTTGTCATCACCAGAAGTAGAAGGAAATATTTTTCTTTGGTAGTTCTTCTGATTATAAATGTATTATATAGGAAATTGGAAGATATAGATGAATGGATGAAAGAATCTCATGACTCCTCAAACTCAAAACAATGACCATGAACCCACAGGTTTTTCTTGTTATAGATTTTGCTCTGCAAATTTTTATAATGTTTAATTTTTTTTTCAACGTTTATTTATTTTTGCGACAGAGAGAGACAGAGCATGAACGGGGGAGGGGCAGAGAGAGAGGGAGACACAGAATCGGAAACAGGCTCCAGGCTCTGAGCCATCAGCCCAGAGCCCGACGCGGGGCTCGAACTCACGGACCGCGAGATCGTGACCTGGCTGAAGTCGGACGCTTAACCAACTGCGCCACCCAGGCGCCCCTATAATGTTTAATATATAGTGTTTTTAGAACCATAGGACAATATTTGACATAATAAACATTTCTACATTATTATAAACGTTTCCTAAACATAATTTTTAAAAATTGAGGTATAATTTACATACAATATTACATTAGTTGCAGGTGTATAGCATGGTAGTTTGCCATTTCTATACATTGTGAAATTATCACCACAATAAGTCTAGTTATTATCTAGTTGTATTACCATACAAAGTTTATACAATATTATTTATTGTGTTTCCTAGGCTGTACATTATCCCCATGACTTATTTATTTTATAACTGGAAGTTTGTACTTGATCCCTTCACTCACTGCACCCCCCCAACACACACACACACACACACACACACACACACACACACACACACCCCGCTGTCCCCTGACACAACTACCAATCTGTTCTTTGTATTTATAAGTCTGGATTTGGTTTGGTTTGCTTTTTAGATTTCACATATAAGTGAAACCATGTGGTATTTGTCTTTGACTTATTTCACTTAGCATAACACCTTCAAGTTCCATCCATGTTGTGATAAATGGCAGGATTTCATTGGGGGGGGGACTGAGTATTACTCTATAATATACATATTTATCACAGCTTTTTTATCCATTCATCCTTTGATGGATATTTAGGTTGTTTCCATATCTTGGACATTGTAAATAATGCTGCAGTGAACAGAGGGGTGCATATATCTTTTTGAATTAGTGTTGTTTTCTTTTTTTTTCCTTTTTTTTTTTTTACATTTATTTATTTTTGAGAGACAGAGTGAGACAAAGTAAGAGTGGGGGAGGGACAGAGAGAGAGGGAGACACCGAATCCAAAGCAGGCTCCAGGCTCTGAGCTATCATCATGGAGCCCGACGCGGGGCTCGAACCCACAAACTGTAAGATCATGACCTGAGCCAAAGTCAGATGCTTAACCGAATGAGCCACCCAGGCGCCCCAGTGTTTTTGTTTTCTTTGGGTAGATACCCAGTAGTGGAATTGCTGGATCATATTTATTTATTTATTTTTATTTTTTATTTTTTATTTTATTTATTTATTTTTTTTATTTTTTTGAGGACCCTCCATACTGTATTCTGTAGTGGCTGCACTAATTTGCATTCCCACCCACAGTACAGAAGGATTCCCTTTTGTCTACATTCTCTGTTATCTATTTGATGGCAGGTGTGAGGAGATATCTCATTGTGGTCTTGATTTGCATTTCCCTGATGATTAGTGATGTTGAGCATCATTTTGTGTGCCTGTTGGCCATCTGTTTTGCTTTTTGGGAAAAAAAAATGTCTATTCAGATCTTCTGCCCATTTTTTAATTTTAATTGGATTTTTTGGTTGGTTTTTTTGTTGTTATTGAGCTGGATGAGTTATTTATATATTGTGGATGTTAACCTCTTATTAAGTATATGATTTGAAAATACATTCTTCCATTGAGTAGGTTGCCTTTTCATTTTGTTGATGGTTTCCTTTGCTCTGCAGCTTTTTAGTTTGATATGGTCCCAATAATTTATTTTGGCTTTTGTTTCCCTTGCCTTTGGAGTCAAATCCAAAAACAAAAACAAACAAAAAAATTACAAGACTGATGTCAAGGAGTTTAGTGCTTTTTTTTCTTCTAGGAGTTTTATGGTTTCAGATCTTACATTCAAGTCCATAGTCAATTTAGAGTTAATTTTTGTAGATGGTATAAGATAGTGGTCTGATTTCATTTTTTTGCATATGGCTGTCCGGTTTTCCCAACACCGTTTTATTGAAGAGACTGCCCTTTATGCATTGTATATTCTTGCTTCCTTTGTCAAAAATTAATTGACAATATATATTTAAGTTCATTTCTGGGCTCTCAGTTCTGTTCCATTGATCTATGTGTCTGTTTTTGTGCCAATATCATAGTGCTAAATATCATTTCTAATAATTCTTATACTTTAGAAAGTGGATATACCATGTCTACTGTGTGTGTGTGATTTTTTCCGATTTTTTTCATAAGACTTTTCTCCACATCCTGTGCATAATTGTACTTGCTTATAAGGTTCTTATTCCAACAAGTATAATGCTGTTTCTGATTCCAGATTATTTCCTAACCCAAAAGTCTATTCTTGCTTCTCGCTCTCTCTCTACAGTCTACTTAGTGGAATTATCCACAAATGTGGCTTGTTACTTCAGCTCTGACTACTTCCCTGAGCATCACATTTATTAACCTAGTTGCCTGCTAAACATCCTAATATCAATTTCCCACTAGTAACCTAACATCTTCAAAACTTAACTAGCTAGTGATCTGACACCTTCAAAACTTAGCCAGTTATGTTCCTATGCCACAAACCTACTCTTCTTTTTGTATCACAGAAATCAGTTAGCAACACCCAGCAACCCAACATTAGAGCCATCTATTCTTTCGTTTTTACCGTAACTAGTTAGTCACCAAGTTTTGTCACTTCAATCTGCTAAATATTTCTCAAGTCTACTTCTCTTCTGGTAATCCAACCCCTCAGTGTCTCTCACCTAAACCTATGTAGTGCCTCCTAGCCAATCTCCATCCCTGCACCTTTCCCTTCTTGTGTCATTTCCTCCCATACTACCTGAGCAGTCTACCTAAAACAGAAATGTCCATGACATTCCCCCAATCCTTCAGTGACTCTCTTGTCTGCCAAGTGAAATCTGCTTCTTAACCTGATATACAAGCCCTCTGCTAGGTCCTCTCCTTCTGTCATGTCACTTCTATCACTTCTACTCCCTGCGCTGCATTTGTTACTTCAGTAAGAGAGAAATGTTTGTAGATTTCCATGAGCCCTCTGTGTTGTTCAGTGCTTTCATGTCTGTCTGCTCATGATGATAGATCTGCCTGGAACTCCCTTTACACTTCTCTTCACCTGGGTAATTCTTAACCATTCCTCTGGATTTAGTTCGGTCATCACCTCTTTCAAGAAACCTACTCTGAAGCTTCTGGTTGAGAGAAATGTTCCTTCTTTCTACTCTACATAGTACTTACCTCTAGATCTTTTCATTTTAAACATGCTTTAAAAATAATTTAAACATACTTGCTTTATATACTTTGTTATAAATTTCAGTATCAATAGTCTTTGCAAGTGTCTTATTCCACCAGTTTGTAGTTTCTGTTGATTCTTGTTCATTGCCTTTTTCCTCACATATTGTAGGATTTGCTAGATTTTATTATGAGTTCAAATTTGGTTGACTTTTAAATTTGGAAATCCCAAAATTACCCGAATTACCTTGGTTTCTGCCAAATGCTAGGAAACACTACCAACCTAGAACCATTTCAACTGAATATCTTGCATTGGGCTTTTTCAGCCTGGAAGTATGCTGAAATTCAAATCCCAGGACTACATGAGAGTAACACTGTGGTGTAAAACATTAAGAAACATTACTATGAATTTTTTAAGCCAGTATCAACTGAGACAGATTGGTTTTCTTTTTGTTCACTTTACCAATGTACAGATTTTTCAAAATTCATCTTTTTTAACTGAAGACCTGGCTTAATGTAGGAGTCCCAGATTCAGCTTACCCACTTTTGGGGGGTTGAAATTCTGTTCCTCAAGGGAGCTTTTTTTTTTTTTTTTTTTTTTTTAAAGAGAGCACAAGCATGGCAGGGTGGGGTGTGGAGGAGGAGGGGGAGGAGGAGAGAATGAATCTTAAGCTGGCTCCATGCTTAGCGCGGAGCCCTGACACGGCGTTTGATCCCACAATTCTGAGATCAAGACCTGAGCTGAAATTAAGAGTTGGACACTCAACCAACTGAGCCACCCAGGAGCCTCCTCAGTGGGGCTTTAAACCAGCAAAGCTCTAAGTTACTGAACTGGAGACCTAGCTGCAGTGGGCCTAAGCTTCTGCATTGGCTACCACACTAGTTTCAGCTGTGTTTTGTCTTGCTTTTGGACGGGAATTATTTTTGTTGTTGTCTACTTATTTGTTCTCTTACTTTCTTATAAACTCAGCAGTGCATTTAAAAGTATGTTTACTCTCATTTATCTAGCATTTGAGAGTGCATTCAGAATATCCATTCTTGTTAAATTGCTAGAAATAGAAATGTCAAGAGTTCATTTTTTTTTTAATTTTTTTTAATGTTTATTTCTGAGACAGAGGGAGACAGAGCATGAGCGGGGGAGGGGCAGAGAGAGAGGGAGACACAGAATCAGAAGCAGGCTCCAGGCTCTGAGCTGTCAGCACAGAGCCTGACGCAGGGCTCAAACTCACAAGCTCAACTCACGTGAGATCATGACCTAAGCCAAAGTCAGTTGCTCAACCGACTGAGCCACCAGGCACCCCAAGAGTTCATTTTTAACTTATGTTCTGTATCAAGATTACTTACAGATTTTACAAATAATGCTCTGCCAAATACTTGGGGTTTTTTTCTGGCTAATTTTGAAATTATTATATTTTATTTTTTGCTAGAGTATGGCATACACACTGTGATAAAAATCATATAGTAAAAAAATAGCAATCTGTCCTCTACTTTCTATTATCCCAACTCCTGCTTCCAAAAAACAACCCTTTAAAACCTTAAAAATCTTAAAAATTACTGCTTGTATTATTCAACTCCTTTTTTAAAAAATAATATTTTTATAAATATTTATTGATTCATTAATTGTGCACATTACATATTGAACTCTTATAATGGGAAAGGACATTTACCTCCTGCATCTCCCTTTAAAGCTATATCATAAACTTTTATTAAACCAATGTTTAATATCTGCCCTACTGTGATTTTAAATATATTAAGCATTGTGTGAAGTTGTGCACTCCAATTATGTTTACTTTGTGTACAACATTTTCTTTTTTCTGGAGTCAAAAATTTCCTCACTTTTTGCACTTACTCCATTTCCTATACATATAATTTCTCAAACCTGTTTATTACATGATCCACATCATCAAATTATGATTTGTATTTGTTTTGCCCTGCTGACCTCCTTTCTAAAGTTTTCTTTATGAAGGAAATCTGTCTTTAGATTCTAATATGGATGTTTTGTTCAAACTTCTTGTGCATCTGTAACCAGAATCTTTATTTGCTGTTCCTCTGAAGTGAAGAAGAGCGTTTCCTGGATACGGTGTTGGTCTTTTTCTTACTTTTTCCCACATAATTTTGTTGGGAATGCATCTTCTAGTGGTTTCCTGAGAAAAAGCCCACAGGAAATAAAACTTTTGAGATCTTGCATGTCTGAAATGTTTTTATTGTACCCTGACACTTGGCCCTATCCAGTTTGTCAGGATATGGACTCCTGTGTTGAAAGTCATTTTGCAGTTGTTTGAGGACCTATGGTTGAAGAGACCATTCTTTCCCCAGTGAATGAACTTGGTACCCTTGCTGAAAATTTCACACATTTTCTTAAGGCATCAGTGTTTTCCTTCCATTTACCTAATGTCAAATTGTTAGCAGGTGCCCTACCTCTTATTTTCATATTGCCTTCTGTAAAACAAATGTTTGTACCATGGAATGTTCTGTAATGATTATAAATAGTGTTTTGAATTTGGACAGTTTAGATTAATAATTTGACTTTACTGCCTCTGAACAGTGCAACACTGGGCAAGTTTTTTACTTTTGCTAGGTCTCAGTTTTCTCATTTTTTAAATGGATATAGTAAGAACAGCATAGTTATTTCATATAGTTGTTTAAAGAATCTAATGAGATGGTGCATATAAAGTTTAGAGCAGTGACTGGCACAGAGTAAATATTTAGTAGACAGCACTCATGCTCTAGATGCTGTCAGCCCCTACATGCGCTATACAGAGCTGGATGGGAATTTGGTGTATTCTCGTATTAGCTTCTTAAGGTGCAGAGATCCTCAAATGTAGAAAACAGAAGGAAGGTTCCTTCTCATTGCAGTCTGATTGTGTACCAGCAGTCTTAATCTTGGTGACTTATCAAATGGAAATGTGGTATGATGAGCCCCTCACCCCCATGCCCCATCCACTCATTGGTGATCCTGTTCCCACTACCAGTGGATGCGTATTTTCACCTCATACCATTAAGCTACTTCCTGTGGGTTAGATCCTGTGCAGAGTTTTCTGTTAGTTTCCAGTTCCAGACTGAATGATCCTCCTCTGCGTCTCAGGGACAGTCCTAGAAAACTGGCCATGTGTATGTGAGGATTAACCCACTAGCCTTACTGATGGCAGTTCAGGCTCTATTGTAGGCAATGCATTTTCTCCTGTTGAGCACTAGAGGGTGCTCTGTACATGTGTATAGGAGATGCTGAGCCCATACATTTCAGTGTACTCCTGTGAACACAAATAGAGAAACATAGGCAAAGACATATTCATGCACAGTTATGTATTCAGATACATGGATAAACACCCACCCAGCATCACATACATAACCCACACCTCCACAACATAGATATGTATATACTTGTCAGCACATGTGCATAGAAACATACTCCTGAACATAGTCACATGTCCATAAAAACCCACCTAGACTCACAAATGAACATATCCACCAATACAAAAGGTACATTCAGAAATGCACATATAGAACCACTCGGATCCACTCACACACACACAAATGCACAGACATACACATAGCCAGAGACACACACGAGCAGACAGTCCTCAGACACTTTCACATCTATGATCTCACACCAGATTGGGATCATAATTTACATGTTATAGGCCAAGAACAAGGCTGAGAGTGTCCAAGTGTTTTACCCACATTCACATAGTGACAGATGGTAGAGTTAAGATTACCCCCCAGGTAAGATCTCCAGTAAGGACATGCATTATTTCAAAACGGGATAAGTTGCTGTTCATATTTACTTTTGCAGTTATTCCAGTATTAGGGTCAATTCAGCTGTTGTTCCTTGAAAGCTGTTTTGAAAGTTTCACTTTCAGATTCACTGGTTATTTAACCAATTTTTGCCAATTGAAAATAGCTCCTTGGGGTGCCTGGGTGGCTCAGTGGGTTGGGCAACTGACTTCAGCTCAGGTCATGATCTCACGGTTCGTGGGTTCAAGCCCTGCATCAGGCTCTGTGCTGACAGCTTGGAGCCAGGAGCCTGCTTCAGATTCTGTGTCTCCCCCTCTCTCTGCCCCTCCCCTGCTCACAGTCTGTGTCTCTCTGTCTCTCAATAATAAATAAATGTTAAAAAGAAAGAAAGAAAGAAAGAAAGAAAGAAAGAAAGAAAGAAAGAAAGAAAGAAAGAAAATAGATCCTTGTTCATTTTATTCTAAGGAGATGGAGAGCAAACATTCAGACCATTCTGTCATTGCAACCTCCTCTCAACCCCCCAGGATAGTGGAATATTGTTGTGAAACCTTGCTCATCGGTAGGAGAGGCCAAGAAAGGACAAGATGGTCTCTGATTCATTCTGCCTTTCATATCTCACACAAGTTCATTTAATTCACATCTAATTAGCTGTATCCAAGTTTAAAGAATATAGATTTTAACTTTCCACTCTCCAACCAGAAGGAGAGTAGAATGACATTTGAACAAGTTAGTTGTTCATTTGTATACAGCACAACAACTTACTCAAGGTTATACAGCCAGTAAGAGGTAGAGCTATGGAATTCAAAATGACTGTGCATTCTGAGTCCCTCTCTTAGTAATCTTATATGGTTTCAAATGAATGATGTTATAAGATGATTGAATTAATGAGGAGGTAGGTAGAAATGAAGATGTCTTACTGCGCTCTCCAAAAAGAACCAGAAAGCAGAGCCTGACACAGAAAAGTCCTTGTGAACTATTTTTTTATTACTTTATTAGGGAGCAAAAGTAAGGATCAAAAAGAGGGAAGCAGCAAAGGAAGGTGAGCTAGTACAAGAATATGTTTTTTGAGTTGGCCACTGCTAAAGTCAGTAGCTTATTTTAATGGAATTGGAAAGAAGGTTCTGGTGTCTCATTGGTTAAAAGTTCATGCCTAGGATGTGAATTCTCTACCACTTCCTGGTTGTCTATGCATCTCTAAGAGACTGCAGTGACTAAACAAGGATGGTTAGAGTTTGGTTTTAATGGACCTTGAATAGTGGCTCATGGATCTGGGGCTTAGTTCTGTAAAAACTGTACAACTACAAGGATATTTCGAAAAGGAAAAGTGGCATATTCAGAGGGGCCTTAACTAGTTGTATGATTTCCTTATAAAATCTTCATCATCTCCTGAAATGAAACATTTGTGGAAGTTCACAAGCCAACCTGTGGCCATAGTACCCACATTACAAATCCAATTTCCTAAGCACTGGACTTTGGAGTTTCCAAAGTGCTTTTCTACCCATGATTTCATCAGTCTCTCTCTATGTCCCTTGAGACGTAACCATGGTAGGTATCAATAGCCATTCCCATTTCCGGAAGAGACAGCATTAAGGAGGACCCATGGAAGAGAGTAAAACCAGGTGTTGGATGCTAAACTTGGTCAAGTGATGAGGTTGGACTGAGAAATTTCGTTCAGATCAAGATAATGCTCATTTTTTCAAGGCATACAGTGGAGGAGAAGGGGTGAGTTATTGCTTCCAGAAAAAACCAGAAGGGTAGCATTTTGGTTTCCCTCAAGGACTTATGGATTATGTAATTGGAGGTTCTGTCTTCCCTCCCACCATCTCATCTGCACAGGTCCCTGGGCTAGGTATCAGCCTGGCATTGCCAAGCCAGATGGCTCAGCCGTTTGCTGCCAACATCATCCACTGGGATGGGGCAGACTTTGTTCCATGCCTGCTGGTCTCTGAGTACCTTCAGTATAGAACAAAATTAGGGGAGATAATACATACGATCTTTTTTTGTGTGTAACGGTGTATAATTGAAATCATTCATCCAATGATTTACACATTTAATCTTCACAACTTTTGAAAGTATTCAGATTTCCTATCCTTCTATTTCTCTTTGCTCTCAACCAGACCAAATTACTTAACCACTCTGGTTTTAAATGGAAAAAAAAAAAAACTGGAAAAGGCAACAGTCCTAACAAATAATAGTCCTTGTCTCAGATTGTTGGGAGGATTTAATAAGGTAATGTATAAAAAGCACTTAGGAAGGCCCTCAGTAAACATTAGCTACTATTTCAATTGTCATCAGTGGGCCTTTTTTGATCATATCATAATCAGTAGTAGTAGTAGTCGTAGTGGTGATGGTGGTACTTGTAACAGTAGTAGAATCAGGAGTTTGGGCCTAATGCGAACCTTCTAGAACTAAAGCTAAATTGTTAGGAGATGACATGAAGGAAATAGCACACTATGTAGTATAGAGTGGCTATTTGAGTCCATTTGGACTGCTATAACAAAATGCCACTAGCTGGCTTATGAATAACAAACATTTATTTTTTATAACTTTGGAGGCTGGAAGTCCAAGATCAGGGTGCCAGTGTAGTCAGGCTCTTGTGAGTGTCCTTCTGGGTTGCAGAATGTTGACTTCTTGTTGTGTCTTCAAATGGCAGAAAGGGGCAAGAGAACTCTCTCAGGCCTCTTTTACAAAGGCCCTACTCCCACTCATAAGTGCCAGTCACCTTCCAAAGGCCCCTCCTTCTATAATTTCATCAAATTAGGCATTAAGTTTCAACATGTGAATTGGGAGAAGAGTATACAAACATTCAGACCACAGCAGTGGTACTCCATATATATTCGAGACACTCGTTGCCTTTCCGCAATGGAGGAGGGGTATACAATCACCACTTTCAGGATTCAGGAATCAGTCATTCCAGATGCTAGTGCTGTGATCTCTTTCCAGTAACTGGAATTCTTGCATGGTCCTGTGATGACAGTTATTTAAAGAGCACAAACTTCAGAGCCAGACCTGCTCGGCTCAAATCTTGTTCTACCTTGGGTTATTTACTGAACCTCGCAGTGCCTCAATTTTATCTTTAAAATGAGGAGGTTGGGGCGCCTGGGTGGCGCAGTCGGTTAAGCGTCCGACTTCAGCCAGGTCACGATCTCACGGTCCGTGAGTTCCAGCCCCGCGTCAGGCTCTGGGCTGATGGCTCAGAGGCTGGAGCCTGTTTCCGATTCTGTGTCTCCCTCTCTCTCTGCCCCTCCCCCGTTCATGCTCTGTCTCTGTCTGTCCCATAAATTAAAAAAAAAAAAAAAAAAAGTTGAAAAAAAATTTTTAAATGAGGAGGTTAATGGTGTCTACTTTGTGGAGTTTTATAAGAATTAAATAAGTTGATAAATATAAACATGCTTAGAAAAATGCTTGGCATAGAGTAAATGCTATGTAAATATTAGCTAATATCATCTTTTCTATTCCCTTTGCCTTTGGGCTCTTACCTAAAGTTTTCATCCACATTCTCTTCTTTTGCTTTCTAACCCCACACAGGCACGCGCGCGCACACACACACGCGCGCGCGCACACACACACACACACGGTCTGAGTATCTGGGCCCCTGATCTGCTGATGGTTCCCAATTTTAATATTGAGATTCCCAACTGTGATATATTATAATAATACCAGGATACCTCATTATTGTTGTACAAATTCAAGTACAAATGGTGGATGGAGTGATGGTATCACTCTAAATGAGGTTGGAGTGATGCCATAAAGGCCCCCGCCTTGGCTTCCTCGTGCAGAATCACAAAGAGTGGCATTACTTTGGCAAATTAACAAAGACACAAAGTTCACCCTTATGAAGGCCCAGAAGTTTGATGTTTTTCATGTCCTATGATTGGCTAATTCAAGGACACCACCTGTCAATAATTAATCTCTCAAGATTCTTATGTGTAAACCAGTGTGTCAGTTGACTAATTCCCAAGAAGAAACATGTTCAGTGATGGCTTAGCACTTCACATTATCTAGCCAACAGATTTTGCGCTTATAGCCAAACTACTCAGGAAGACAAAGGCATACTCAGGAAGGCAAATGATATTCATATGAGTTAGTTAAAAGATCTACATGTTAAACAATCAGGGCCTCTATACCTGATGCATCCATCTTAACAAAAGCAGTATTTCGTGCCAGAACTGACAATTCAAGTCCTAGGTCAAGGTGTCCTCTACCCAGATTTTACTTACGTAGTAACTGCCAACATTTGCCCCTAAGACTGTTTTTTTCATGTTTCCATGGGTGACCAACTTCTCTGACCTTTTTGATTGACATATTATTTTTAGGAGAAGAAAGCATAGAAATAGGCTAATAACTTTGGTCAAGCCTGATCTCGACTCACATCTGTATCTTTAACATTATTTCATGTATATATTCTGATGATTTATAAGTAATTTTTATATTTAATTATTTCAGAGTAATCTTATTGTCCCTGTTTCTGTGTTCTTGAAAGACACCTGGGAAGTACCTACATTCTCTTTTAGACTTTGGACTTCTTGATGATGACAGCTGTGCTCCTGGACTATCATTTGTTGTAGACTGTATGTGGCATTGTTTGACCAATGAAGTTTATCTATCTCCATCCTATTGTTTTGTTTCTCTGGAAAACCCTAACTCAATACACAGACTTAGCAAACTAATATACCTTGTGAGAATAGAGAGGGCATTATCCATACTTGAAAGCATAATTATAAAACTTCACCTTAAAGTTAAAAGTTATGGTAGGCATGAGATAAATATTCACAAAGAAATTATATCTAAACTCTTCTTGGGGCGCCTGGGTGGCGCAGTCGGTTAAGCGTCCGACTTCAGCCAGGTCACTATCTCGCGGTCCGTGAGTTCGAGCCCCGCGTCGGGCTCTGGGCTGATGGCTCAGAGCCTGGAGCCTGTTTCCGATTCTGTGTCTCCCTCTCTCTCTGCCCCTCCCCCATTCATGCTCTGTCTCTCTCTGTCCCAAAAATAAATAAACGTTGGAAAAAAAAAATAGATATGTTTAAACTCTTCCGATGAGCAAAGTTCAGAAGCAGGCCATGCCAATATTTTATTTATCAAATAATATGTGATCTGCTGACCATCTGAGGTGTATAACCCATAAAGATGGCTGCATCAAAATTAACAGTCCAATAAACATATATGCTGTTAAATTTTTTAAATGCAATGTAAAGTATGATAACATGAATCACCAGTTACCACTTAAGCACACTAATAAAATTTTTTACTCAAAAAAAATGAGTAAGAATTCAAATCCAGATGAGGTTATTGTAGAAAAATATTTTGTCTACCCAGAGAATTTCTTTTAGGGAACTTTCCATCTTAATTAAATGATAGGAATGCTAAAGGGGGGCTGCCAGTCACTATACCTACTTTCAGTAATCTTTGTGGTATACATGTTAATCAAACCTAATCATATACACAGTGATAGGCAAAATAATGTCTCCCCAAACATGTATATGTCCTAATCCCAGGAAACTGAAAATATGTTACATTACCAAGCCAAGAGGAATTAAGACAGCAGATAGAATTAAAGTTGCTAATCAACTGACCTTAAAATAGGAAGATTATCCTGGATTATCCAGTAGGCCTAAAATAATCACAGGGTTACAGAACTTAGTCCCACAAGACCCCACTTAGATCTATATTTAATAAAAAAAAAAAAAATGACCTCTTTCTTTCTGTCCCATGATACCATATTTTTTTACTCTTTTTCTAGTACTTTTCTGAGCTGTCTGTGGCCTTCAGGACATTTTTCCTTCTCTTATATGTAGTGATAAAAATAAACAGTGTCAAATGTAAAGTTCACTTTGACTTGCAGCTCTCCTCTTATCAAGCCCACATTCCACTGATTCCTGGCATCAGTCTAATGTGAGGACATCAAACTAAATGTCCTCTTGACAAAAGCATTTGAGCATGAATACTTAGGATTTTACTCACCAGCAGCAGCAGCAGCAGCAGCAGGATTTTAGACTTATGTGAATTAGTTTCCAGCTCTCCAAAACCATCTATCCACTTTGTGTCTACAGGCTTGTTTTGGTTTATCATTTGGGTCCTTTGTTTCTATAAACTTATGATATAGGATATCCATGTCTACATGTGGTTCATTTTAAATGCTCATAATCACATTGGACATCATCATAAGTTAAACTTCTGTTTCTTCAGGAAAGTGGTTTTAAAGCACAGAGATAACTTGAACTTATGGTATCAAAATTGGATACCAAGTAAGTTACAGTTTCAGTAAAGGAATCAAGAAACTCCTGTTTAACTTGGCCATCTTCTTCTGGAGATTTCATTTTGAAGTTCTGAAGCAATATTATTTTTTTTAAATGAGCTTTTTCTCTGTATCAGTTTTTGTTGCAAGGTACACATTGCATTAAACAACTCAGGTGCAGTCACTTCATTCTTTTCCAAGCTTCTTATGTCTCCTCAAAGATCATGAAGCAGTTTTAGAAAAACACCACTTACGTTTCTGTTTGCAATCCTTTTCTTCCTTCTTATTTTCAGTGTATTTCCAAATTAGAGGGGCATTCTTCTTGCCCCACGCATTCAAAACCTAATTTTATAGCAGACTAACATTTTCATATCTTCTCAATGGCCAAAAACACTGATAGGTACTTGTAGGCATATGTCTAAGAGGGCTATCTCCTTCCATTTCTAGACAGCCAAAAATCTCAACTGCTTCTGCACATTTTGAAGAAACTAAAAAATGACCAAAACTTTTATTTGTAATGGCTTCAATATCAGGAAAACAAAGCACACCCTTTCTTATCAGTGCTGTATACAAAGTGTGCTTGATGTTTACTAGATAAGATCTTTTCATTTTATTTGGTAAGAAGTTCAGAGACTGAAAAGAACTTGCCAAAATTTCTACTTTCTCTGTGGAATATGTAGATTAATGAGCAACTTCTTGTTTGTATTTAGGCAAGGTATCAATAATCTTTTACTTCATATTTTCTGTGGTTTCATTAAAAATCTTTAAGGATATGATTTGAAACTCCCATTTTTCAAATCAAAGTAACTAAGAGCTAGCAGGAACATTTTTTTCTTGTCATGAGTCAACATATTATGTGATATACTATAGAAAGCATAATTTTTGGTAAGATCTGACAAAATCAGCTCTACACCGTAAGGGGTCAAAATGCCTATTATTTAAATTTCCCTTTTTGTTCAATCATAGGACATTTTAGTTGCAACCTCTGGAAATGAGGCTTCACTCAGTTTCATATAACAGTCAAGGAAACGATACCATTAGTTTGTTTTTGTGGCATGCCTAAGCTAATTCAGTGTCAGCTATTTTTTTTCTTTTTTAGAAAATGTTTATTTATTTATTTTTGGGTGGGGAGAGAGAGAGAGAGAGAGAGAGACCCCATGAGTGGGGGAAGGGTCGAGAGAGAGAATCCCAAACAGGGTCCACACTTAGGACGGAGACTGACTTGGGGCTCAGTCTCATGACCTGAGCTGAAATCAAGAGTTGGATGCCTAACTGACTGAGCCACTCAGGCACCCCTGGTGCCAGCTATTTTCTGCTGAGCTTTGCTATCTTTTTGGCAATGAAAAAACTTTTAATTGATTTAGAAGTACTTGCACAGCTCATCCTGGACTTGTGAGATTCAGTCTCCATATTTGCCTTCACATTCCCTTCTCCCCCATACTCTTACCCCAAATTCTTTTGCGAATGTTGTGAAGTAGGCTCTGTTTTGGTTATTTACATCTGAAACCCAGTTGTATATGTCCTTCTATCCATCATAGAAATAACACAATTACTTTTCAGTGATGTCTGGGTTATGCTGGCATTGGTATTGTAATCACTGTCCCTTTCATGAACTGAGCCCTTGGAAAACATGGTAACAATATCTAAAACTGTGAAAATTAAACTAGTTCTGTCTCAATACAAAGCATAGTTAATTTTCAGTCAAAGAGTTTGACTGTTAATAGTCATAATTATGACACACTTAAGTTGCATGCTTCTAAAGATAAAGCTGGACACGAGTTAAAGGCAGTAAGACACATTTTGTTCCATACTACTCCAGTAGGGGACAGACCTCAGTTTAAACTGAGCACACCACCGCTGAAACAAACAGCAGAAGGCTTTTTAAATATGGAGGTGTAAAGGAAAATTTTGAAAGTTGTTGAGGAGGATAGTCAGTGTGATTAAGCCATCTGTTTGCTTACTAAAGTTATAATCCCAGAGACTGGAGGGAAGGGTCACTATCTTTCCTGATGATTACCTTTCAAAGGGATGATCCCCAGGTCCTTGAGAAAGACATTCTTTGGTTGTAACAGATATCTCCCAAAGGGACAGAGAAAGGGTTTACAATTGCAAGTTGTTGTTGTTGTTTTGTTTTTTTTTTTATTTTTAATAAAGGTTTCTAAGAAAAAGGAGGTCAAGAGTCTATAGTCAGGTGTTGGCAGAATAGGCAGTGAAGGCTTTTGGCAATGCTGAGCTTTCTCACATAGATTTTTAAGGGGACTGGAGTCATCATCATAAGGACACGGCCTTCAGCTGTTAGGAACTGTGTTAGTGTTTGTTCAAATCTCTTAGTTTGGGAGGTAGATGAAATCTTCTGTGCTGAGAGTCTGCAGCCAGGTTTTCATAGGCCAAAGTTAAGGCCTACTCAGGAATAAGGCTCAATGGGAGGCTGATTAAAATTTGGTCCAGGAGAGAGTCTTTGTGAACACTTAAATTGCATCCCTTGGAGTGATGCAGTAATGAATGATGCATTTTTGTGCACCACAAATCACGATTGTGACTGTGGTTATGGAAGATGGATAATCTATGCCATATCTATTTAACACTGAAAACAATGTTGTTTTCAGTCCCTATTTGGGAGGAGGGGCTACCATATGGCTTTTGTGCTTTTCCCCCAACCTTCCATAACCACTGCGGAAAACCAGGACTTTTTGCATCCTAGGGTGAGGCTTCCAAGGAATCAGGAATTTCCATGCTATAACCAGAAAAATCCTAGGCAAATGGGATAGTTGTTTACCCTCAGAACTCCCCTTTTCACCTCAAGTGAAGGGGGATTTAAAAGAAGATTGATTTCATTTAGGACACTTCATTTAGGACACTTGGTAATTCAGTATCTGCCTTGGAAAATATAGAACAGAGATTGATAGAACAAAGGAGGAGTGGCTACATGTATCAAATGCTCTACAAGAAGACAGGAGGGCAAAGGACATGAAATTATTTACCATAAAGTGATTAAAAGGAGTACAGAGGCATTAGTCTGGGTCAAAGAAACTGCTGGTGAGAAATCCCAAGAGATGGAGTCAAGGAGGGCCTCTGAAGACCCCAGGAATGGGACCATGAGAAAATGAATCCTCTTTAAACTTTGACCAATGCCAGAAGAAACTAACACTAGATTGGAATCTAGATCTGTCCTCATTTCCTCTCTTCTAACCACACCTTCTTCCCTTAACAGGAAGAACTTTTTAAATGTATTTGGAATTGAAGTTTTAACTATTATTGTACCCAAGTATCTTAATTCCTAACCGAAGAACATTTTAGTACCCGAGTGTGAGCAGAGAAGTTGTGGGACTTGGCCTAAATTTTATTCTGTGGATAAACTCTTCTACCAAGTAAATTCCAACTAATAGGGAGAAACAATAATAAACTTGCTTTCTGATTTTACTCTGTAAAAATTGCAGACAAAAGGTGATTTGTAAAGGGGCTATTACTATATGATAAACTCCACAATGTCGCATTCACAGTTCATTCAACAATTGCATAATGAGCATGAACTGACTAGTCACTTAACAAGCACTCTGACAAGAAAGAGCCAGGAATATAAAGATTAAAAAAAAAAAAAATACTGCCTTTCAGGACCTTACGTGTACAAGGGAGACATGTAACTGTGTGACTATGTAAATATCATAATCCCTTTCCAGCAGTGGTTTTGAGGCAGTTGATTTTACTATTGTCATTCCACAAGCTTAAAGTTCCTCCTCAGTGCGAACTAGTCCCCCAAATCCCACCCCTGCTTCTCAGGAGGGCAAGTCTGAGTAGACATTTGTTTACAATGAACTCTCTCAATGTATGGCCAGAAGATCACCACAATAATTTGTGAGGAGTTTAGCATTCTGCCAAGACTTGCAAGAACAAAACAAGTATGTAAGAGCACAAAAGGAAGCAGGGGCTGGCTTAGCAATTTTTAAAGGCAGCACATTTCATATAAAACAAAACCTATAGTCTCAGCAGATCATCAGGCCAACATCAGTGTTTCCTGATCAATTAAAGATGATGAATCTGTAACAGATTATTGTACTGATGAAATGGTTTCCTTGAATTTGTATTTATTATGAATTTTTTTTATTTTTTTCTGAATATACTTTATTGTCAAATTAGCTTACATACAACACCCAGTGGTCATCCCAAGTGCCTTCCCAATGCCCATCACCCATTTACCCCTCTCCCCCACCCCCATCCACCCTCAGTTTGTTCTCTGTATTTAAGAGTCTCTTGTGGTTTGCCTCTCTCCCTCTCTGTTTGTAACTTTTTTCCCCCTGCCCTCCCCCCTTGGTCTTCTGTTAAGTTTCTCAAGATCTACATATGAGTGAAAACATATGATATCTGTTCTTCTCTGACTTACTTATTTCACTCAGCATAATACCTTCTAGTTCCATCCATGTTGCTGCAAATGGCATGATTTCATTCTTTCTCATTGCCAAGTAGTATTCCATTGTATGTATAAACCACATCTTCTTTATCCACTCATCAGTTGATAGACATTTAAGCTCTTTGCATAATTTGGCTATTGTTGAAAGCGCTGCTATAAACATTGGAGTACACGTGCCCCTATGCATCAGCACTTCTGTATCCCCTGGATAAATTCCTAGCAGAGCTATTGCTGGGTCATAGGGTAGTTCTTTTTTTAATATTTTGAGGAACCTCCACACTGTTTTCAGAGCGGCTGCATCACTTTGCATTCCCACCAACAATGTAAGAGGGTTCCCATTTCTCCACATCTTCACCAGCATCCATAGTCTCCTGATTTGTTCATGTTAGCCATTCTGACCAGTGTGAGGTGGTATCTCAGTGTGGCTTTGATTTGTATTTCCCTGATGATGAGTAATGTTGAGTATCTTTTCATGTGTCTGTTGGCCATCTGGAAAATGTCTCCTTTGGAAAAGTGTCTGTTCGTGTCTTCTGCCCATTTCTTCACTGGATTATTTGTTTTTTGGATGTTGAGTTTGGTAAGTTCTTTATAGATTTGGATATTAGCCCTTTATCTGAGATGTCATTTGCAAATATCTTTTCCCATTCCATAAGTTGCCTTTTAGTTCTGTTGATTGTTTCCTTTGCAGTACAGAAACGTTTATCTTGATGAGGTCCCAGTAGTTCATTTTTGCTTTTAATTCCCGTGCCTTTGGAGATGTGTCGAGTAAGAAATTGCTACGGCTGAGGTCAGAGAGGTTGTTGCCTGCTTTCTCCTCTAGGGTGTTGATGGTTTCCTGTCTCACATTTAGGTCTTTCATCCATTTTGAGTTTATTTTTGTGTATGATGTAAAAAAGTGGTCTGGTTTCATTCTTCTGCATGTTGCTGTCCAGTTCTCCCAGCCCCATTTGCTAAAGAGATTGTCTTTTTTCTATTGGATGCACTTTCCTGCTTTGTTAAAGATTAGTTGGCCATACATCTGTGGGTCCAATTCTGGGTTCTCTATTCTATTCTATTGGTCTATGTGTCTGTTTTTGTGCCAGTACTGTACTGTCTTGATGATTACAGATTTGTAGTAGAGGCTAAAGTCTGGGATTGTGATGCCTCCTGCTTTGGTTTTCTTCTTCAATATTACTTTGGCTATTCGGGGTCTTTTGTGGTTCCATACAAATTTTAGGATTGTTTGTTCTAGCTTTGAGAAGAATGCTGGTGCAATTTTGATTGGGATTGCATTGAATGTGTAGATTGCTTTGGGTAGTGTTGACATTTTAACAATATTTGTTCTGCCAACCCATGAGCATGGAATGTTTTTCCTTTTCTTTGTGTCTTCTTCAATTTCTTTTATATGCTTTCTATAGTTTTCAGCATAGGTCTTTTGCATCTTTGGTTAGGTTTATTCCTAGGTATTTTATGACTCTTGGTGCAATTGTAAATGGGATCAGTTTCTTTATTTCTTTTTCTGTTTCTTCATTATTGGTGTATAAAAATGCAACCAATTTCTGTACGTTGATTTTGTGCCCTGAGACTTTGCTGAATTCATGTATCAGTTCTAGCAGACTTTTGGGAGTCTATGAGGTTTTCCATGTAGAGTATCACATCATCTGTGAAAAGTGAAAGTTTGACTTCTTCTTTGCCAATTTTGATGTCTTTTATTTCATTTTGTTGTCTGATTGCTGATGCCAGGACTTCCAACACTACATTAAACAACAGTGGTGAGAATGGACATTCCTGTTGTGTTCCTGATCTCAGGGAGAAAGCTCTCAGTTTTTTCCCATTGAGGATGATATTAGCTGTGGGCTTTTCATATATGGCTTTTATGATGTTTAAGTATGTTCCTTCTATCCTGACATTCTTGAGGGTGTTTATTAAGAAAGGATGTTGTATTTTGTCAAATGCTTTTTCTGCATCGATTGACAGGGTCATATGGTCCTTATCCTTTCTTTTATTAATGTGATGTATCACATTGATTGATTTGCAAATGTTGAACCAGCCCTGAAGCCCAGGAATGAATCCCACTTGATCATGGTGAATAATTCTTTTTATATGCTGTTGAATTCTATTTGCTAGCATCTTGTTGAGAATTTTTGGATCCATGTTCATCAGGGATATGGGCCTGTAGTTCTCCTTTTTTTGTGGGGTCTCTGCCTCGTTTAGGAATTAAGGTAATGCTGACTTTATAGAATGAGTCTGGAAGTTTTCCTTCCATTTCTATTTTTTGAAACAGCTAGAGGATAGGTATTAACTCTGCTTTAAATGTCTGGTAGAATTCCCCTGGGAAGCCATCTGGTCCCTTATTGGGAGATTTTGATAACTGATTCAATTTCTTCACTAGTTACGGATCTGTTCAAATTTTCTATTTCTTCCCGTTTGAGTTTTGGTAGTGTGTGGGTATTTAAGAATTTGTCCATTTCTTTCAGGTTTTCCTTTTTGTTGGCATACAATTTTTCATAGCATTCTCTGATAACTGCTTGTATTTCTAAGGGATTGGTTGTGATAAATCCATTTTCATTTGTGATTTTATCTATTTAGGTCTTCTCTCTTTTTGAGAAGTCTGTCTAGGAGTTTATCAATTTTGTTTATTTTTTCAAAAAACCAACTCTTAGTTTCATTGATCTGTTCTACTGTTTTTTTTGGATTCTGTATTGTTTAATTCTGATCTTTATTATTTCTCTTCTTCTGCTGGTTATGGGGTTTCTTTGTTGTTCTGCTTCTAGTTCCTTTAGGTGTGCTGTTAGATTTTGTATTTGGGATTTTTCTTGTTTCTTGAGATAGACCTAGATTTCGATGTATTTTACTCTTGGGCCTGCCTTTGCTGCATCACAAGGAGTTTGGATCGTTGTGTTTTCATTTTCATTAGTTTCCATGTTTTTTAATTTCTTCTTTAATTGCCTGGTTGACCCATTTGTTCTTTAGTAGGATGTTCTTTAACCTCCATGCATTTGGAGGTTACCCAAACTTTTTCCTATGGCTGATTTCAAGTTTCATAGCATTGTGATCTGAAAGTGTGCATGGTATGATCTCAGTTTTTTATATTTATTGAGGGCTGTTTTGTGACCCATAGGTGATCTATCTTGGAGAAGGTTCCCTGTGCACACAAAAAGAATGTATATTCTGCTGCTTTGGGATGAAAGTTCTAAATATATCTGTCAAGTCCATCTGGTCCAGTGTATCATTCAGGGCCATTGTTTCTTTATTGATTTTTTTTATCTAGATGATCTGTCCATTGTTGTAAGTGGAGTACTAAAGTCCCCTGCAATTACCACATTCTTACCAATAAGGTTGCTTCTGTTTGTGATTAATTGTTTTACATACTTGGGTGCTCCCATATTCGGTGATAGACATTTATAATTGTTAGCTCTTCTTGATGGACAGACCCCATAATTACTATATAACACCCTTGTTCATCTCTTGTTACAATCTTCAGTTTAAAATCTAGTTTGTCTGATATAAGTATGGCTACTCCAGCTTTTTTTTTTTGACTTCCAGTAGCATGGTTCTCTGTCCCCTCACTTTCAATCTGATGGTGTCCTCAGGTCTAAAAATGAGTCTCTTGTAGATATCAAATAGATGGGTCTTGTTTTTTTTATCCATTCTGATAGCCTGTCTTTTGGTTGGAGCATTTAGTCCATTTACATTCAGTGTTATTATTGAAGGATATGGGTTTAGAGTCATTGTGATGTCTGTAGATTTCATGCTTGTAGTGATGTCTCTGGTACTTTGTGGTCTTTGCAACACTCACAGAGTCCCCCTTAGGATCTCTTATAGGGCTGGTTTAGTGGCGATGAATTCCTTCAGTTTTTGTTTGGGAAAACCTTGATCTCTCCTCCTATTCTGAATGACAGGCTTGCTGGATAAAGGATTCTTGCTGAGTGTTTTTCTTATTCATCACATTGAAAATTTCCTTCCACTCCTTTCTGGCCTGCCAAGTTTTAGTAGATATGTCTGTACTACTGTTATGTGTCTATCCTCTTAGGTTAAGGCCCATTTATCCCCAGCTGCTTTCAGAATTCTCTATCTTTGTATTTTTCCAGTTTCACTATGATATGTCATGCAGAAGATCGATTCAAGTTATGTCTGAAGGCAGTTCTCTGTGCCTCCTGGATTTCGGTGTCTGTTTCCTTCCCCAGATTGGAGAAATTCAAGTTCAAGCACACCTTTGGCTCCTTTCTCTCTCTCTTCTTCTTCGGGAACTACTATGATATGCATATTATTCCATTTCATTGAATCACTTAGTTATCTAATTCTTCCCTCATGATCCAGAATTTGTTTATGTCTCTTTTTCTCAGCTTCATATTTTCCCATAATTTTATCTTCTATGTCACCTATTCTCCCCTCTGCCTCCTCAGTTCTCACTGTCACCATCTCTAGTTTATTTTTTGCCTCATTTACAGCATTTTTAATTCATAATGACTATTTTTTAGTTCCTTGATCTCTGCAGTAATAGATTGTCTGCTGTCTTCTATGCTTTTTTTGAGTCCAGCGATTAATCGTGTGACTATTATTCTAAGTTCTTGTTCAGTATATTGTTTATATCTGTGGTGAGCAATTCTTTAGCTGTCATTTCTTCCTGGAATTTCTTTTGAGGACAATTCTTCCATTTCATCATTTTGGCTAGTTTTCTGTCCCTTATGTGTTTTAAAACCTTGTTATATGCCCTCCTCTTGGAAGCACTACTGTATTACAAAAGGGGTCATACACTGTCCAGGGCCTGGCCCTTCAGGAGGTGTTTTTTGGAAAGTGTTACTTGTTCTCTGTTGTTGTAACTTTGGCTACTTCATCTCCCTACTGGTAGTGATGTTTTGGACCCTCCACCAGGTGTGCTTTGATTTGTTCATTGAAGTAGCCCTGGAAAGGAAAACAAACAAACAAAAAACCAACAGAAAACAAAAAGAGGCAAACACACAAACAAAAAAACCCAAAAACCAGAAACACCAGCTACAAGTAAACAACAGGGTGGAGGTGATGCTGATGGAAGAGGCCTTATCCCATACAAAGAGAGAAATGACAGGGGCAGGGAAAAAGAAAAAATAAAAATTCAACCTTCAGAGAAACTATAGGGCTTAATCCAGAGGGAAAGAAAGGAGAATAAAGAAGGAGGTGTGGAATATGTATCAAGAGAATGGATTAAATATGTCTGTTTAAACAAACCAAAAATCAGAGTAACCAGAGTAGAGGAGGGAAGAGATAAGAAGGAGAAAAGGAAGAAAGAATATATCTATATCATATGAATTATCTGAGAATTAAACCAGGCACTCCAACAGCACTGGTCTGGAGGAGGGGCTGTCTGGTTCATCAGCATCAATCCTGCTCCTGTAGATAGGCAGTTACCAGGCACGGAAGGGTGTGGTTTGGTGTAGGCAGGTCAGGCCCATTGTCTGATCCCTGAAGTCCCACCTTGATGGTGGTGGGGAGAAAAATGGTAACACTCCAGTCTCTCTTCCACAGACCAGGTGTCCCAAACCTCTCTGTTGAAGCTGTCCTCACTGTGCCTTGGGTGCAAACGAGGCAGTTTGTCCTGCTCTGCAAACTCCCATGCCTTTGCGCTTGGCTGGGATTCAAACTCCTGCTCTGTGGTCCCCAGTACTGGGGGAGTGCCTCTCCGTGCCGCCTGATATATGGTCCCTGGCTCGTGGATGCAGGCAGGCTTCGTCTGGTCCAACAACACTCCAGGGAGGGGATCACTTTCACCTACTATGGACTGTGCCCCTGACCTAGCCACTGAGCCTGGGGCTGGCTCCGCACCTCCCCAGGTACACGATCCAGGCAGCCAGCCCCAGTCAGGAGAAAGCCCCTCAGTTACAGATTGGATCTTTCTCCATCCCGCTCTGTGGTTTTTCTTTTGTCTATATACAGTCCTATGCTTCCCAAGTCTCTCTTTCTCTTCCCTTTGTCTCTCTGCAGAAGGGGATCCCTCCCCTCCATTCATTTTATCTCTCCCAGTTTGCAATTATGCACCTATGGCCGGTCAGCTTGTCCCAATGGGTCCCTGGAAGCAACTATCTCTTTGTCTCCCGGACTCTTGTAGTTCAAAGTCTTTTAGCTTCAACAATGCTTTGTTTGAGAGATGAGGGAACTTCAGACCCCCTACTTCTCTACCATGTTGGCCCCTCCTTATTCTATTATGAATTTTTTAAAAACTCTTAAAGCTGCTCTTTTAGTTACTTTCCCCAACCCTTTATTTTCTGAGAGCTTAATCTGCCAGATAAAAATTTACTGCTGAGAAGTACAATGTCCATACAAGATAAGAGAAGATATTTCCCTGTATATTCTCAGCCACAAAATTCATTGGATTTTGTTGACAATTACATTTTCACTTCTTTGGAAAGAGCTCAGATCAAAAATTCCTATAGCTAGAACTACCTCATTAATTTAAAACAGAATGTTGAGTATTTGAATTTATTGTTTTTCTTTTTTATAAAACACAAATCATCAGAAACTACTTCACTGTACAATGATTTCTTTCATTTAGATTTGAGTCAAGTGATGCCCTTTAAATACACAGTAACATAGTTATTGAAATAACCAGAAATTCTTTGTGATTGAGAGCACTCTTTGTTTTATGACACTGACTGATAATATGTCCAATCATAGACCAAAATAATCCCTGCTTTTACTGATATTTAATACTCCAGAAAGGGTAATTAACTTTCAAGGATTCTCAAACCTCTTTGGCTTCAAGGCTCTAAAATTGATTCAACTCTTTATTGTGCAAAGAAAAAAGATTCTAAAATAATGAAATGTCAGTGCTCGAGGATAAAATGTTAGAAACAGCTCAGTGAAGCATATTATATAGGTGTCCTATAAATGATCTAGATGGTTATATTATTTGCTCTCGACACATTTATTGACGATCTGCTATAAGCAAGGAGTTATTTGTAATAGGTACTGTGGAGAATGCAAGAGGACACAGTCCCACTTGTTACAGTCCAGTGAGAGAAACAGACATGCACAAATAATTAGAACACGCAACACCCGAAGTGTGCATTGCCAATGAAAATGCAGTGGAATTGGACATTGGAGTAGTCCCAGCTGTGGCAGTAACCAGTTGCATACCAGTGAACATAATTCAGAGATTCTCTGTAACATAATTCTCTAACTTGTAAAATTAAGTGTTGTATGGGCTAGTCCAGGGACCTCCAAATATTTTGGATTGCACACATGCACCAATAAAAACTGTCGTATCATACCTTCAATATTTATTTATATTAATGTGCATTTTACACAGTATACACTCTATAAAACAGTGGTCAGCATGGGAAGCTTTTAAAAAATACCAACACCAGGGTCCCCTTCAAATTAATTACATCAGGAAATCTGGGAATGGAGCATAAACATGGATATTTTTTTAAGTACTACAAAGTTAGAACAAGAAATGAAAATTAGTGTGTACTGTCAAATTTATCATAATTACTATGAAGAAATTTGATAGAATTAAAGAAAATTAAATGGAGATACTTACTGAGATAAAATGGAGATACTTATTTAAATAAACATGATCAGATAAGGCTTCTTCACAAAGGCAACATTTGAGGAATGAGAAAGAGCTTACTATTAGGAGCAGAGCTGTGTGGACTTGTGGGTGTGCAGGCAGGGGGCATAGATAATAAGAATATTTCAAACAGAAAAGCAGGAGACCTACATCTAGAAAAATAAATGAATGGGAGCAAACATAGATTTGTTGAGAGAGAGTGGCATGAGATAAAGCTGGAGAATTGGATACAGGGTAATCCTATAGCCTTTGTAGTGTGGAGCACAATTTATTCACACCATAGAAGAAAGCCAAGTGATGGTTCAACAGGTGAATCATCTGGTCTGAGGTTCATTTACAGAAAATACTCCATCAGCACTTAGCCTAAATACAGGCATACTTTATAACCTATCAGGTATACCCTTCTTGGTATTTACCTGACAGAAATGTACATGTAATCTCCAAAAGGCATGTACTATAATGTTCATAACAGCATTCACAATAGCCACAAACTGGAAACTACCCAAGTGCCCCCAACTGTAGAATGGAAAAGTAAATTATCTATATTCATATAATGAAGCCTTATACAACAATGCCATTTAACAGCCTACAAACACATCCAGCAACATTGGTGAATCTTATAAACTTTACATAAAGTAAACAGGTCATAAAATGGTCTATATGGCCACTGTCATTTAATGTAAAAAAATAATTCTTTACCTGAAAAAGGGAGTGAGGGGAGAGTATGCCGTGGACAAGTCATTTGAAGCCAAGGTTGAGAATCAGTAATGTAATATAATGGATACCATAAAGAGACCGAGTATCTCTCAAGCCTGTAATTCTAAGTATAAAGTAAAAATGTATTCCTGTATATAGATATAGATAGATACAGGTATGGATTTATAGATATGTATCTGTTGCAGCTTTCAAATTCCTTTTTTTTTTTAATGTTTGTTTATTTTTGAGAGAGAGAGAGAATTAGAGCACGAGCCACAGAAGGGCAGAGAGAGAGGGGACACAGAACCTGAAGCAGGCTCTAGGCTCTGAGCTGTCAGCACAGATCCCGACGCAGGGCTCCAACCCACTAACTGCGAGATCATGACCTGAGCTGAAGTTGGATGCTTAACCGACTGAGTCACCCAAGCACCTCCAAATTCCTTTTTACAGAAAGAATGCTTTAAGAAGATTAATAACTAAGAATAGAATAATTCTACTCAGAGATTTTAAAATTCTCCTTAAAAAAAAAGTTAAAAAATACTACCTGAAAAAATAAGGAAAAAAAAGACAAATGAATATTATAAGCCTATTCACAAGGTTATCCCTATTGTGGAGAAGAACTTTTCAAGCTACCTGGAAACTAACCAAGCTGTCTGATTAAAATGAGGCTTCTGACTAAGAGTCCATCTTTAGGAGGGAATTGTTTGATCAACAGATAAGAACATTCTTTTATTCCTTTGTGTAGGTTATGTTTGTTTAGTGGACAGTCTAAACGTATACTTCAATATTTGTAAGCCAAGTAAATATTAGGTTTTCCTTAGAAAATGTGCTGGCAAATTAGGATTCTTAGTTCACTAGGTTGGGAGTAAACCCTAGACTTGGGTGAATTTACCCGTGATGAACACATTGTTTCCTCACATCTAAATACCATTTGCTGCAAGATTCACACCTTTACCATTGTAATTGTTTTGTTTCTTGGGGGTGGGATATGCAGGGGAGAGAAGAAACACTGCCACTTAAATACACGTAGCAATTGTAAGATGCACCTTAACATCTGCAATATTGAAATATTAAAAAGTATATACATCTTAGAATCAGGACCGCAGGTTCCTTCCAAGCCTCTTCCTGTCTCATTGTCTGGTAACCTTGCATTGTTTTGGCTTCCTTTCCACCTGGTGTTGCACACCCATCTCTCTAGCAAGGTCTCTCAACCTTTTAAAAAGATTAAAAGAGGCTACTTCCCTCAGCAGTGACCTTTTCCACTTGAAATGTTTACTGTGATGCCCACTCCCTCAGAGTCCCTACCACTGCCACTGATCACTGCTGCCGCTATCCACTCTATCTGATACTATTTAGGAACACAGCATGCAGCCCTGGAGAGGAAGTGGGATGTGGGTCATCCGTAGTTGGAGGGGAGAAGAAATAATACAAAGACTTGCTAACAAAACCTTAATGTGGATGTGGCCTCCTGGGAAGCAAGGGAAGCAGGCAGACTAACCTGGGAGGAGTCACAAGAAAATGGAACAGCTATTTTTAGCACAAGTGCCTGGCATTTAAAGGAGCTGCAAACAAAGCCTTAAGGGAGAAAGAAAAAGGACTGTGGCTACAATTGTAAGCCATATTAGACAAGTATGCAGTGAGAAAATAACTGCTTCCCACATATAATACACATACTTAGCAGGATAGTCAACTATTGCCCTATTAAATCAACTATTTCAAACCACTGCATTGAAATCATAATCCAGTTGTTTAGTGGTTAGCCAAGATTGAAACCGAAAAAAAACAAAAGTTCAATTCCATACCATCCATTTGTAAGCCCTTGTTGCTAGAGCCAATTTTAAGTTACCTCTACAAAGCAGATTGAGCAGAGTCTCGGGACTAGATGCTTAAGTTGCCTTTCTGAGAGTGTAAGATGTTTCTGTTCCTTTTCTTACTCTACCATAAAGTAAAAGAAAAAGCAACACATACCAAATAATCACTGGAAATTTCATTCATTCTCATGATGTATACCACTCTAACCTTGAAGACTTCAAAAATACTACCTTTAACATTTAAAAAATATGAAATCTCTTTGATTCTCTGACTACGTAAGAGTTCACACAAATGCAAGCAAAATACAAATCTCTTTTACAGTTTTAGTAACTTGAATATACACATCCCATCTACACAGACTGTTTATTGTTGTTACTGTTTGAGATCGTCAAGCTCCAGATGGCTACTTAGAAAAACAAGAGCAGTTATCAGGTGGCACCTGGTAGAAATCCAAGAGAAAAAGAAAAGCACCTTGGAAGTCTCTAGATATCAATAATTCCAAGAGAAGATAGAGACAAACTCTTAAAAAATGTATTGAACATCTCCCATGTGGCAAGCACTATGCCAAACACTAGAGAGGATATGAAATAAAACATGGTCTCTGACTCTGAGGACTTGAGAATCTAATGGGTCTAAAGACATAAATACAAATGCCAGTCAATTGATCAACGATGAAATAATTGATGGTCACTGTATGCCTGAGATATGTTTCAGTAGGTTTGCGGTGTGCCCCTGAAATGTGCATTTTTTAAATGACCTAGAGCTAATTATATTGCGTAAACAAATTTGGGAACAGTTGGTCCCGGTAGCTGAACACACAAACCAAGTGCGTTGGGACCACCAACAAAGAATAAAATCAGTTAAGGTTGATAGAGGTGATTTAAAACCTTTTTAAAAGGCATGGATGGAAATAAGGCAATTCTACAATGAAGGGAAATTATATGTTGTATATTTGTTTGTATCTCTGTCCCTTATAACAAATTGGCAGCACCCTACAACAAAAAAATAAAATGACAAACAGGAATAAAAAGAGAGGAATGGAATTTAAAAAAGAAAAGCAAATATGCCAGCCTTAAGTATTCAGTATGACTTCTGTGAATGAGCATGTAAGTCTGACATTGTGATACTTGTCACCAGAAAAACAATCAACAAAAGCAGCTACCTGGAAGAGCAAGGAACAGCAAGGGGTTCAATGAGTTTGGAAAATAGGGAAAGGGGATGAACAATAAGGCAATTCAGACTCCTGCACTTCTGCCTTGTACACCATCTTCTACTCTCCAAAAATGCCTATTCCAAACTTTACTATTTCCATTTTTTTAATGGCCCCCAAATTCTTTGATACTTCTCCCAATGAGAGATGAAGTCTTTATTTCCTCTCTTTGAATATGGACTCCTTGACCAAAAGAATATAATAGGAGTGATGCCATGCCAGTTTCCAGGGCCAGGCCTTAGAAACCAGTAGGTTCCATGTCCTGTCCTTTTGGACACTCACTCTTAGAATCCAGCCACCATGTTGTAAAACCTGGCCCATGAAATTGGCCCACATAGATGTTCAGTTTATGTATTCAACTGAGGTCCCAGAAAAAGCCAGTATCAACTGCCAAATATGTAAATAAAGAATCCTCCAGATGGTAACAGGTGCTAGACTTTGGGTTTCCTGCAGCCTTCATGCCTTTCTGGTTGAAGCCCCAGACATCATGGAGTCAAGACAATCCATCCCCACTGTGCTCTGTCCATGGTGTTTATGAGTGTAAAAAAATTATTAAACCACTAAATTTTGAGGTGCTTTGTTATACAGTGGTAGATAACTGGAATACATTTCTGTGTTTCCCTAGTCTCTTGAATCCTCCTACTGACTCCCCTTTCCTCAGCCGTGAG
Source organism: Herpailurus yagouaroundi (assembly GCF_014898765.1). Classification (NCBI taxonomy): domain Eukaryota; kingdom Metazoa; phylum Chordata; class Mammalia; order Carnivora; family Felidae; genus Herpailurus; species Herpailurus yagouaroundi. The sequence continues at coordinate 30,728,410 of NW_024412376.1, forward strand.
CATGCGCGTGCGCACACACACACACACACATTCATAACATTTTTTTCTCAGGAATAGATTTATTTCCTACTTTACATAAAAATAAAACCATCATATTAGAATCCTCTCAGTCTGCTTCTACAAGCATGTCACATTACCTACAATTGTGGCCATACTTCTGTTATAACAGGAAAGCTCCTTTCTAAGGTAATATGAGAAGCCAATGGAAGATAGAGGGCAGGGACTCAAAGCATAGCCCTCTCATAAAACTTACTTTATTGTGAATTTAACCTTTCTCTCCTAATTGAATCCTTTCCATTTTTATTTAAATATGTCCAACTAATTCTCATGAAAACAAACATCTTCCTTTTATTCTCTTTCACCCACTTTTCAGGCATCTAATCTGGCTCCCACCCCATTATTCCATTTAAACAACTCTTACTAATGTCACAAGAGACCTCCACTTCACTAAATCTAGTGAATATTTTGGACCTTGTGCAAGATAACTTCAGCTGCATGCAACAGTGTTGAGCTGTTTCAGGCTGTTACAACAGAATACCATAGATTGGGTGGCTTAAGCAACAGACATTTCTCACAGTACTGGGGGCTGGGAAATCCAAGCCAGTCAAGGTGCTGGCAGACTTGGTTCCTGGTAGAGAGCTCTCTTCCTATTTTTGCAAATGCTCCTCTTTTCACTGTGTCCTCACATAGCAAACAGGGTGAGAGAGCGCTCTGGGGTCTTTTTTATAAGGACACTTATCCCATTCATGAGGACTCCACCTTCAGGTCCTGATTACCTACCAAAGGTGCCACATCCAAATACTATCACATTGGGGGTTAAGATATCAACCTATGAATTTTGAGGTGACACAAACATTTAGTTCATAACACATTCTTTCTTTTTTTAATTTTTTTTTAATTTTTAATGTTTATTTTCGAGAGAGAGAAAGAGAGAGAGAGAGAGAGAGGCAGAATCCAAAGTAGGCTCCAGGCTCTGAGTTGTCTGCACAGAGCCTGACACAGGGTTCAAATTCATGAACCACGAGATCATGACCTGAGCCAAAGTTGGACACTCAACCTACTGACCCACCCTTTAACACACTCTTTGTTAAAACACTGTCTTCTCCTCCTTGTTTACCTCCTAGTATTCTGGCCACTCCTTCTAAGTCATATCTGCTGGTTTAGTCTTTTCTAATTAACCATTAAATTTTGGAGTTCTTCTCTTGGCCTCTCTCCTCCTCTCTTATATACTTTTATGCTAGGAAATCTTATTCACATCCTTAGTTTAACTATAATATAAAATTACAAATTCTCATCTCTAGCCTAGACCTCTACTGTACGGTATAAACCTGCATGTCTAACTGCCTGTTTAACACCCATCTTCCCTCTAAAACCTACTCCCTTCCCAACACTCCCTCTCTCAGTGAATATTACCACCATCTATACAATTATCCAAGCCCAGAAATCTATTAATTATCCTTAATACCTCTCTTCCTCCTCCCCATAGTCAATTTCTCACCAAATCCTGTCTGATTTAACTATGTTTCTTTTTAACTTACCACTGCTTCTCTCTAAATACCTGATCCATTCCTCAGAGCCAATGTAAATATGATCAAGTGTGTATAAAACATCTCAAATGGCTTTCATTACTTTTTCAGTATAAAGAGAAAATCTTAACATAGCTTGCAAGCCCTGCGTGGTCTGTCCTGTATCAGCTGCTTAAACCTTACGTTACCTTGCACTCTTAGTGGAAATGCAAACTGGTGCAGCCACTGATGGAAAAGAGTATGGAGATTCCTCAGTAATTCCACTACTGAGTATTAACAAAAGAAAAAAAAACACTAATTTAAAAAGACATATGGGCCCATATTTATGGAAGAATTATTCATAATAGCCAAGATATGGAAGCAACCTTAGTGTTTCTCAATAGATGAGTGGATAAAGAAGATGTGGTGTGTGTGTGTGTGTGTGTGTGTGTGTGTGTGTGTGTGTGTGTATATATATATTGCTCAGCCATAACAAAGAAGGAAATTTTACCATTTGCAATAATATGGATGGATCTAGAGGGTATAATGCTAAGAGAAATAAGTCAGTCAAAGACAAATATTGCATGATATCACTCATAGGTGGGATTTAAGAAATAAATGAATAAATAAATTTAAGAAATAAATTAACAAACTAAAGAAGAGACAAAAAACAAAAACAAACCGCTAGACTCTTAAACACAGAGAAATGGTGGTTGCCAAAGGGGAGGTGAATGGGGAATGGGTGAAATAGGTGAAGGGGATTAAGAGTACACTTTGAATTTCTAGGGTGGCAAATTATGGAAAGGCAATTATATGAAGGAAACTGATGGAAGATAAGGGCTAGCTTTAGCCAAATTTTTTATATAGATTCTTCTGGTGCCATCTCTGGACTGATAAGGATATAGAATTGTCTCTGGTGATTAACTTCTGTCCTTCCTGGTAGGAGAGGTGGTGTGGGAGGGAGAGGGGCATCTTTACAAACTTGTTCTGGTTTTAGCCAAATAGAAGGAGGACAGAGAGTTTTTCTTGTCTCTGCTTTTCATTTGCCTTCAACTATAAAGAATCATTATGTTAAAGTGTTATGTTTTAGGGTGGCATATTCTGCTACCCTTCAGGAGCAATAAAATAAGGGGGCTGCATTTGTTAAGGTACAGACTAAACTGCTACAACAAAGAATCCAATGGCTTACAGAGCAACTAAGTTCACTTTGTTCTCACACACTAGCCCCAGTGTGAGCAGTCTGGTTAGCTGGTAGTCTCTGTGAGAGTCCACCTCTCTTTACATCTTCAAATCTATTTGCATCTTCCCACAAGTACAGCAGACCCTTTCCTCAGAGGAGAAAATCAATGGCCCACCCAGTTATTGAATCCATCTCAAATTTCAGAAACTATAGATAATGTTCTTTATGGGACCTTTGTAGTTCAGATACCTTTAAATTAAATGATTTTTTAAATCTGCCTAATCTCCCTGCCCCATCATCATTCTCACATTCACCATGCAATGATGGTGAAGAAACAAGACAACCACGATAAAACTCCCACTCGGAAAAGGCAAGAATAGGAAGGAAACACATAGAGATCAGTACTACTTAAATAGTGTCAAATCCTGAGTAGAAAATCATGGGACATTATCCTGGAAGTGAAGTAAGTTGTCCGATTAGCCCAATTTTCTCTCTGGATATAATTCCTATGTCCTCTATAGACCCAACTTTGCATTATAGGAGGCTCTTTCTTCTTCATTAATACCAGAGCCAGATCTAAAGTAGATGTTAGAAAGTATGCCCTGCTTAGAAACTAGTTTGAGGTTGAACAACAAGCTTTTACAAGCAAAGCTTGTCATTTCTTTGGCAATTTCCCTCAAAATTTTAGTAGTCTTCTGGTATATTTTTTATAGTCTGTTCCATGTGGTAATATCCATACCACCATTCTTTTCCAGCCACATTTCTTTAACCTGCCTTATTTTTTATCCTCTGAGCTTAACTCTGACCTCTCCATTATAATGAAAGTTACCTTGAGACTATGTGAAACACTAGGTTTGGGTAGGAAAGCCATACCTAGAGACCTGGCTCCTTTTGTTTTACAGAAAGACTTTAATCAGTCTTTGAGGAAAAAATTTCAAGGGGTTAAAAGTAGTTGGTCTTCGACTTATGAGATTCCAGGTATATGGACTCTTTCCATTTCCTTATATCTCTGATTTAAAATTAGCTAATTCTTGCCTGAACTAGACTTTTTATTGAATTCCTTGCTAAAAGTTTCCAAGAGAACCTATATTCATATTCTATTCTTTCCAACCACTTCCCTTAGAGCAGATAGTGTGTCAGGTCAAAGTTTTAGCAAAATTTTGCCATGATATAAATAAATACCATGTTTCCAGCCTGCACCGTCTGGTTTCTCACTGTTTCACTGTTGTCAAACAATGTATAATTGATTGGCATGAAGGCTAAGTTGCTTTAATAGAGAATCAAAAATACAGTGGGTTGAAGAATGATAAAGGTTATTTCCCTGTCGAGTAATAGTACCCTCCTCTAGATGACTATTCATAAATCCAGTTTCCTTTAATCTTGTTGCTTCACCTAAGGCTTTGTTATCACCTGTTTGATCAAAGCTGTGTCACAGCCATAACCGGTTCCATAACCTGTTGGGAAGGGGAATGAACAAGCCCAGTGTCCTTAGACCCATACCAGCAAGTGTCAAATATCACTTCCCTCCTATTCCATTGACCAAACCTTAGTCATATTACAAGTGTTTTTTAATCATATGTGGATGGTTCAAGGGGGTAATGAAAAATGGAAAATTCTCACTCATTGTGCATTGCTTCTCCCTGAATTATAGACCAAACCTCTTCTACTTGTAAGAATTTTCCAAATTGATTCCTGCAGCTAGCCTCTCAGAGACTGAGTTGGCCTTCTCCAAAGCTCCATGGAGTCTAGCTACAGCTCTGTGTTGAAGGCAGTCAGCTCTCATCAATCATACACCTGGACCCCAACCCCTCAACAACACCGGCAGAGAGCAGATATCTCTCTAACCATAAAAGCCAATGTGGCAAATGCTGCTATCTTGTCACATTATACAACTGTAATATCGAGTCTTGAACACCAGGCCCCTGACCTGACCAGGCTAGTACCTTCCCAGTCATAAACACTGAACTCTCAGTATAAGGCTGGACCCAAGATTCTGCCTCATTATATTGCTATTGTATGAGTGCCCTGATGACAGCAGGAGAGGGACTGGTGCTTCCTTAATCATGCGGCTTAGCAAACTTGAGTCCAAAGATTGAGGTCTCTTTCCCATCCTGTCTTATTAAATCTCTTTCACTGCCCTAGAATACAATGTGCAGTGATGGACATGCACACGGGCTATTGCTCCTGTCTCCTTGAGTCTTTACCCAATGTATACTGCTCCACCAGCTGAAGTAGCTATGCTTCTTGGCTATTTGTCCCCTGTGGAGCTCAGATATGGACTTGGTCTCTAAAGCAAGAAAGGAAGGCCCAAGACCTTTTTATTTGAGCACTAGAGAAAAAGGTAATCCACAGAAGCTTGAGGGATAGAAGACATATGGGAGGCTGATATTTGGGTTATAGCAAGTATCAAGTACAACTAGATGATTTTTTTAAGCCTAATGGTGAAGGAACTTAAAAGCCCTTTAAAATAACAAGACACTACATGCATACAGTATTTAGAGAAATTTTAAATATCAACACAGTGATATATCACTACAGTTTTGCTATTTTTTAAAAAAGCTATATAATCTCTTTCAAATAAGCATTATCAGTACTCCTTACAAACAGGCTTTTTGAAATCTAACTTGGTTTTACAAGGTTCACTTTCTCCTGATGTGCTGAGTATCACAAGGCTTCTCCTCTTCAGCTATGAACTATGAGGCCTTTTCTCCCCTGTTAGTGAAAACACAATTCTCAGAATGGGTGTTAGATTGTCTCTGTACCTAAAGGAAAGCCTGTCATTTTGATGCATGAAGAACTGGGATGCAATGTTCATCCAGTTACTGGCTAGTGCTTTCTTTCCCCCCTGCTGTGCAGCTCTTAGTAAATAACAAGTTTTCTTATAAATTCTGAGTCCATTTTCTTAATTTCTGCCCAACGAGTGATTACTAATTATGTCCCTTTGCAAATGAAATTTGCAAATTTTTGTAAATGGAAATTTTGTAAATGAAATTTTTGTAAATGAAAGAAGACTAACGTTAGCTTAGAAGATAGGATACAAATATGTAATTGGCAAAGCAGTCACAAAAAATTTTGTCGTAGAGAATGGAGGAGACAGAAATCACATTAGAAGTGTGGAGAATCAGACTAAAATTAGGAGAAATGAAACAGAAGGGGAAGATATATTCATGTTATTCTTGTCTATTAATTTTTACCCTATGCCATTTAAAAAATTTTTTGAACCAAAAGTGAATTTTCTGTAAAGAAATTAAACCTATTATAAGCTTTAGTTTAACTGAGGATAATTAATGAATTACATTAATAGCTATAAACCCCGTAACAGTGGTTCATACAGTGCTTTTTATTTTGTTTTCATCAACAGCTGTAGATTTCTACCACATTAGAAATTCTAGGAAATTAGTGAATTGGTTGGCATATGCTTTCAAATTAACATTTCATATCTAAGTTCTAATAGGCAATTAGATGTTATTAAGATTTTAAATTAGAGGCACCTGGGTGGCTCAGTCAGGTTAAGCGTCCAACTCTTGATTTTGGCTCAGGTCATGGTCTCACAGTTTGTGAGTTCAAGCCCTGCATTGGCCTCTGTGCCGTCAGTGCAGAGCCTGCTGGGATTCTCCCTCTCTCTCACTCTTTCACTCTGCCCCTCCCCCACTCATACACATGCAAGCACTCTCTCTCAAAATAAATAAATAAACTTTAAAAAAAATGTTGAGTAATATAACTAAGAAGCAGCCCATTATTATTATCTCTAAATTTGCATTATGTTTAAAAGACTAATAATAGTAAGGAAGCAAAAATATCACCTTTGATATCTCTGATTTGCAGTAATACATTGTAAGCTTTATGAGAACAGGAAGCTTCCTGTCCCCTGAGTCTAGTGCCCTGGCACAATACAGACGCTCAGAGAGTACTTGTGGATTTGATGAATAAAGAATGTCTTAAAATATCAGGTCTTATATATTCAGAACTTTTGCCATCACTTCAGTCTAAGCCCAGATCTTTCTAATCAAGCAGCAGAAAGACCAAGTTATCTCCTTTGTGGTTTAGAAATAAAAAATATCTGTTTGCATATTACTCAGTTTTCATCTGTCATGATCACAAGGACCAGATGGCTACCTCCTCTATAACACTTGCGTCCCAAGGAGGACAGCATGACAGAATGCGAAACTGGCAACATTCAATGTGAGTTCTTCATAATTCTGCAGTAAAGTCTTCCGTTTGTTTTATATTCTGTGGAGCATGAATGCTCTAAATATGGCCCATAAGATGAACATTTATATAATCGAGAGACTTTTAAGGCAGAGAACACTCACCAAGGTTCTCAGTGCTGTTTTAAGATATTCCCAGAGGGCCATCAGTGCTGACACACAAATATCTATTTCTCTATCCTAGAGCACCCCCAGGCCTGCCAAGAAAGGAGGCTTTAGATCCTCCTTTAGTTAAAGACTAGAATACAGAGGTAGGCTATATTTTTCCCACTTGACAACAACCAGTGTGCATATACCCAGTTGCAAAGAGAAGTGAGTGAAATGAAGCCAGGGGTTTCCAGTCATCCACCCTAGCTCACTCAGTTACAGTATATCTCATCCATGAATAATGGTAAAGCTGTTTTGGAAGAAGCAGTTCAATCCCTATTTCAAGTTAGTTCAGAATCCCTACCTTCTTGCAAAGGATTGCATCGTATTTTAGGTCAGTTTCAAGACTGGAGACAGAATATGACCAGTATTTTACTATGTCTGTCTACAAAATTGTGATGAAAGCCATGGACAGGCCCTGTTTAGTTTCTTAATGTTTGTGTATAGGCTTTGAAGAGCCCTCGGGTCTTCAGATAGTTTGTGTCTCTCTATCATGTGGCTGTCTACCTTCAACTCCTTGTTTTTTGTTTGTTGTTGTTGTTTTGTTTTCAGTGATGTTGGAAACCACTGTGACTTGCAGGTAAAATTTCAAAGTGGTTTTATATTTGCTCAGAGTAAGGCACAAAGGACTATGACTTAGTGATTTGGGTTATTAGCTACTTTGAACCAAATATATATTTAAGGTTCCTTTGGAGAGTAAGTATGTTTGTATTTAAGGAAGTTCAGGGGGGAAAGCATTTATGTTTGTCAAAATAACTTATATAGATTTTTAACAAATAGCTCTTATTCTCTGTCAAAGTGATAGACAACAGCAAGCTTACAAAACAACAGCAAATGAAAGAAAAGAGCTATAAAATAAACAATGAAGGGTACAGAAAATGCAGGATTGAGCATGGGGCATTTATTGACAGTAAAAGCAAATTGAATGCAACAATATAGCCTATTTCTTTAGCCCCTGTAGTGTAATTGAAATTCTAGCACAAGCACATTAAGAACTGTCTATTTTAGTCAGCTTAACTTTTTGTTCTTTTTCTATTTTGTTTTCCAGTCATTGTGTCTGTTAAACTATCCATGGGTTTAAGATGGATAACTAGATAGATTTAATGTATAATGTATACATATTTTATATCAGTGAAAATTAAGATGAAAATTGAGTAATATGCAAACATGTATGTGTATATAAATATATACATGTGTGCATATATGTGTGTGTGTGTGTGTGTGTATCATTTTGTCCTTTCTTTGTCACCTAGATAATTTATAGGTCATCTGCATAATTAATATCTCTCCTCCCCTCAGATTTAGCTCTGGATAGTTCAAAATGGCACTGTACAATTGAACAGTGGTGAAAATAGACAAAGGATAAAGGTCCTTCAATAAAATAGCCAAATATCTATTCTTGGTTAATCCACCTTAAATTAGTACAGCCATCCCCAACATGTCCTCAAAGAGAACAAAACCAATATAACTTCGTTTATTCATTATTAAGAAAATGCATTGAACTCCTGTGTCCCAGACACATATCAGTAACATTTCTAAATTGCTTTAAACTTTCTGAAACAATTTTCCCTACATGTGATGCTAGAAAATCATCATAAAATCCTTGTGATGTAGATATTATTGTTATTCTTAATCTGTTTTTAGAGATGAGGAAATTGGGTCTCAGAGGTGTTTAGGAACTGGCCCAGATCACATGGTATTTGAATGGTGGATCCAAGGCTCAGATCCATGTTCATTAATGGAAGAGCCCAGGGTACTTCCACCATACGAAATGGACGATCCAAGATTCAAACTAAAAATAAATAAATAAATTATGAGGAAAACTGGATGTCTTCTTTGAGCATAGTTATGTTCTAGGGATGGTAACTTTTTTGCATGCTTCTCTTGCAGTTAGCCTGGTAATTAGAAAGAATTTGCTTTGAGGTGATCAAAGTGGTATATTAGGGAAATTGCTCAAAAATTTAATATAATCAGTTTAGTAAATTAAAAGGGAGTAGGGTGGGGTAGTAAGCCCCCGGAAATTATATAATATCTACCAATATTTAATTAGCTTTTTAAATATCTGTTGCTGTAAAACAACGATTGTCTATAAAATGCTTGAATTGGGATGGGGCGCCGGGGTGGCTCAGTCAGTTAAGTGTCCGATTTCGGCTCAGGTCATGATCTCGTGATTTGTGAGTTTGAGCCCCGTGTGGGGCTCTGTGCTGACAGCTCAGAGCCCAGAGCCTGCTTCAGACTCTGTGTCTCCTTCTCTCTCTGCCCCTCCCCCTCTTGTGCTCTGTCTCTATCAAAAATAAATAAATGTAAAAAAAAAATTTTTTTTTAAATGCTTGAATTGGGTTTACCATAAAAGTTACTCAAAATAAGAAAAATTGATCTTTTTCTTCTGCAACTTTCATGAGCAACGTCTGTTGCCAAGAAATAAGGAGTGGGTAAATAGCTTAAAGCTTGTCTGAAAGGGATCACTTTGGTGAAGGAAAATGCAGAGACAAAGTTTTTCTTCTGTGGGAATTACATACTAGTAGAAAATAAATAAACAAATGTTAAAAAAATAATGTCATGTAAGGGAGTGATAAGTGCTAAGAAGAACAAACAAACAAACAGGGGGATAGAGTGATACTGGGTGCTATTTTGGATACAGTGGTTAGGAAATGCCTCTGAGGAAGGGAATGTTCAATAAAGACCACAAGAAAATAAAAAAACAAAGCACTAAAAATATATGGGGGAAGTGCCTTCTAAGCTGAAGGAAGAGCAAGTACAAAGGCCTTGGAGTGGGAAAGTCTTTAGCCTGTTCCAAAAAATAAGAAGGCCAGTGTGGTGGGAGCACAGTGAGGAAGGGGAAGAAGATAGAAGTTGAAGAAATATGTGGTAGCCTGATCATGGAGAGCTTTTTAACCCATGGAATGGAATTTCATTTTATTATAAGTATATGAGTCAAGGTATTCCAGAGAAGCAAAACCAATAGGAGATAAATATAGATATAGGTACAGGTATATAGATATATATATTTAATAGTATCTCCTTTTCCATGGTTTTGCTTTCTGAGGTTTCAGTTACCCATGGTCAGCTAGTCTACAAGCAGATGATCCTTCTTCTGACATATTGTCAGGTCAGTAGTAGCTTAATGTCATTCACTTCACTTCACTTCATATCACCACATAGGCATTTTATCATCCCACTTCATAGCAAGAATATGGGTGAATAGTATAATAAGATATTTTGGGAGAAAGAAACCACATTCACATAATTTTTATTACAGTAAATTTTTCTGTTTTATTATTAGTTGTTAGTCTCTTGCTGCGCATAATTTATAAGCTAAAGTTTATTATAGGTATGCATGTTTAGGAAAAAACAGTATATATAGGCAGAGGGAGTAGAGTATTTCAGTGATATTTACTCTTCTCCCGTAATTTAAATACTATTATGTAAAGTTAACACTATTTAAATACTATGATACAAAGTTAATACTTCTTCTGTTACATGATAAAAGAATAAGAGAGGGAAGGAAAGAAAGATATTTGCTTAATGTATATATCTATATCTATGAACGCACTAACAATTATAACAAAATAAGGAGGGGACTATTCATGAAAATTACAGTCCTCATTTCTATAGCTGGTCACATGGTTGTAGCTGGGATTTATAACTATTTTCTTTTACCACCCATTCTATATTCCCTTTGCCTTCAAGTGCCTCAACTGATCATGGTTCTTTACCTGGTGGCATAATCCAGACCTTCATTCCTAAAGAGTTGGACCATCAATGGTTCTGCCTGCATTAGGTTGTTGTAGTTTTCCATTGATGTTAATCACAGGGCATGTGATGGTAATAGACGCCCTAAGGGATCTTCTGTTTTCTAGACATACTCTTCCCTGCATAGTCTGTTGTAGGGTAGTAATCCAATTTCCCTTTGGTTGTCAGAATCAATTACCCCAGCCAGTCCAGTAATTCTCTCCTTTGCCTATTGATTCATAGGCATGAGGAACCCAAAGTGTCCAGGCTGCAGTCTTAATTTCCAGTTCAATGGAATTATTGTTGTGTTTCTTGGCCTTTGGAACTAAGACTTCTAGGCCATAGGTCTAGAAGAACATAAGTCCTGGGAGCAAGAAGCAAAAATTTTGCTATCGAGTCACTAGGAGTAATAGTGAGGAATGCCACTCTCATTTTTTGCTCTTTGATTCCTGGACCCATGAATTCTAGCTATGGAAGAAACAACCCCATATACTGGATGATCATTCAGAGCATATACAGCCTTCTAGAGAACCCTTCCCTAGGCTTGTAAGGTACTGCCACCTGGCTGGCATTGCAACTAAGTCTTCAAAAGGCCATTGTACCTTTCTGTCAAGCCAGCTGTTTCATGATAATGGGAACATGACAATGTTAGTGAGTTCCATAAGCATGGGCCCATTGTCATACTTCATTTTCTGTGAAATGAGTTTCTAGATCAAAGCAATGCTGTGTGGAATGTTGTTTGACCAAATATCTGGGCATCCCATGACCCAGTCAAGTTGACACATAAAATGAACCATCACAATAAGCTAGGTTATAAAACATTATAGGTTTCTAAGTAGATCATTAAATAATCTGGTTGTATTTCAGTAAGATCAAACTGGCAGTTGCATAGAGAATGTTGGAGGGAAGTAACAATAAAACCAAGGATAGGGCACCTGGGTGGCTCAGTTGTTAAGCATCCAACTTCGGCTCAAGTCATGATCTCACGGCTCATGATTTTGAGCCCCATGTTGGGCTCTCTGCTGTCAGCACAGACCCTGCTTTGGATTTTCTGTCCCCTTCTCTCTCTGCCCCTCTCCCACTTGTGCTCTCTCTCTTTCAAAAATAAACATTAAAAAGAAGAAGAAGAAAACCAAGGAGATTATTGCAGTAAAGAGTTGATGGCTTAGACTAGATGGTGATGGAGAGATGGAGAGGATGTATTGTGAAGCTAGAGTCTGCCAGATGTGATGATGAGTTGTATGTAAGTCATGAGAGCATGAGAGAAAAAAGGGAGTTCATTCCAATTTGGGGGAATTGTGGAGCTAACTGGTGAATGATGATGGCATTTACTAACATATGGACCACTATGGGGGAAGAGAGATTTAGGAAGGAAAATAAAGAGTTTGGTGTTAGATATGTAATAATCAAGATTCTCATTGGAAATCAAATAGAGATATAGAATGGGCAGTTGTCTTTCTGAATTTAGAGATCCAAAGAGATTCCCAGGCTAGGAAGGTAAATTTGGAAGTTTACAGCATATATGTTTTTTAAACCATAAAACTGTGTGAAATTTTCTAGGAGCAAATGAGTGTAGAAAAGAAAACAAGAATCTATGGACTGCACCTGTGGACACTCCAGTATTTAAACATGAGAGGGTCCCCTGGGTGGCTCAGTCGGTTAAGCATCTAACTTTGTCTCAGTTCACGATCTCATAGTTCGTGGGTTCAAGCCCCATGTCGGGCTCTGTGCTGACAGCTCAGAGCCTGGAGCCTACTTCAAATTCTGTGTCTCTCTCTCGGTCTGCCCTTCTTCTGCTCATGCTCTGTCTCCCTGTCTCTCAAAAATAAATAAACCTTAGAAAATTAAAAAAAAAAAAAAAAAAAAGATGAGAAAGAGGAGGGGAGGGATCAGCAATGGAGGGTGAGAAAGAGCAACCAGGTAGGGGAAAGAAAAGCAGCCCTGGAAGCCATGTAAATACTTTTGCAAGAGGAAACAAGCAACCAGATCAAATGCTGCTAAAAGTTTAAGATGACTGTGAGTAAACATTAGAAGAGGCTCTGTGACATTGATGCTGACACTGACAGTAGCTGTGGACTTGTGGGCTTAAATATCTTATAGAAATGATTCAAGAGAGACTGATGCTGATGCCAGTGATCCAGTAGAGAGGAGAAAAAAAGACAGAGGAAGGTGAATTGCAGGCAGGAATTTAGTCCTTCAGTAGGCGGGAAGACAGGATATGGTGTCACAGTAAAGAAATTGGCTTTAGATAAGAGCAAGGGAAATTTGCCGATCATACGTGAAAAAAAAAACAGAGAAAAAAAAAAATATATTTATAGTTGCAAAGATGTTGGATTGATTTGGTGATGGGAAGAGGTTGAGATTTTCTTCTGATTGCTTCTATGTTCTCAGTTGCAATAGAAAGCAAGATCTCAGCTGAAATATCATGTCAGTGATGGTGTTTGAGGAAAGTGAGAGAGTAAAATGACAAGGGATATATTACAAGACTGACAGGCATTGCTGGGGACAACTTGAGGTTTGGCATCACAAATTTAGTAAGACTAGTTTAGTTGTCTTGGCTGTGCATATTAGGGACAAGCTGTTTTAAAACAGGTTGAGAGTTTTTCCAGAAACTGCAAGACTGATGTAGAGATATAAGGGACCTAAAGGTATATTCAAGGAGGTAATCACAATGATGAACCATAGATTCTAAGCTGGGTAAGTAAAAAGGTGATAGAGTTTTGGAAGTAGGGTCAAAGAGTTGATTGGAAGTAGAGTCAAATAATTATTAAAATGGGGAGCCTAAAGGAAATAAGCTATAAATATAAGAGATAGTACTCAAAGAATGGGATGTTTGAAGTTAAGATTTTGGAGATTGTGAAATTATGGGCAGTGACAAAGATAAGATCATTGAGATGTGGGGGGGGGGCATGGTGAGGTGGGATGGAGGGCAAATCATTATAAGTGAGGACATCAAGTGTGGATGGATTATCTATGAGGATACTAGTGGTCAGAATGATGACCAGAGCCATGCTGGGGAGAATGGCAGTGAATCAGATGGTAAGATCTTCAATAAGGGGGAAAAGGGGTAACCAAGAGAATGGTAGATAATTGCAGTATGAGTGGGGTAGATATAGATCTAATTCAATGTCATGTGCTTCAAAAGATCTGGAATGTGTTATGAAATAGGATGAACAGTGGTTTGGAAAGAGCAATGAGGAGCCAGGAACTACCTGTTCCACCTTTACACCTAGTCTGAGCATCAGAAAAGGACAAGGCACCATTTGAAGAAGCTGGGTCTTCTTGTATTGCTGCTTGTATTGCTGTCCTAGAGCAATACAATGCAAGCTACATATGTCATTTAAGTTTTCTACTAGCCATCATTTTGTAAAAGTAAAAAGAATTTGGGGCACTTAGGTGACTCAGTTGGTTAAGCGTCCTGTTCTCGAATTCATCTCAGGTCAGGATCTCATAGTTTGTGGGTTTGAGCCCCTTGTTGGGCTCTGCATTGACAGCATAGAGCCTGCTTGGTATTCTCTCTCCCTCTTTCTCTGCCCCTCTGTCCACAAAGTAAATAAATAAACTTTTAAAAAAAAAGTAAAAAGAATTTGGTACACATAATTTAAATAATCTATTTTATTTAACCCAATATAGTGAAAATATTATCATGAAAAACCATGGAAGCCAGACAGAAGTGCTACATTTTTGAAGTGCTAAAAGAACTATCAACACAAAATCCTATTCTCGCCTAAATAGCCTTCAAGATACTTTAAATTCTTTTTTTTTTCCATGAAAGTCTTTAAAATCCACTAGGTATTTCATATTGACAGCACTTCTCACTTTGGATTAGCCACATTCAGGTACTCAGTAGCAACATGTGGGTAACAGCTACTGTATCAGACAGCTGGAAGTTAGAGCAGGAAGGTGAAAGGAATATGTTCACAGGTGAGACTGAAAACAGCATATCTTATGATGACAGACTCTGAGTTCCAGAGGGCCCATGGAATGGCTAGGGGTCAGGAAGGAGTGGGAACATGAGTCCATGAGAGAATGTTCTGAACGATTATGGGAATAAGAGTCAGAATATACAGGATGACCTTGAGGACTTGGACTTTTGGAGGTGACTGAGGCAAGCAGAGACATAAGTACTAGAGGGATTTTCCTGGTCTCCCATGGGGATGTGGATAATCGGTTCTCATTATAATCTCTTTCGGGGGGCTTGTCTCTTAGATAATTTATAATGAAGAAAAGGGAGCGTAAAGGGTGGGGTGTCATGGAATATCAGATCCCTTGGATCACTGTGGCTCACCCTTCAGTCCTGCTGTGGGTGGGGTTCAGGCTTGGAGAGGCATCAGAGCCCCCTCTGCCATTCCTGACCTAGCTTTGTTGCCAGCTATGAGAAGTAAAAAATGGGAGGTAACATGGGAGGTGATGGGGAACTGAGCAGGATTTGTTACTTTGAACAAAGCAGTATTTTTCTTGAGAAAGACACAGAATAGGGGAATCAATGCCTCTTAACGAAAGGATACTGACAGCATAGAAAAAAAAAGGAAACTAAATCAAGAGAGCAGACAAAAGGAGTGGGGAGAAGGCAGGAAAAGTGAAGAGGGTAGGGCAGGAAGAAGAGAGGGTGGAGTAGGAAAGGAAGAGGAAAGTCAGAGGGGATGGATGAAGGACTCACTGTCCCCATCTTGTTTTCACAGACGCTAAAAAGACAGGCTGTCTGTGGACTGATGGCCCTTGGCCCACAGCCCCATTCACAGTGACTGTCAGTGCCCAAGTGCTGAACTGTCCGCAAGCACTCTGCCTTCCCCTGCTCGGTGCTCAACTCTGTGCACACCCCCCTAAACTGAATGACCTTTTCTCATGCTGATACACCAGGCCCGTGGTCTCCCACTTAGGTCTCCCTTGCTTACCTGCCAGAATCATGTATATAAATGACTTCAGTATGTTTGAAATAAGTCCCTCCTCAGCATCTGTTTTCCCACCGTGTTCCTTGAAAGGAGTGGGATTGCCTCACAGTCTCCAGCCAGCACTTAGCTAAGTGCTAAACTAAGTTGTCTTCTAGATGATGACTTTCCCGCCTTGTAAATTCACATCCACAACTAATAACAATAATGGTGACATCTCCATCTCCAAACCATTTCTCAAAAGTTTAGAAGGGTGGAAGTACCCAGTGGCTTATTCTCAAAAAGAAGGTGAAAGCAGCATCTAGCACTAGTTCTCAAGGTATATGATTGAGAGAATGAGTAGTAGGTCAGCCACTCTTAGTAAAAACAACGACGACAACAACAACAACAACAACAACAACAAGACTCCTCCAAGGCACACATCCCACTAGCAGGTCCCCATGCTGTGAGAGAAGCGTCAAAATCCTCAGGGGAAATTTGTCTGTGATTAAAAAGGGCTGCCTCATTCCATTGCATCTTTCTGTGAAATATTATCTCAATCTTGTAAAAAAAAAAAAAAGTCTGTGAAAGGATTTCACTAGTTAGTCTCATTTTAGAATAGCATTTGACACAGTTCAGAGGGAAAAAACTGACACTTGCTAAATTAACTCAAATTGGTTTGATGGCAAACAGAAGCACATTCCCCCAGGAAGTCGGACAACCCCATTTCAGGCACAAAGGGATGTTACTCTGCCCTGAGCTTCAGCCTCAGGCATGTGTCCCATGGACACCATCTCCCAACTCAGCATTCCCTCCCCAGCACATCTGTACCCCACACCAGCAGGATGGACCCCATCCAGAGAGTGGGCTGCCCAGGCAGGGGCTGAGTCACCCTGGCCTGCCTCCGCCTTCCATTCAAGGAAGCACTTGCCCAGAGAAATGAAAATGTCGCAGCATTCAGGCTCTTTTTTCCTTGCAGGCATCATTATCTAGTTTTGAGTGGCCGCTTTCATTCCTCTTCCATTTTTCTCCTTGTGGCTCTAGATGAAGATGGCCTGAGTGCAATCCTAGTTCCCCCACTTACTGGCTGGGTGCTTTGGACTCGCTGCGCCTCCAGTTTTCCAGTTATTAAATGGAAATAACATTTGCACTCTCATCATAGGGCTGTTGTGTAAGTTAAATATGTAAAGCATATAAAAGACTGTCTCATTTAAAGTATGTATCCAAGGAGGTGCCTGGGTGACTCAGTCAGTTAAGTGCCCGACTATTGGTTTCGGCTCAGGTCATGATCTCACAGTTCTCAAGATCAAGCCCTACATCAAGCCCCACATTGGGCTCTGCACTGACAGCACCGAATCTGCTTGAGATTCTCACTCTCTGCCTCTTCCTCCACCCTCTCTCTCAAAAATAATTAAATATACTTTAAAAAAATAAAGTATACCCCAGGAAATATCAGCTGTCTTTATGGAGAAATATTTATTTGCCAACTAGGAGCCTCAGTCTACTGGTCCATTCCTTGCAGCTGCTAGTTTTAAATCTAAGTTCATCTTTCAGTGTAATGTCCTCTTTTAACCACCACACTCCACCACACACACACACACACACACACACACACACACACACACACAAACAGTTCTTACTCCTATGCTCACCATTATCGCCAACCCTTGGAGAATCTAAGTCAGAAATAAAAAGAAAAAAAAAAAAAAAAAACAACTCTCCACTGACACCACAAAGTTAAATACCTAAAACCATTATCGCTCCCTTCCAGTATTGAATCCATGCACGAGGTTGGTTCCTTTGGACTTCTTGCCTCAGGGTAAGTATCGCCACTGGTGGTCTATAGGTTGGTAGTGTAGGGAGAGAATCATGTCCCTATATTTGCCCAAGAGTTATTGTGCTTAGGCTAACTTGGCCAGTCCTTGTTTCTCCAGGAGAGTTTAAAGCAAAGAGAGACCTGCATAAAGGTTGCTGAAAAGCCTACATTCTAATGGTGGGCTTCTTCTGGGTCTTTAGCTGTACACATTCAGGATATGTTCCTTTAAACAAAATGGCACTTCACCAAGATGGGACATGGTGTCTAAGTTAAAGTGGAGGAGAAAGCATACTTTGCCCTCTTTTGGGGAAGGTTGCAGGTGAATTCACTCGCTGCACAAAGGTGCAACAGAAACACAGCCTGCCGTTGTGGGAATATAGGCCTGAGGTGGTCATCAGTCTTCTCCTTTTTTGCTCCATCTTGGAGCTTCTCTCAAATGCAGCAATAAACAATGCTAGTTTCCTGCAGAGTCAACTTGGTATATCTTTAATTGTCCTTAGGTCTGTTTTCTCCAGTCAAACATCTGCTCAAATCCAAGAACATTTCAAAAAGCCAAAGTAAATAAACAAAAGAAACCTTTTTCCATGGCTCACAAGTTGATTTCCCAAGTTTTTCCCAGCTATAAAAAGATACTTCAACTGACAGGAAATACTTTCCTGACTGACACACTGTCTCTGGAGGGGAAGTTTAACTTCTTGTCTCTCCCTACTTCAAGTCGGCTCGAGAATCATCCCACCTTCCTTTGAAGGCCTCTTAACAATGCTCTCTCTTGGATAATAAGGTGTTCAAGTCATGAACACCATGATATAATCTGACCCTGATGATCCTCTTAAGTAGTCCAATTTGTTGGGAAATCCCTATCTTTAACCTTAACTAGAAATGTTCTTTTAACTAGCTCAGAGAATAAGGCCCAGGTATGTTTGGAGATCTTTTTTTCTCTCTTAAAGCTGCTTGTGGTTCAAGAGAAAAAATATTTTTCAATATGAGGTTGTCTGTTTCAAAAAAAAAGTATCCATGTGGGGTGCCTGGGTAGCTCAGTCAGTTAAATGTCCCACTCTTGATTTCAGCTCAGGTCATGACCTCACAGTTCGTGGGATCAAACCCCATGTCAGCCTCCACACTTGGGATTCCCTCTCTCTGCCCTCTCTGCCCCTCTCCCACTTGTGCACACACGCATGCATGTATGTGTGCTCTCTCTCTCAAAATAAATAAACTTAAAAAAAAAAAAAGGATCCACTTAACATGTGTATTAGTTTCCTTTTGCTCCTGTAACAAGTTACTACAGATTTAGTGGCATAACCAACACAAATTTATTCTATTACCATTCAGGATATTAGAAGTCTAAAATCCATCTCACATTGACAGGGCTGGTTCCTTCAGGAGGGTCCAAGGGAGAATTTGTTCCTCGATTCTTCCAACCTCCAGAGACTGCCTTGGCACCCTTGGTTCATAGTGACATCACTCCAAACTCCCGCTTCTGTCTTCACATCATCCATTTCCTCTTTTGACCTTCTTACATCTCTCTTATATTTATATATCTTCATGATTACAATTAGAGCCGATCCAGATAATCCAGTATAATTGCCCCACCTCAAGATCTGTAATTACCTCAGTAAAGTCCTTTTTGCCATATAATGTAACCTTCACATGTTCAGGGAAATAGATATCTCTGGGGGACTGTTTTTCAGCCTAACATATATATATAGCTTTTATTCATTTTGAACAACGTGTACCAGTCTGCAGGGTTTTGTTTTTTTTTTTTTAAATAATGTCTTGTACATTATAATATGGGTCATTTGATAAAACCAAGTTTTCTCTGTCTGACAGCCTGTACCATTTTAATAGCTAATTCGAAATTCTGTCCCATAACTATGATTTTCCTAGTCACTCTCCTCTAGGACTACAAGACCTCTTAACAATATTTCATTCCTTGTCATGGCCAATAGTACCAATTCACAGAAAACTAATTGTGTTCATCAGAACTCTTTCAGTTGCCAGTGTAACTCAGCTTATATTGGTTTAAAATATTAATAATAATTATTAATAGGGACGCTTGAAGTGGCTCAGTTGGTTAAGTGTCAGACTCTTGATTTTGGCTCAGGTCATGATCTCACAGTTTTGTGAATTTGAGCCCCACATCATGTTCTGCACACTGACCACCTGGAGCCTGCTTAGATTTCTCTCTCTCTCTCTCTGTCTCTCTCTCTCTCTCTCCCTCTGCCCCTCCCCCACTCGTGCTTTCTCTCTCTCAGAATAAATAAACTTAAAACAAAACATAAAATAATTATATAATTATTAAGATTACTTATAATTTATTCTTAATGACACACAAAACTGACAAGTGCAAGAATATGGATGGGCTCAGGCACAGAGAGATGTAATCAGTTACATCTTCAGGAATTTCTTATTGGCTCCATCTCTTTGATTCACTTTTTTCTGGGTTGGCTTTTTCTCAGGCAAAGGCTAATGCTTTCAAGTATTTGGGGGCGGGGGGGGGGGGGGGGCGACCAGAAGTGCCAGGTTTCCATTGTCAATTTAGCAACCTAGCAGAAGACTCTGTATCTTTCCCAAAAGTTCCAGCGAAAGTCCCAGTGAGGAACTTGACCCAGCCGAGGTCACGAGCACATCCCTTACCCAGTTCCTGTCACTGATGGGTCATGGTGCTCTGATTGGCCAAGCCAGAGCCATATACTTTTCTTGAAGCCTAGGCTATGCATATGAATCAGGCCACATAATAGAAAGGGATGGACTCCATTACTCAAATAAACATGCAATTAACAGAGGAAGGGGAAATGGATAATGGCCAAACAAAATTAACAAGCCCACTACACCCATGTTGGACCCAAGTGGCACCTTTCACATGGAAACATCTAATAGTATGTTCAGACAGTCTCTGAAGGCAAAATTACCATTGCTTTCTTAAGGCCAGATCCTTACTTTTGTCCTTAAGCTACAGTGTTAATTGGTTGTTTGTGGAGTCTCAGATAATACTGGAGTCAGAGGAGAAGTTATCTTTTCTCATGCCTAGGGCTGAATCATGAAAGGACTATTTTCTTTCTAAAACGACCACATACTCTAGGATTACAAAACCACATTACTAAAATCTGAACCTATAGTCAGATCTGTTAACCCTGGGGAAATTTAAAAGAAAATAAGTAATTCAGTTGTCCGAAGGATTAAATGACAGCAATGAAAACATGATGTTTAAAGCACAACACTCTCATTTCCAGTAAGACACAGAATAAGAGTAACTGAACCAAAAGTTCTTAATTTTGAAAATTCTCCTAACTAAATAGAAGTAAAAAGGACCAATACAGCTCTCAATTTCATGGCTTTGATAGGCTTTTTAAGTTCACTTTCACAAACTAGTCCTTGGATTCTTAAAGTCAGAAATTTTTTCTAGATAGGATATTCTCTCTCCATTCTAGAGTAGATCTATATTGTCAGTCTGATTTTAATTTTTTCTTATTAGGAAAAAATGAGCTAGAGAAATAGGAAACAAAGATTATGGAATCTACAAAATCAAAGTTTACACATTTTTCATATTGATATCAGTTATTTCTGTTACAAAACTATTACCTTCATGTTTCTCACAATTTCTTTGTTAAATTATTATGACAGGTGATATAATCAGGCAAGAATATGCTGGATCAAGAAACCAACCTGCAGGGGGTGCTGCTTATCTGATTTTCCTATTTTGAGTAACAAAATGTTATTGCAATTTTTAGCAAGGATCCACATTCCCAGTGAAACTGAGAATAACCAAAGGGTCATTTAGATCAAGACGTTGTGTAAACAACTAAAAAGTTAACAAGAATAACTAAATCCACTTTTCTTTTTTTTTTTTTTAATTTTTTTTTTTTAACGTTTATTTATTTTTTTGGGGACAGAGAGAGACAGAGCATGAACGGGGGAGGGGCAGAGAGAGAGGGAGACACAGAATCGGAAACAGGCTCCAGGCTCCAAGCCATCAGCCCAGAGCCTGACACGGGGCTCGAACTCACGGACCGCGAGAGCGTGACCTGGCTGAAGTCGGACGCTTAACCGACTGCGCCACCCAGGCGCCCCCTAAATCCACTTTTCAAAATGAAAATGATATACATTATTGTAATTAACCACATAGGATGAACAATAAATAATAAACTCTGAGATTTTGATACTCCAGTTCCTCCTAGGAGCTGGTCAACTCATAACACAGTTAAAAGTATTTTACTCTTTTCTTATTAAATATCCTCTCTTTCTTGTTTTTGAGTTTTTCTGGTTCTTTCTATTGTTAAAAGTCTCCAATTTTTAGTTCGCAGTTATATGAAGTCAGATTTATAAATGCAAGCTCTTTATTCTTTATCATCTCAATTATTTTTAAAAGTTTTTTCCTTCAAAACATTCTGTACAATTCCTTTAACTACCTGTCAGCCTCTGGGAGTGGTCCTTCTCTGTCAAACGTGTGGAATCCTAATAAAACAAGGGCCCCATTATAGCCAGTTTTCTGCTCAGAGTTGCATTTATAGACAACCCAAGAAGCAAGGTGAGCTTTGACAGAGATTGTAATCTTTTCTTGCATATATTTTTTTTTAATTTTTTTTTCAACGTTTATTTATTTTTGGGACAGAGAGAGACAGAGCATGAACGGGGGAGGGGCAGAGAGAGAGGGAGACACAGAATCAGAAACAGGCTCCAGGCTCCGAGCCATCAGCCCAGAGCCTGACGCGGGGCTCGAACTCACAGACCGCGAGATCGTGACCTGGCTGAAGTCGGACGCTTAACCGACTGCGCCACCCAGGCGCCCCTCTTTTCTTGCATATATTGAATAGTATTGAAATACGTCCCATTTTAAATTCACAGAAGCACTTCTCAAATGTCTCTCTTTCTACTCTTAATCTCTCTCTCTCCTTATAACTACTCAGGATCTCTTATATGCTCAACCTAAAGCTCACTTGTGCCCCTGCCTATTTATATTCTGAACCTCTCTAGTTACTTCCCTCTCTGCAGCTTCTGTATTGTATGTGGAGATTTAGCCTGAGTAAGTCATTACCCTTTTCCCCTATTGCTCAGCCATCTAATGCTACTGACTACAACACTAAAGAGTAGGAAACTCAGCTAGCCAAGTTGAAGCAATCTAAACATGGCAAGGGATAGTAGATTCTTTGCAAAGGAAAAGCAAAATTTTCTGAAGCCAGAGAGAGGTAAATAGGGGAAAGAGACAAGAAATATTACACAGTACTGAAGCCTGTCCCTTGTGTTTCTACAACTTGCAGGACTTGTGGTTCATCACTCTTTGGCTGCTAACATCTTGTTCAAGCCTGTGTAACTCACATCAGGTAAGACAGGGTTGGAAGGAGTTTTACAGTTGTCTACTTTTTATAAAGAAAAAGTAACCTCCAACTCAGTCTGAACAGAAAACCCTTCCCTGGCACTCATGTGGATCTTGAGAAACTTAACAGAAACCCATGGGGGAGGGGAAGGAAAAAAAAAAAAAAGAGGTTAGAGTGGGAGAGAACCAAAGCATAAGAGACTGTTAAAAACTGAGAACAAACTGAGGGTTGATGGGGGGTGGGAGGGAGGGGAGGGTGGGTGATGGGTATTGAGGAGGGCACCTTTTGGGATGAGCACTGGGTGTTGTATGGAAACCAATTTGACAATAAATTTCATGTATTGAAAAAAAAAAAAAAGAAATCATGGATGCCAAGGCAGTTTCAAGGAAAACCATTTATGTGACCTTTCTGGGTATAGAAATTCAAATTTTTAATCATTTACAGAGTCATGATTAAGACCACAGACTTTGGAGGTAGTCTGGCTGTGTTCAAATAGCCTAGCTCTCCAACTTCTAACTACAACTGCAGCAAGTTGCTTACCTCCTATGCCTATTTCTTCACCTAAACAATGGCAAGGATATCTACCTTATAGTGTTGTGACAGATCAACATGTCACTAAAGGTGACATGCCTAGAACACTGCCTAGCACAAAGAAAAGGCTCAATATATATCAGTTATTGCCATCTGTGTCCACTCTCATGTAGGCTACATAGACACATGGCCTTGAGATACTAGGTAATGTCTGCTAAAGTAATTTGGTATATTCATGGTGTAGAAAGATTTTTTCTTTTTCTTTTTTTTCTGTTTTCTTTTTTTTGTTTTTGTTTTTATTTTTGACAGAGAAAGAGAGTTCACGTGGGAAAGAGGGACAGAGGGAAGGAGAGAGAGAGAGAGAGAGAGAGAGAGAGAGAGAGAGAGAGAGAATATATCTTAAGCAGACTCCATGCTCAGTACAGAGCTGAACGTGGGGCTCAATTCCACAACCCTGGGATCATGACCTGAGCCAAAATAAAGAGTCAGACACTCAACCCACTGAGCCACTCAGGCACCCCAGTGTAAAAAGATATCTATAGACTGTGATACACATAACACTGTGCAGTTCTAGGTTCACAAAAAGTGTTGTTAAGTTAGACTAGAAAATGACAGTAACTCTCAAGAGTCTCCTTTGAGTAAGTAAAAGACTGCTCCTCCTGAAAGAAAAGCTAATGGACATAGATATTATGTCCAGGGTGAACATTTTAATTGAAGTTACCATTTGACAGACATATAGTTGGCCAATGCTCTGGTATTCCCAAATCTGAAACTGTCACAAGCTTAGTAATAGGTCTCACATCTATTACTAATTATGGGTAGATCAGTCCACTTTTTGAAATTATAGTTTTCTTATTTAAGGTTATCCAGCTCTGAAAGCACATGTGTTTCCTGTTATTTTTCAAGGACTTACATGTCTATTCCTATTATTCTGAGAGTTTTTATCATAAATAGGTATTAAATTTTGCCAAATGCTTTTTCTGCATTTATAAATATGATCATACAATTTTGTTATTGTTGTTTTCTGTTAATATGGTAAAGTTTGCTTTATGATTATGGATATGATCTATATTGGTATATGTTCCATAGGTATTTTAAAGAATGTGTATTCTGTTGCTGTTGGGTGGACTGCTTTACAAATGTTG
The DNA here is from genome assembly GCF_014898765.1 of Herpailurus yagouaroundi. Lineage (NCBI taxonomy): Eukaryota > Metazoa > Chordata > Mammalia > Carnivora > Felidae > Herpailurus > Herpailurus yagouaroundi. The sequence goes on from NW_024412376.1 coordinate 30,752,854, forward strand.
ATTACCTCCTATTGGTTGGGGTTGTTTGGTGCTTTTATACTGTTGCTGAATTTCAGCCTAATTGTTTCTATCAGTTGTTGAGAAAGGAGTCTTGAAATCTCCAACTATAATTCTGGATTTGTCTATTTTTTCTTTCAGTTCTATTAGTTTTTGTTTCATGTATTTTCAAGGTCTGTTGTGTGGTAGATACCCATTCAGGATTGCTATGCCTTCTTGATGGATTGATCCTTTTATCATTATGTAATATCTTTCTCTATCTCTGGCAATTTTCTTTGCTCTGAAGTCTACTTACCTGATACTAATATAGCTACTCCTTTTTTTTTTTTTAAATTAATGTTTACATGATATTACTTATTCCATCTTTTTCCTTTCAACTTGCCTCTATTGTTATATTTGGTGAGTTTCTTGTAGACAGCATATAGGTGGGTCAGATTTTTTTTTTTTATTCTTTTTTTTATGTTTGTTGTCTATTTTTGAGAGAGAGAATGTGAGCAGGAGAGGGGCATGAAGAGAGAGGTAGACACAGAATCCAAAGCATGTTCCAGGCTCTGAACTGTCAGCACAGAGCTGGATGTTGGGTTTGAACCCACAAACCACAAGATCATTACCTGAGCTGAAGTCAGACACTTAACCAACTAAGCCACCCAAGTGCCCCTAGGTTGGTCAGATTTTTAATGCACTTTACCAATCTTTATCTTTGTAATTGGTGTATTTAGGCATTTACATTTAATTTAATTACTGGTGTGTTAGACTTTAAGTCTGCCATTTTGTTTTCTGTTCTCTGTTTTTCACTTCTCTGTTTTCTTTTTCCTGCCTGCCTGTGAGTTACTTGAACATATTTTAGTATTCTATTTTGATTTGTCTTTAGTTGTTTTGAATGTTTTTTTTATAGCTTTTTACTGATTTAAGTGGTACATAATACATACATAACTTGTCACTATCTGGTATCAATATTTTAACCATTTTACCAGTTTAAGAGAAGTATAAAAATCTTATCTTTCTTTAGACCTTTACTCTCTCCCATTTGTAATAATTGGCTTAAATATTTCCCTTACATATGTTAAGAACTATATCTAGCTGTGGTATAATTTTTGCTTCACCTCTTAAACATAATTTAGAAGAAGAGAAAGAAAATACTCTATTTACAATATACTTACTCTTTCCATCAATCCCTCTTCCTTTCAGATGTTGCAAATTTTCTTCTTCCATTATTTGCTTTCTGTTTTGGGAACTCTTTTAGCCATCTTTTAGGGTAAATCTACTGGCAAGAGATCTGTTTAGTTTTTCTTCATCTAAGAATGCTTTGATTTCCTCTTCATTTGTGAAGGATATTTAGCTGAGTGTAGTTTTTTGTATCAACAGGTCTTTTCTTTCAGCACTTCAGAAATGTTTCTCTTACTTCTAGCTTCCATGGTTTCTCAAGACAAATCTATTGTTATTCAAATTGTTTTTCCTTATAAAGTTAAGATGTCATTTCTGTCTCACTTTTAAGCCATTATTTGTTCAAGTGTTTTGTTTTTTTTTCTTTTCAGTTTTGTCCTCTTTCTCTGCTCCTTATGGAACTCTAATGGCAAGAATGTTGAATATTTTGTAATAGACTACACAGTTTCTTGAAGGTCTTTTCACTTTTTTTTCAATGTTTCTCTTTATTGTTCACATGGGTAATTCCTTTTTTCTTTTAAGTTTGGGTTTTAATTCCAATTAGTCAACGTACAGTATTATATACATTTTAGGTGTACAATATACTGATTAAACAATTTCATACATCATCTGTGTTCATCATGATAAGTGCACTTCTTAATCCCCAACACCTATTTTACCCATTCCCCCACCCATATCCCCTCTGGTAACCATATCCCCTCTGGTATAATTAAGACTCTGATTTTTGGTTTGCTTATTTGTTTTCTTTCTTAAATTCCACATATGAGTAAAATCACATGGTATTTGTCTTCCTCTGAATGACTTATTTTGCTTAGCATTATACTCTCTGGCTCCATCCATATTGTTGCAAATGGCAAGATTTTGTTCTTTTTTATGGAAGAATAATATTATATATGTAATAAATATGCATTTGCAAATATCTTCTCCCATTCCTTCGCTGTGCAGAAGCTTTTTATTTTGATGTAGTCCCAATAGTTTTTTATTTAAATATAATAGTTATTTTTGCTTTTGTTTCCCTTCCCTTTGCTTTTGATTGGCCTCAGGGACCTATTTACAAAAGAGTTGCTATGGCCAAAGTCAGAGAATTTACTGCCTGGGCTCTCTTCTAGGATTTTAAATGGTTTCAGGTCTCAGATTTAGGTCTTTCATCCATTTTTTAATTTATTTTTGTGTATGGTATAAGAAAGTGGTCCAGTTTCTTTCTTTTGCATGATGCTGTCCAGTTTTTCCAACACCATTTGTTGAAGAGACTATCTTTTCCCATGGGATATTCCTTTCTGCTTTGTCAAAGATTATGTGACCACATAACTGTGGATCCATTTGTGGGTTTTCTATTCTGTTCCATTGATCCATGTGTCCATTTTTGTACCAGTACCACACTGTTTTGAGTACCACAGTATTGTGATATAATTGAAGTCCAGAATTATGATGCCACCAGCTTTGTTTTCCTTTTTCAAGATTGCTTTGTCTAGTCAAAGTCTTTTATGGTTCCATACAAATTTCAGGATTGTTTGTTCTAGTTCTGTGAAAAATTTTGTTTTTTCTAGTTCTGTTGGTATTTTGATAGGGATTGCATTAAATGTGTAGATTGCTTTGGGTAGTATAGACATTTCAACAATAATTGTTTTTCCAATCCATGAGCATGGAATATCTTTACATTTCTTTGTGTCATCTTGAGTTTCTTTCATCAGTGTTTTATAGTTTTCAGAATACAGGTCTTTCACTTCTTTGGTTAGGTTAATCCTCAGTATCTTACTATTTTCGGTGCAGTTGTACATGGGATTGTTTTCTTAATTTCTCTTTCTGCCGCTTCATTATTGGTGTATTAGAAATGCAACAGATTTCTTCTTCTTCTTCTCCTTTTTTTTTTTTTTTTTTTTGAAATTCAACAGATTTCTGTGGGTTGATTTTGTATCCTGCAACTTTACTGAATTTATCAGCTCTAGCAGGTTTTTGGTGCAGTCTTTTGGTTTTCATGTCTCTGCAAATCATGAAAGTTTTACTTTTTCCATACTTATTTGGATGCCTTTTATCTCTTTTTGTTGTCAGAATCCTGTGGCTGGAACTTCCAGTACTATGTTCAATAAAAATGGTGATAGTGGACATCCTTGTCTTGTTTCTGATCTTAGGGGAAAAGTTCTCAGTTTTTCCCCACTAAGGATGATGTTAACTGAAATTTTCCTATATGGTCTTTATTATGTTGAGTTATATTCCCTCTAAATCTACTTTGTTGAGGGTTTTTATCATGAAAGGATGTTGTGCTTTGTCATGTTTTTTCTGCATCTATGGAAATGATCCTACAGTTCTTATCCTTTCTCTTATTGATGATGCTCATGTTGATTAATTTGCAAATATTGAACCACTTGCAACCCAGGAATAAATTGTGCTTGATGATGACGAATGATTTTTTTAATTGTATTACTGGATTCAATTTGCTAGTATTTTGTTGAGGATTTTTGCATCTATGTTCATCAGAGATAGTGTCCTCTAGTTCTCCTTTTTGTGGTGTCTTTGATATCAGAGTAATTCTGGCCTCATAGAATGAATTTGGAAGTTTTCCTTCCTCCACTATTTTTGGAATAGTTTGAGAAGAATAGGTATTAACTCTTCTTTAAATGTTTGGTAGAATCCCTTGATGTCATCTGGTCCTGAACTTTTGTTTGTTGGAAGTTTTTTTATTACTGAATCAATTTATTTGCTGGTATTTGGTATATTCAGATTTTGTTTTTCTTCCTGATTCAGTTTCAGTAGGTTATATGTTTCTAGGAATTTATCTATTTCTTCTAGGTTATACACTTAGTTGGCATATAGTTCTTTCATAATATTCTTTTATAATTGTTTGTATTTCTGTGATGTTGGTTGTTGCTTCTCTTCTCTCTTTTGTGATTTTAATTGAAACATTTCTCTTTTTTTCTTCATAAGTCTGGCTAGAAGTTTACCAATTTTATTGATTTTTCAAAGAACCAGCTCCAGGTTTCATTGATCTGTTCTATTGGGTTATTTTTAGTTTCTATATCATTTATTTCAGCTCTAATCTTTATTATTCCTTTCCTTCTTCTGGTTTTAGGTGTTGTTTGTTGTTCAGTTTCTAGCTTCTTTAGGTGTAAGGTTAGGTTGTTTATTTAAGATTTTTCTTGCCTTTTGAGGTAGTCCTGTATTGCTATAAACTTCTCTCTTAGAACTGCTTTTGCTGCATCCAAAAGGTTTTGACACAATTACGTTTTCATTTTCATTTGTTTCCATGTAGGTTTTATTTCTTTTATTTCTTGGTTTTCCATTGTTCAGTAGCATGTTTTTAACCTCCATGTATTTGTGGTCTTTCAAGATTGGTTTCTCGTGGCTGAGTTCTAGTTTCATAGCCTTGTGGTCAGAAAAGGTACATGGTATGACTTAGATCTTTTTTATTTTGTTGAGGCTTGTCTTGTGGCCTAATATGTAATCCTCTCTAGAGAATGTTCCATGTGCACTTGATAAGAATCTGTGTTCTGCTGTTTTTAGGACCAAATCCATCTGGTCCAGTGTGTCGTTCAAAGCCATTATTTCCTTGTTGATTTTCTGTTTTCATGATCTGTCCATTAATGTAAGTGAGTGTTAATAATTCTCTCCTATTATTGTACTATTTTCGATTAGTTTCTTTATGTTTGTTATTAACTGTTTTATGTACTTGGGTGCTCCCATGTTGGTTACATAAATATTTATAATTGTTATATCTTCTTCTTGGATTGTTCCTTTTATTAATATATAATATCCTTCTTTGTCTCTTGCTACAGTCTTTGTTTTAAAGTCTATTTTGTCCGGGGCGCCTGGGTGGTGCAGTCGGTTAAGCGTCCGACTTCAGCCAGGTCACGATCTCACGGTCCGTGAGTTCGAGCCCCGCGTCAAGCTCTGGGCTGATGGCTCGGAGCCTGGAGCCTGTTTCCGATTCTATGTCTCCCTCTCTCTGCCCCTCCCCCGTTCATGCTCTGTCTCTCTCTGTCCCAAAAATAAATAAAAACGTTCAAAAAAAAAATTAAAAAAAAAGTCTATTTTGTCCAATATAAGTATTGCTAGTTTGGCTTTCTTTTGACATCCATTTGCATGATACATATTTCTCCATCCTCTCACATTAAATTTGCAGTTGTCTTTAAGTCTAAAATGAGTCTTTTTAAATTTTTTTAAAAATATTTACTTATTTTGGGGAGACAGAGTGCAAGCAGGGGAGGAGCAGAGAGAGAGGGAGATACAGAATCTGAAGCAGTTTCCAGGCTCTGAGCTGTCAGAACAGAGCCCAACGCAGGGCTCGAACCCACAAAGTGCAGGATCATGACCTGGGCCGAAGTTGTATGCTTACCCAACTGAGCCACCCAGGCGCCCCTAAAATGAGTATTTTTAAGCAGCATTCTGTCACCGTATGTCTTTCTATTGGAGCATTTAGTCCATTTGCATTCAAAGTATTGATATGTGTTCATTGTATTCTATTACCTGGTTTTGGTTATTTCTGAAGATTTTCTCTGATCTTTTCTTGTCTTTCTGTCTTTCATAGCTTCCTGGATTTTTATGCTTTGCCTATTTATCAGGGGTTCTTGATTTGTGGTTACCATTAGGTTTTCATATAACATCTGCATATAGCAGTCTATATTAATTTGATAATCATTTAAGTTTGAATCCATACTTTATTGCTCTCCTCCCCACATTTTAGGTATGTTATATTTTACATCCTTTTATTTTGTAAGTATCTTGACTGAAATTTTACAAAAATGTTCATTTTCACTGCTTTTATGTTTCCTACCTTCATACTGTCTCCTCTGGTCTTTCCTTTCCACTAACAGAGTTCCCTTTAAGATTTCTTTCAGGGCTGGCTTAATGGTCCTGAGTTCCTTCAGTTTTTGTTTGTCTGGGAAACTCTATCTTTCCTTCTATTCTGAATGATAGCCTTACTGGGCTAGAATATTCTTGACTGCAGATGCAGATTTTTCCCAGTCAGCAAGTTGGATATATCATACCACTCCCTTCTGGCTTGGAAAGTTTCTGCTGAAAAAATCCCCTGATAGCCTTACAGAGTTTCCCTTGTATGTAACTGCATTCTTTTGTCTTGCTGCTTTACATTTTTTTTTCTTTATCTCTATATTTTGCCATTTCATTGATAATATGTATTTATGTAGATCTGCTTTTGTTAACTTTGTTAGGGATTTTCTGTGCCTCCTGAATCTGGATATCTGTTTCATTCCCCAGATTAGGGAAGTTTTCAACTATTATCTCTTCAAACAAATTTTCTACCTCCCTTTCTTCTTCTTCTGGGGCTCCTATAATACAAATATTATTACTTTTTTAAAATTTATATTATTTATTTATTTTGAGAGAGAGAGAGAGAGAGAGCAAGCACAAATGGGGGAGGGGCAGATAGAGAGGGAGAGAGAATCCCAAGCAGTCTCCATGTTGACAGTGCAGAGCCCAATGCAAAGCTCAGTCTCATGAACCATGAGATCAAGACCTGATCTAAATCAAGAATCAGACACTTAACCAAGTGAGCCACCCAGGCACCTGCAAATATTATTATGCTTGATGAAATCCAGAGTTCTTAAATCTATTCTGGTTTTGCATAATTCCTTTTTCTCTATTTTGTTCATCTTTATTATTTTCTAGTACTCTCTCTTCTAGGTCTTATTTCATTCCTCTGCTTCTTCCAGCCTGCTGTTCATTGCATCAGAGTGTTTCCAATCTCATTCATTGCACTCTTCATCTCTGATTGGTTCTTTTTTATCACTGTGTTAAGGGTCTCACTGATGTCTTCCACTCTTAAGTTCAGTGAGTAGCCTTATGATCCTTGCTTTATATACTCCATAAGGCATATTGCTTATATCTGTTTTGCTTAAATCTCTGGCCATGGCTTTATCCTGTTCTTTCATTTAGTACAAATTTCTTTGTCTTCTCATTTTATCTAAGTCTCTGTGCCTATTTATCTGTGTTAGGAAAGTAAGCTACATCTCTTGTTTTTCAGAGTAATGGCCTTATGAAAGAGTGGTCCTGTAGTGCCCTGACGCATAGTATCCCCTGTTCCCAAGGGCCTGGGTCTTCTAGGAGTGTCTCCAATATGTGCTACATGTGCTCTACTGTTTTGTCCAGCCAGTCTATTCTTTTTGTTTTTAAAGTTTATTCATTTTTGAGAGACAGAAACAGAGCATGAGTAGGGATGGGCAGAGAGAGAGGGAGACACAGAATCTGAAGCAGGCTCCAGGCTCTGAGCTGTCAGCACAGAGCCTGACGCGGGGCTCAAACCCACAAACCACGAGATCACGATCTGAGCCAAAGCTGGATGTTTAACCGATTGAGCCACCCAGGTGCCCCAGCCGCTCTATTCTTCAAGCCAGTCATCTGCAGAGCCCCTTTTTTCCTGTTGTGGGCAGTGTTTGGTCCCTGGTCTGAATGTGGCATGTTTTAAGTAGGTTCTCTGATCTGCTTTGAAATGAGAGCCACCACCATCACTGGAACCTAGGTTTTGCAAAACTCCCAGATCAGGAGACACAATGTTAGCAGGGGTTTGAGCTGGTCTTCTAAGGGAGGAGGCCCACTGCACTGAGACCAAGGCAGGTGGGACTTAGAAGTGTGGTTCCCCTGGAGCACAGGGGTTCGGTGTTAGGTAGTGTCAGTGCTCTGCTGGTTCCTGCAGGTGGCGCTGTGCTTATCATGAGGAGCAGAGGAGGGAAATGGCACCTGCCAGTTTTCTTGTTTATGGAGGGGTCTGTCCGTGGATGCTGCCTCTCTGGGATATACTCTGAGATGAGCAATAAACCTCTGTACTGTATACCCTAGACACTCTTTAGATCACTGTTCACACTATATGTCCTTGGGCTGTTTGCCCTGCTTTCTCTCCGGGAGCAGCCCTAATACTTCTGGGTTCTCCCTGAGCCAAACCTGCTGACCTTTAGAACACTAGGCTTTAAGCCTACTGGTTGCAAAAACTCAGGAAATCCAACTCCTCCTGCTTTGCAAGCTATGGGGTTTCATTTACCCTGTGCACTCCCTTGTATTCTAATCTGTCTCTCACCCTTCTCTAAGACTGCAGCTGACTTTGCATTACAGTAGCCACAATCCATTTCTCTCCCAAACCACATCTCTGCCCTTCCTACCTTCTTTGATATGGTCTCTTTACCCTTAGTTGTGGAATCTGCCAATCTTCAGGTCAATTTCTAGGGTATTTAGGATGATTTGACTGTTATCTAGTTGTATTCATGGGATGAGGTGAGCCTAGGGTCCTCCTACTCTGCCACCATCTTCCCCTCTTCCCATATTGGGTAATTTCTATTGTCCTATCTTCAAGTTCACTGTTTCTTTCCTCTATCCTCTCTATTCTGCTGTTGAGCTTCTCTACTGTTTTTTTGCTGTTATTATTGTGTTTTTCAGTTCTGAACTTTCCATTTCTCTCTTTTTATATCTTCTATTTCTTCATTAATACTTTGTACTTCTTATTTGTTTCAAGCACATTTGTAATGTTAGTTGAATCATTTTAATGATGAATTCTTTAAGACCTTTATCGGATAATTCTAACATTTTTGTCATCTTCATATTGGCTGTTCACTGTTTTTGTTTGTTTAGTTTGAGATCTTCTTGGTTCTTGGTATGAGTGATTTTCTGTTGAAACTTAGATATTATGTAATGAGAGCTTGGGTTGTACTAAACTCTTCTGTTTTAGGGGCACCTGGGTGGCTTAGTCAGTTGAGTGTCCATCTTCGCCTCAGGGCATAATCTGAGGTTTGTGAGTTGAAGCATGGAACCCACTTTGGATCCTGTATCTGCCTCTTCTCTCTATCTGCCCCTCCCCCACTCATGCTCTCTCCCTCTCTCTCTCTCTCAAAAATAAACGTTAAAAAAATCTTCTATTTTAGCTAGTTTCTTCTAGGAAGGGAAAGCAGAAGTGGGAGGTGTACTGCCTCATTACTGCTGGATAGTAGAATTTTAGGATCCCACTTGACCTTCATTGACATCTGAGGGGAGGAGCCAGTCATTACCATTAGATGGGAGTAGGAATTCTTGCTCCACACTCAGCTACCTTCTGGGCTTTGTTACTCCTTTTCCTCATGGCATTGACTGATATTATAGGGGAAGATTGGCCTCATTACTGCTGGGTGGAGATAAAAGTCCTGACTTGTCCCGGGGCACCTGGGTGGCTCAGTCAGTGAAGCATCCACCTTCAGCTTAGGTCATGATCTCCCTGTTTGTGAGTTCAAGCCCCACGTTGGGCTCTGTGCTGACAGCTCAGAGCCTGGAGTCTGCTTTGGATTCTGTCTCTCACTCTCTCTGCTCCTCCCCTACTTGTGCTCTGTCTGTCTCTCAAAAATAAATAAACATTAAAAAAAATTAAAAAAAAAAAAAGTCCTGACTCATCCATAAACCTCTTCTGAGACCCAGCAGGGAGGGGCAAAGGCATTACATTATTGCTAATTACTTCTTAGTAGGTATGAAAATCTACATGGTCTTGAGTGATACTGCCTGGAAGGGATGAAAGTCCTAGCTCCCTGATCAGCTTTCTTCGACACTAGCCCAATAGAAGTTTTAAGGAGAGGTTGGTTCCGCCGCTATTACAGTCTGGGCATTGTGGAACTCTAGGCTTCCCATTTCAGCTTTTGCTGGCATGGGTGGTAGGGCTACAGCTTTATCTATGGTTTCACTGGAGCAGAGCAGTTATCGTCTAACAGTTTTTTGTATTGCTAGCTGCCCATTTCTTAGGTCTTTTTCTAGAGAGCAGGGTTGCTTTGTTTGCTTTCCATTCACTGGCATTTCTGGGTTGCCAGCTTTAGCTCCAAGTCTGGGATCTACGAGGCAAAAAGAAAACCCCAGGGAACACCTGGTCCTGAGGTCTCTAGTCAGCCTGTCTTCTCGTCACCTTTCAGAGTCATCTTATGCAGGTTTTTATATATAATGCAGAGGTTTTCATTGTACTTTGTTAAGAAGTAGGGAAAAGTACATTTATTCTATCTTCCCAGTGTAGATTTTTAAAAATGAAACTGCAGTAAGCTGCTATAAACACTAGAGGTCTTTTCTAATATACTTTCTTTTTTTAATCTAAAGAGAGGCTAATTTACAGCATTCTCAAACATAGTTGAGGGGTTAAATTGTTGTAATTAATTTTCAATTCTTAAATATCCAAGTTTTCTTAAATTTCATCTTGGAAAAAAATCAGCTTTATTTAATTATTTTCTTAAGATTACATTATTCAATAGGAGGTACTACAGACTTGAGTAAACGGTGGTATTATTATTGTCCATATTAATCAGTTTATTTTTGACATGTTACATTCAGTAAAGTCTTTGAAGGAAACACATCACTGCCATCAAAGACATTATAGTTTGAAACTAAAAAGTAAAACAACATGTCAGGGTTTTTAAATTAGTTTTATTATTCATATGTATTCAATTAAAAAAAAAAGCATTTATTGAAAATCTAAAGCTGTTCCCACAACCTGAAGAATAGCAATTTACAATAAAAAAAAAATCTTTTCCATTTTAACCGATTTGGTAGCTGGAGTGGGACAACAGGTGTTACAGCACGTGAATTTCTAAATGTTTGTTTACCAAATGTCAACAAAAAAAGTGAGTTGAATATTACATCTGGAAAAATTGGAAATTCTGGAGGCTGTTTTCTAGTTGATTGTCAGTGGCAAGGGCAGTGTTGCCTGCTCATAACCTCTCACCTATATTCTTTCATCTTCGTTCAGAACACAATGATCAGTCTTTCCACAGAAATTCAAATTGAAATTCTTAATGTCTTTGGAAATGTAGATTACCATTTCAGTTCAAGTGTAGGTAAAGGTCATAAACTGCTTCTCTAAATTTGCTAAATAAGCCTTTGGCCAACTAGTAGTTTAAAACCAATTCTTTATATTCACATAGAGGCATTCCCATGACCTCCAACTGGACCAGCAGGATTTTACTATTAAATCATTTCTGTATTTAGAAATCAAAAATTACCATAAGAAAACCATGGATACCATTTCAAACCAAGCTTCCCTAAACTTTTGACCTGGGTGCATTTGTAAGTAAAGAAGGTAAGGAAAAAACTAACTTTCTTCCAACGGAAAGCTTTTTAGTTGCCTATTATTTAGAATTACTGGTCATGACAGCTTAAAAAAAAGAAAGAAAGAAAACAGGTCAAAAATCTGCATAATGAACGGCATCCCCTGCTGTGAACTCTGAAAGTGATCTATGTGAAACAAAGGCAGATTTGCTTGCTGCAGTATTGGGGGCGGGAATCATCTCTATAGGATACAACATGAATGGTGCCTGCTGGAGTTTTCCAATGTCTTCTCCTACCTCTACCCCTACTAACTGCTGCCCCTACCCAGTTTAGTCATCCATAGGAAACAGTACCTGCCTTATATACTCGATGGAGGTTTTTGAGGAACAAATGAGATAAAAAATGCGGGCAAGATATTGAAAGTCCCAGATACTATTTAAGTTTTCTTTGTGAACAAAATGTGGTCATTTTACTGTATAAAGCTATTTTTTTCAAAGCTGAAAGAAACATTGTTGGAATTTGAAAGTAAGAATTTGCTGACAGTATGGGGGAAGGGTTTGGGGGAAAAAAATAGAACAACATATTCTTCTTTTAAAATTTTTTTTAATGTTTATTTTTGACAGAGACAGAAACAGAGACAGCGTGAGCAGGAGAGAAGCAGAGAGAGAGGGAGACACAGAATCCAAAGCAAGCTCCAGGCTCTGAGCTGTCAGTACAAAGCCCTATGTGGGGCTAAAGCTCATGAACTGTGAGACCATGACCTGAGCCACAGTTGGACACTTAACGTACTGAGCCTTCCAGGTGCCCTGAACAACATACTCTTGCATGCAGTTTTTGTATAGACACAGTTAAGAGGAGACATTGGAGAAATAAATCCTGAGCAGCCTAGTTTATTTCAAAAGGAGTGTTTTCAAGTGATGGGGGGACACTAAGTGCTTCTAAACAGAAGAGCCAAATGAATCAATTTACATTTTAAGGTCTTGATAATGGTTCTTGGAGGAGCAACTGAAGTGGGTGAGACTAGCGGTCAAGAGGTGATTTAGAAACCTGTTGCCATAATCCAGGAAAGAAAGAAAGGAGCCCTGAACCAAGACAGTGGCAGTGGGAATGGAAATATTGAAGATGTTGCATGCACAGAACTTGGGTTGCTGGTTCTGTTGGGGGAAGGGAAAGAGGAATTGAGGATGACTCTTAGATTTTCTGACATAGAACACTGGATCGATGGTTTTAAGTATTGTTGTATTTAGTATTGTTTTTTCACAAATCTCTAAGAATAGACCTCTTGCTAATTTTGATTTCTGTGACCCATCCATCCATAGACACAATTTTCCTAAGATATGTGAAGCCAAGCCTCCATTTTGCACTTGTAACTTATGTGAGGTTGTAAATTATCTCAGCCTGTTATTTATATCATATATTAAAGTTAGCATTCTAAAATAATTAAAACACGAAAATATTTCATGCTGAAATGACATGATGTCTTGAATTTTCTTCATAATAATCCATTGAGGGAGCAGGAATAAATAGGGTTAAATATGAAATAAGGTTGGCTATATGTTAATAAGTGTTGAAAATGGTTGTGATGAAGTTTTGGGGTGATGGTGGAGTGGTTTGGAGCCAGCAGCCAAGAAAGATTCTTTAAGATGTCTTTGGTACAAAAAGGTGCTTTTATTAGAGCATGGGACAGGACCTGTGGGCACAAAGAGCTGCACTGGGGTCATGATGGGTAACTGATTGTATACCCTCAGGTTGGGAGGGAGTTAGGGATACAGTAAGTCTGTAAGGAATTTTGGAAGCAAGGTTTCCAGAACCTCAAGGGGCTAGCTATTGCTAGGGAAACACCATTTATTACCATTTGATAAAGCCTCAGTCATAGACCATTCAGATGTATATCAGGCGGCCATAAGCTTGGAATATGATTGCCAGGATATATCTTAGGACAGTTGAGATAAAGGAAATATACTTACAGGATCCTTGAGGTTGGGATAATATTAAGCTAAGATTCTCTTTTGTCCTTAGCAAAGTGTCATCAAGGCACGGGGGCAGGGTGTGTGTACCAGACTGTATTTTGCCCTCAGCTTGCCCCACGCTCCCTCATCAGTTGCACAGATGGGTGGTAGTATACTATCCTCTCTACTCTCTACCTTTAAAATTTACATAATAAACTTAGTTTTTTAAGCTAACTAAAAAACAGATGCACAAGTTTGTAAAAAAAAAATTTTTTTTTTCTAAGGAAATTTTGTTCAGAAGAAAAGGAAGAGTATACCATTCTAGGAATTAGGTAGTAATGGCAATACAGTTTTTGAATCTCTTTAAACTTCCCTGTTAAAACAATCAGAGCAACTGAGAGAACAAAACCAACAACAAAGATCTACTAAATTACTATCAGTGACTCCCTGGAAATCACAGTGAATTATCCTGGGAATAGCTGCAGCACCTGGGAAGGCATTTTGCAGACTGTTTTGTGCAGAAATTTCAGTGGGGTTTCAGAAAATTGAGGATATGAGTTCTTTCCAGGGATTTGTGCCTATGAATTCTTGAAAGTAACAAACCAAACTAACTTTCTATGACAAAGCCCTGCACCAAGGAGAAAGTGCTGAGAGTAGAATCCCATATGAGCAGGACAAAAACAACAGAGGCAAAGGAAAGAGGAAGTTTAAATAGAATTAAGGGAGAAGACCAGACAAGGAAAATCTCAGGAAGTTTACTGCCATATTTTTTAGCACTTTGTAAAAAAGAATAAAAGAGATCTAGAGTCATGAAGTTAGAAAAGCTACCCTGGCTCATTTATTCCTCTTAAAAAGACAGGAGTACTCATTTCACTTAAAAACGAACTGCAGAAAAGGATATATCAAATCTCAAGCCAAGAGATTGTTATCAGAAAACAAGAGAAATGGAAGTATATTAAAATAAATCCTTTGCATACTATGAAATAATGCCAGAAATCCAGACTCACAAAATGAATGAAAACTGTACCATTTCAAAATATGGTAAAATAACATAAGGAAAAGTATTATAAGCTTTTGTAAATCATCAAAAATCAGAATTTTTAAAATTTTTCATAAATAAAATGAGTAGAGAAATTTTAAATAAGTGAATGAACTCAGAGAATATTTAGGAAAAAAAGTCATTTGAGAAACAAAGATAAACCCAATGAAACAATAACAAAGCCAACACAAAATGCTTTAAAGGAAGTAGACGATGGCAAAGAAGGAAACTTAAAGATCAAAAGGAAATGAAGAAAGAGATTTAAAAAATTTGATAGAAAGTGGTAGTAGCTGTAGAAGTCAGTAAAAGAGGATCTAACATATGTATTATGGCAGGGGGAGGGCTTTGAAAAGGGAAACTAAAATAATTAAAACAGTACTGAAATCTAAATTGTAGTAAAGCTTTCTTTAGGGAAGATGTGAAACTATTTATTGAATATGCCCCCTGCTTGCATGAAATAGTAGCTGACAATGCACAGTACAAGATTTCTAATTCTAACACAACCATAGCTTTTTCAGAGGGAAAAAGATATCCTTTAGGCATCAATACAAAAAGATCACTGTACTTAAATGTATTGCTGGCTAATAAATTACTCCCCCACCCAAAAGAAAAGTAACTTAAAACAACAAACAGTTTCTGTGATCAGGAGTTTTGGAACCACCAGTTGGTTCTAGCTTAGAGTCTCTTATGATATTGCAGACAAGTTGTCAGCGAGGGTACCAGGCATCTCAAGTCTTGACTGGGGCTGAAACATGTTTCCAAGCTCACTCACATGGTTGTTGGTACCTCAGTTCTTTACCACATGGCCTTTCCACAGACTGCCTCAGTGGCCTCATGGTACAGACTGCTTTCTTCCAGAGCTGTGATCTAAAGAGAAGCAAGAACTCAAGATGGAAGGTGCAGTATTTTATAACCTTATCTTGAAAGTTACATATCATTACTTCTGCCATATTCTATTGGCCAGAGAGCTATCATGGCAGGGGGCACAAGGGTGTAAAGACCAGGAAAAGGAAATCACTGAGGACTATTCTGGAGGCTCAGAGATGTACATTTCTCCCAGTCACATAAGTGGAAAGAGGAAGATCTGGATTTCAAACCAAGAAATCCTATGTGACTCCAGAAAATATTCTTTTTGTAGTATAGTCAAACCAAGAAGGAATGTAGGTTAAAAATGTTCTATATCTTTCTCTTAGAATTAAACTATAAGAAAAATATACTAACTTTCTAAGAGTTTTATATCTATACTTTTTACAGATAAGTATGTCTTATTTTATTTTCAGTGATCCTGGACATCCACAAACACCTTTCAAAGTTCAGCCTCAGAGCTTAGTTGCTTACCATTTTCAAGTAGAGAAACTCTATAATTTATAATTTTCATGTGTGTGATATACATCCATTTGTTTTTAGTAAGGAGGAATCAAAATGGTCTAGATAACAGGAGCCCAACCTAAATTTCAAGGTAGTAATTCTCAACCTCTTTTATTGACACACTTCATTGTATAAAATAAAAAAAAAATCCCATTCTTTAAGATAATATCACTACTGGAGCACCTGGGTGGCTCAGTCAGTTGAGTGTCCAACTTTGACTCAGGTCATGATCTCGTGGTTTGTGAGTTCAAGCCCCTCATAGGGTTTGCTACTGTCAGCTTGGAGCCTGCTTCAAGCAGGCTATCCCTCTTTCCCTGCCTCTACCCCACTCACATTCTCTCTGTCTCTCTCTCTCTCTTTCAAAAATAAACATTTTTTTAAAAAGATTATATCACTACTAATCTCATCAGAAAACTCTTTAACTATTTGAAAGCTTTCAAGTGTACAATGGCAGATACAGATTTTCCAAAACTTTAATTTTCACTTGAAAGCTTGGATTTTATCATTGGCCACAAGTCTGGTCAGTTATTTTTCCATGAAATAGTGAGCTTACTTTTTTTGTTTTTGAAGAAAAAGTTTACCAAATGTCATAGTCAGTTTTGGCTGCTATAACAAATTACTATAGACTGGTGCTTATAAACAACAGAGACTTATTTCCCACAGCGGGGGAAATAGTCTGAGGCCAAAAGTCTGAGGGGCCCTTCCACAGGGGGCCAAAAGTCTGAGATCAGGGTGCCAGCAGAGTTAGGTTCCGGGAAAGAGCCCTCTTCTGGGCTGCAGACTGCTGCCTTCTCATATCCTCTCATGGCAGAGAACAGAAAAAGGAATTACACTTGCTTGTGACTCTTATAAGGGCACTAATACCATTCATGAAGGCTCCACCTTCTCGACCTCGCTAAATCCTAATCATTTCTCAAAGCCCCACCTCCTAACAGCATCACACAGGAAAGTAGGGGGTTTCAACATATGAATTGGGATGCAGCACAACATTCAGTCCATAACACCAAATATCCAAATAACCATAGTCATTCTTCTGGAAAAAAATTGTGTTCCTGATATTCCATGATAAAAAGCAGCTAGTTAAGTTTGTGCTCAATCAAAATGCATTTTCTTTTTTTTTAAACCACTTTATTGAGATATGATTGACATCAAACAAAAAAAGTGCTTTCTTGAGACAGTCATTGGACTTTGGTATGCAGCACAAGTGCTTTATTTGTATTTACATTTCTTCATCAAGAATGCTAAAGAGATGAGTACTCAAGGGACAAGATTTAGTAAAATCTTGGAGTTTTATTGCCTCATTAAGCACTGGTGTGTTTTTGTTTTACTGGAAGTACATGACAACGAAAAACACCATGACTGACGGCTAGTTCAGGTTGATGCCACGGCTTCATGTTAAGGTACCAACTGTTTACCCACCATTGCTTTTTGTACCATCAGTGGAGATGCCAACAGAGAAAAAAGCAAATGATGTGTCAGTTCATGCATTCATTATTTCCATGGTAATGAAGCTTATGAAAGTTTTGACCACATACACCTTCTTGAAAGTGTTTTGAGAACTGCTTTTAAGTTGTCAGTCATCAGACTCTGACTGATAATTTGAAAACTTTCACTTGAGTATTTTTAGGGTTTCTTGAGACACTTTCTTGAATCGTGTTGTCTGAGCCCTTGGCCTGGGCTCAGACCCCCACCCCCTGCCCTGACAGTACCCCAACCACATCCCATGCCTGGCAGACATGCCTGTTCACTACATGCCCGATCTAAGAGGCAAAGAATTGGCCAAAACATCCACTGATCCAGTCCTCTCTGGACCTTCACAAGAGGTCTGCTCTGCGTCATCAGCATCTTCCACAGGATAGGCTGTACATTTCAGTGGTGGCTTGGATGTAGCTGTCATGCATCTAGTTTGGAGTCATGAGATGAGCTACTCTCTGATTATTACAACCCATCCTACTTCGCCATCACTTGCAGATTTACATTGTTAAAATGTGTACATTGTGCACATGTATGCCTTTTAGGAAGAAATTTCTCAAAATTATGCAAAAATTTGCTACTTAGGAAAAGTTATCTGCTACTAAAAACCAACTATAAAGCTGAGACCTTGGACTCAGCAGAGCATTTCCTAGGAGGAAACATGTATGAGGGTCATTACGAGAGACCTAAAGAACCACAGCTCACCTTTAAACAATCTCACTTATCACATGGGTAGGGAAAGAGTACCTCAAGGATCCTCATTGGTGAAGAGTCTTTTATGGATGTCCCTCTGAGCTGCACGAGGACTGTTGCTTTTGTGAACCTGCCATCTTGCTCTTAGCTACCTGCTGGCTCAGTGACCACCTGTTGTGGATTTAATTGTGTTCCCTTAAAATTTATATTTTGAAGCCCTAATATCCAATGTAACTCTATGTGGAGGGCCTCCAAAGGGGTAATTAAGAGTGAAGCTCTGAACAAAAGGACTACTGTACTTAGACAAGATGAGACGGCAGGGAAATATTCTCAGGGTGAAAAGGCCATGTGAGAATACAAGAAATCAGCCATCTTTGAGCCAAAGAGAGAGGCCTCAGGAGAAACCACACCTGCCAGCACCTTGATCTTGAACTTCCAGCTGCCAGAACTATGAGAAATTACCTTCCTGTGGTATTTTGTTGGCAACCATAGCAAACTAATTCAAGGAGCATAATGGAAAGAGAGCAATCCAGGATAAATCCAAGAGACCTTTGCTTTCTAATCCCAACACTGCCTGTCCTCCCTGATGCCAACCCCCAAGCCACTCGAAGTCCGGCATGCTTACCAGTAAACCTATGAGACTTCCTGTCCACATGTCATCCTTCTCCTTCACAGAACAGGATGGACACAAATCTCTCCCTTGTGGCAGATGACCATACAGTGTGTGCTCTGTGTTCCTGGTGATGCTTTGGTTTGTCATAATAATGCTTTTTAAGAATAAAATAAGGAATGGGAGTTTGCTACTTCATTTGTATTTGGATTTGTCTCTTGGGGCTCACACATTCGAAGAGGTGATTTGGACCTTGCTTCAGGAATAGAAGGAAGCCAGCCTGGCCAGGACTAGGGTGCATTAATTGAACATCTTGGGAGATTTATTGGGTCTATGGGACATAACAGGAGATTCCAGAAGGTCATGTTGGGGTGGAAAGGGGCTTGGATCAAAGCACTCTCCTGGCAGCTGAGCATAAGCTTTGCCTTCACCAGGGGAAAAAGCCCAAGATATAAGCAGACTTCTTGTCACATTAATGCACACACACACACACACACACACACACAGTGCAGAGGCTGATGAGAGGAGGTCGTGAGTAAGAAAGGACACCTGTGAGTTTGGTAGAAGTTGTAATGGGTGCTTGAAAAGATCCTAAAAATTTTGCAGTAGAGGATTCATAATAAGCCTGAAGATGTGGATTAATGTATTTAAAATTTCTCTAATGAGAACCAGTCTTCAATAAGGTGTGGGTCATGATGGAAGAACACTAAAAGAAAGGAATTTTTTTCTTAGGGCCGGGTGGGTGGTGGTGAAGGAGGTTGAGGAGGACAGGGAAAGAAGGAGGAAAGGGACTCTAGGGAAAGAAAGAGGGAAGGGATGGTGGGGAAAGAGGGAACTTTTATGGTAGAAATAAAATATTCAGAGAAGAAAAAAGTACCACAGTAGCTAATAGATATTCTTTATTTCTATCCCACTGTGTTCCAGAAACATCGTTCAAGTGCTGGTTTGAAAATCACTTAAAGCTCCCTGACACCATTAGGTTTAAGCTCCCTGAAGTCCTCAGTGTGGCTGTCACCATGGGGTGGAGTCTTCCTGTCTGGGTGGACAAAGCGTGATTTAGAGACACAGTGTAGCCTCCCCAGCATTTAGAGGCCAGAGGGACAGTGGCATTCCATTGTCATGAGAATTGGTTCCTCAAAGTATCTGCTGCCCTAACATGACCTCAAGCTGGGAATCCTTGATTGATGTAGAGTACAAAGGGTCAACTTCTGGGAGAGTCACAAGGAAGGAAGGAAAAGTTTCACTTAGAGTCATTGCTCAAAGAGTAACTCATAAGTTCAAGATTTATGATGTGTGAAGCTGATAAATTCTGGGTTCCTTTCTGGGTCTGCAGAAGGAAGAAAAAATCGAAAGCACTTATTAATATTTTGTCTCTTTTAAAAATTTTTTTAATGTTTTTTATTTATTTTTGAGACAGAGTGTAAGCAGGGGAGGGGCAGAGAGAGAAGGAGACACAAAATCTGAAGCAGACTCCAGGCTCTCAGCTGTCAGCACAGAGCCTGACACGGAACTCGAACCCATGAACCACAAGATCATGACCTGAGCAGAAGTCAGACGCTCAATTAACTTTGCCCCTTAATATTTTGTCTCTTTATAGTGATATTTATATAAATCCATGGACAATTTGCTTCCTCCTGAGCTGACCCGGTCAACTGAAATTTCAAACGAAGGGAACACACATTCTACCCTCCCAACAGAGATTGTTTCATTTGGGGAAACTCTGAGGATCTCATAACTCTATAAGAGTGAAAGGAAACGGCTATTTAAATTTCAATCATACTTGACTGACCTTAAAAGACACTTGAAATCATAGCAGAAAACCACTGTAATCATAAACCAAGTAAACTCTGGATTCAGCTATCATGTGCAAAATTATGTACTTTAATTTTAAACTAATAAACTTATCTGGTAACTACCAAAATTTGACAATTAAAAGATATAATCCTTTGCTGTTATCAGAAGTATCCAGTTCATGAGCCACATTAACTATTATTGGTGGGAAAATTTCAATGCCATTATTATAATTTAAAAGGAGTGGGATTTTTTTTTGTTTCACAAGAGTTCTGCTCTCTGCCATGTATGCCCACGTTTTAATTTTGAAAACAATCTTTGCCATATTCCCAAATATGGATAACCATAGTTATTGTTTCAGCAAAGAAAAGTGAATATAAACATCCCTTTCATTCTTTCTATTGGATGCCAGGAAATAAAACCAAAAGAAAAATCTGTTTCTTTTATTCATTGTTTTCTTTTTGATGATAATCATATTATCAATAAAGTGGTAATATTTTTTGTATATTATGGTTACTATATGACTATATATTGAATTAATTGAATGAATATGAACCACTGTGGTGATTTTCCTCTCTTGAAAGTGTTAGTTATTTCTACCATATGATTGTTGTTTCTTACCCTTCTCTCTCTATCTCTCTCTTTTCCTGTACTTACACCTCCTTTATCACTAATTATGATTTTCCTGGGCTTTTCCATACCTAGTAATATTTAGTTATACTCTTGACATCATATAATCAATGATAACATTTGTGGAGAATCTGGATTTATTGCTTTCCTCTGAAGAGTGTTGAATTGTGTTCTCTTATAATTAAATTATGAACAGGTCACATTGATCCTATGGTGCTTAGCTACAGGCTTTGTCAGGGTGACTCTCTTTTAGTTTTGCATTAGAGGACATAGCCCTCAGTTCGGGGACATGATCTTTACTCCGAGTAATGACTCTTTAGGGTTTTCAGTGGAAAGCCCAAGGTGTTTATTCTAACTCCAGTCTTCCCAGAAAGCGACAGTGGCTGAAATCTCTGCTTAGCTCTTAAGCCTCCCAGCAGCTGCTTTCTGCTGGGTTCTTTGGACCACCATTTGGCAGATGCACAGCTCTGGAGCCCTCCAATGACTTGAAGGGAATTCTTATGCAGATTTGGTACCGTCCTCCCTATTTGCTCTCAACCTTTCAGAACAGAACTCTGATCTTCCTGAGCCCAAAACAACTGACTTTGACCTCTATCGCTGATGGGCCATGTGACTGGAACGTACCCTCAAGAGAAAAGTCAGTTCTCTACAAAGAGCTCACCTAGTGTGCTTTCCTTCCTTCAAGGATTGTGCCCCTACCGATATTGCCTTTGGTTGCTCTCCAATGCATTCAAACTATTGCTTGTTTTTATATTTTATCTAGCATTTATAATTGTTATCAGCAGGAGAGCTAGTCTAATACAAGCTATTTTTCCATTACCAGAATTGGAACCCTTATTTCTAATGTTAAAGAGTGGAGAAGTCATACTTAATCCTACTTGATGTTATACCCCCAACCTGATTAGTTAGAAAATAGATTTTATGCTTAATGTCCTGCATCACAAATATATAGTACAATTCTGTTTTCTTAAAGCATCAATACAATGTATTGGACACAGGATGTAAGTAAGCAAGGTTATTTTAGGTTCAAATGTTTCAAGCCCTAGTGTCCTTTTATTTAAAACCGATTTGCCTTTTAAAGGGGAACTTATTCCTGATTTCGTATTTTTATTTTCAAGCGGAGAATTATACAATTTTGTTTCCACCTCTGGAAGATAGGTATAAGGAACAAGAAGTATAAAGGCACATATGTATGCCAGACTACTGTGGGCTAATGATAAAGGTAAAAAAATGTTTTTATAGTGGCAAAAAAAACCCACATAAAATTTGCAATCTTAACCATTTTTTTAAATGTATATTTATTTATTTAGAGAGAGAACAAGCAGGGGAGAGGTAGAGAGAGAAGGAGAGAGAATCCCAAGCAGGCTCCACGCTCAGTGCAGAGCATGACTTGGGGCTCAATCTCACCGCTGTGAGATCATGACCTGAACCAAAATCGAGTCAGACGCTTAACTGACTGAGCCACCAGGCACCCCATCTTAACCAATTTTTACATGTGCCTTTCAGTGGCACTAAGTACCTTCAGTTTGTTGTGCAACCACACCGTCAGTATCCATCCACGGAAGTCTTCTCATCTTACAAAACTGAAACTCAGTACTTATTAAACAATAACTCCCCATTCCTCCAGCCCCTGGCAACCACCATTCTACTTTCTATGTCTGTGAATTTGACTATTTATACATACTTTGCATAAGTGGAACCATACAGTATATGTCCTTCTGTGACTGGCTTATCTCACTTAGCATGTCTTCAGTGTTCATCCATTTTGCAACATGTCAGAATTACCTTCCTTTTGAAGGCTGAGTAATATTCCATTGTAGGCGTATACCTCATTTTGTCCATTCATTGGTCAGTAGACACTAAGGTTGCTTTCATCTTTTGGTTATTGTGGAGGCTGAGAATGTAGGTGTCCAAGGAACCTTCCCAATTCTTATTTTCAATTCTTGTGAGTATATACCCAGAAGTTAAATCACTGGATCATGTGGCAATTCTATTTTTTTTCATTTTTTAATGTTTATTTTTGAGAGAGAAAGAGAGAGAGTGCACGCATGGGGAAGGGAGAGAGAGAGAGAAAATAGAGATGCACAGAATTTGAAGCAGGCTCCAGGCTCTGAGCTGTCATCACAGAGCGCAACGCAGGGCTAGAACCCACAAACCGTGAGATCATGACCTGAACCACAGACATTTAATGGACTGAGCCACCCAGGCGCCCCAGCAATTCTGTTTTTTGAGGAACCATTTATATTGCTTCCCACAGTGGCTGTACCATTTGCATTACCACCAACAGCACACAAGAGTTCTAGTTTCTCCACAGGTTCACCAGCATTTGTTATTTCCTGTTTTTTTGATAGTCACCATCCTAATGGGTATGGAGTGGTATCCCAGTGTTGTGGTTTATACCCCCCTGAAATGATAAATATTTGCTTAATTGCATTAAGTTGTATGCTTAAGTTGTATGTTATTAATGTGTACATGCTATTTGGGAAAATATTTTGTAATTTAGAAAATCTTACAGCTAACATTGTTTGAGTGCCTACTATGTACCACATACTGTGTAAAATGTTTAATATGTGATATTTTACTTTACCTTTGCTGTTACCATTGAGATAGATACCATTGTTTTATCCATTTTACACATGGGAAGACTGAGATATAGAATTCAGTTTTTTTCCCAGAGTCACACAGTTAAGAAATCAAAACCATGCAGTTCAACTCCAAGATTCAAATGTTTGGACCAAAAAAGAATGTTAGCAAGATTGTAAAAGAAACCTTGGTCTCTATTCATTTCACTTTTTTGAAAACAAGGTGTTTTGTTTTTTCAGAGATCTGCATCCTGCAGACTTAGTCATGCACCAGGACTCTTGATGGAGTAAGAATGTTAGCAAAGGACTTCTGCTCCTGTCTCTTCGGTAGTGAAGGACCTGATACCGGGCACAGTGGAATGCTAGCTCACTCGTCTCTTCCCTTGTCAGGAAAGTTGGTGGAAGAAGAGACACTTGGAGAATCAAGACTCTCCCATGAGTAGGTTGGGTAAGTTTTCATTTCTACTCGTCCTCTGGGAGTGACTTTTTTTTTTTTTTTTTTTTTTTTTTTTTTTTTTGAGGTGGAGAGGGGCAGAAGTAGAGAATCTTAAGCAGGTTCCACTCTCAGCACAAAGCCTGACACGGGGCCCAGTCTCACGACTATGAGATCATGACTGTGAGATCATGACCTGAGCTGAGATCAAGAGTCAGACGCTTAACCAACTGAGCCACCTAGATGCCCCTGGGGAGTGCCTTTTTTGAGGCAAGTCTTCAAAATGCCATGCTGTAAACGTCCTTCTCTGGGTCTAGCTTTTCATGTGAATCAGTAAGTATAATTTTGTGAGGCTGTGACCTAACCCCTTACCCACTCAAATTCTCTGGCTCTTTTCATTCTATTTATTCACATTCTGCTTGTGTGTTTTGTTTCTTCTATACTTTTGGTCTTTTGGAGTGCTATAAAAAAACTAACCAGCTGATCCAAGATCACACAAATACTATCATTTAAGCATAACCACAGGGTGCATAGTGCTAGAAATAGTTTGGTTAGGTGTAATAGCCTGCCCTCAAAGATTTAAAACCTAGACAGTGATATAAAATAATGAATCAAACACATTTTGGAAAACGTAGTGAATAAGCCATGAGGACTCACCAATAATGGTACCTAAGTAGGGTAGAATACCGCCTTCTTCAACCTGGGTGCAGGAGGTATGATGGGCATTAAAGTAGAACATAAAGTAGAATCCCCTGGACAAAAATCTTTTTTTGACTTCGTTTAAAAAATCAGTATTTTCTGCAGCTTCCTTATCTTTGTCACCGTTACTTCCTTTATCTTTCTTATTTTTGAGAGAGAGGAAGAGGAAGAGCATGAGTGGGGGAGTGGCAGGGGCAGGGAGGGAGGGAGACACAGAATCTAAAGCAGGCTCCAGGTTCTGAGCTGTCTGTCCACACAGAGCCCGATGGAGGGCTCAAACTCATGAACTGTGAGATCATGACCTGAGCCGAAGTCAGATGCTTAACTAACTCACACACCCAGACACCCCACTTCCTTTATCTTAAGTACTCAAAGAATTTTAAGACTTTGTTTTGGTGGGGAGAGGGGCTTAATTTTCCTTTAATTTATCCTATCCTAATGGATACCAAGTACTATTATTTTTCCCCCCTTTGAATTGCTTCTGCTCCCCTGACACGCTTTCCAGGACTTGACTAGCCCAGGCCTAGATTATTGTGGATTTTTTTCCCGCGAACTACCTTCTCCCTGGTTCACCCTTACATCCTATAGTCCTGCCAAATCAGATCTTTCTTGAATAATACTGTCTCATCAAAGATCCTTTTGCTCTTGCCCTTTTTTTTATAAGCTCTGATCCCCTAAAATAAATACAATCTCTGTAACTATTTTGTTACATGTAATCTCACATTCCCCTAATTATTCCACTAATTTCTCCTAATCCTGATGTCCATGCAATTAAGTGTGTCTCCTCAGTGTCCCATAGGCAATGCCTTTGTTCATCAAATCATCTTGATACTTCAAGGGAGAACCGAACACTCCTTTATGGATGCTTCAGTCTTTATTGATCTTTTGCCTATCAGAACTGAAGCCACACAAAACTCTTAAATAGTATTTTATTGTCTTTTTTTTTTTAAGTTTTATTTATTTATTTTGAGAGAGAGAGAGTGTGTGAGTAGGGGAGGGGCAGAGATGATCCCAAGAAGACTCCGCCCTGACAGTGCAGAGCCCAATGCAGGGCTCGAACTCACAAATCATGAGATCATGACCTGTGTGGAAACCAAGGGTTGGATGCTTAACAGACTAAGCCACCCGGGTGCCCCCATTTTAATCTTAATCCTTGCTAGTCCTGTTAAGAGTCATGTATTTGTCAATTATACCTCAATAAAGAAAAAATAATTTTTTTTAACAAAGTACTTTATGTTACTTCTGAATATTTACCAGTACTGGGCAGTTATAGATGCCCCTCAATAAATGCACATTGGCTGATTTTGATTGTCAAATCTATTAGTGTAAATTGGGCCCTTTAGGGTGCTTGGTAAGATATTCATGTATTAAAAACCTTTATAATATCCCAGGCATTTTTCTAGGTGCTGAGAAGAACAGTTATCAGAAAAGGAAACACAAAGAATGGGAATGGCTTTTCATCCTGGTTGCGGGAAGAATAAACACATTTCATAGAGCCAAGCTGCAAGGGGATTGTTACGAGACTGGAAATCTATTCAGGTACAATGAAGACTTATTGTTGGTTTCTTCCTAAGAAACAGGTGTCTGTTACACTAAGCTTTTACCCTCACTCCTGTCTTTGATTAATTCCTTGCTGGACTTCAGAGACCCCTACTTATTTGTGATTTCTGCATACTCATCACTTCTCTCATCTCATAGCTTCTGTATACTGATTTGAGTATATAGCGTTTGCTCTTTTTTGCCTTCTCACAGAAATACCCCAAAGAGAACGTGATGAGTTCAAGTTGGTTGTTACTTTCCCTACTGGTCACAGTGCTTAGTCAAGGACCCTCTTACACATTGCTGGCAAACCTACATGGGCAACTCTTGGGACTGGTATCGCCTTTGATCCAGCAGTGATCAAGACTACTTGATAAGATATTAAGATCACTAAGTTCTCCCCTCTAACGCCCGAGAAACGGGAGACACTTTGCAAAAATCAAAAAACTGTAATTAAAAGACACCTCATTTCACATTAATGAAATCTATATCCACCATCTAGAAGAAAGTGCGTAGAGCATAGTAAGTGTACAATATGGTTGAAATCAACTCATTTACATCTGGAAACACTGCACACATTTTCATCTCAATGCTACACGTGACACTGACTTAATCCTACATCAGTTTTATAATCTTATCTGAAAAATGTTTTGCATAAATTATATATCTATATAAATTAAGGAAGGCCTCAAATATTCTGCCATACTGTTAATTCATTGGTTCACATCAGACCATACTGCATGGCAACTACTCAGTGTTAGGTCAAATAGTTAATGTTATTAACAAAGCTCCTTAAATTTTATGGAACTATTTACAGGAAAAACAGAACTTCCTTTTATTTTGGAGTTGTGGAGTACCCTGAACTGAATTTATTTAATTATTTCCCCTCCTCTATAAAATTGGTCATTTGACGTTGTTTACTTTGATATTATATCCATACCCTATTTTTCCCACAATGAAAATTGTTATGACCTCATTGATTGCCCATGAAACAAAGCCTTTTCTACGATTCTTTAACCTTGCATGCAATGTTTTGATCACCTCTATAAAATTTTCCTGTTATATAATCATGGCATATTAAAAACTGGGCAATGAGGGGCGCCTGGGTGGCACAGTCGGTTAAGCGTCTGACTTCGGCCAGGTCACGATCTCGTGGTCCGTGAGTTCGAGCCCCGCGTCGGGCTCTGGGCTGATGGCTCGGAGCCTGGAGCCTGCTTCCGATTCTGTGTCTCCCTCTCTCTCTGCCCCTCCCCCGTTCATGCTCTGTCTCTCTCTGTCGCAAAAATAAATAAACGTTGAAAAAAAAATTTTAATAAAAAAAAAAAACTGGGCAATGAGTGTAATTTCAATCATAGGCAGGAATTTTATCCTGCTTGCAAAAAAACGTGAACGTTGAAAAAGTGCAATTCACAAATTATTTTTCAGTTCCAGTGTGTCTGTCTCCCTTTCAGTTGGGTAAATTGTCATTCGCTTTAAAGTCTTTCTTGAAAGTCATGTCAGCTTGGCTACAGTCTGTCCTATTCATTAAAGCTACATTACTGCCCCTTTCAACATTCTTCTTGACATTATGAATATTAATGAAATCATTTCCCTCTCCATCAACAACTTGCTTCACTTTCTTATTCTTTGAGTAAGCTATTGTTAAAGGAGAATTAGATCACAGAATCAAGGACTCAGCTTCCTATTTTTGACAAAAACATGAGTGCAATAATGCATTAATACATTAGTACACAGACCTACCAGGTGTTGTTGATACACACATTCTCAGAAGCTTGCATCACTCAGGAACATTTGGGGAGATAGTATCAGTGAACTGGAGCTAAAATATATTAAAGCATAGATGAACATAAGCTCGATTACTTCCCAATATAGGACGACAGGTTTAAGCTGAGAATATTTGGAGGGCTTTAACTTGTGTGCATGGAAACAGACTTGGGTCTGTGTTGCCTTTTTGATTAGGGGATAGAGCATCAGATATTTGCCAACAAAGTATCTTCTACAACATTCCTAAAACTTGACCAAATTCTGTTACTAACAGGACACGGATTAAACTCTGTCACTGCTGTTGATTACATCTGATGAACATGGATTTCTTGAATCCCTGAAGCAGAGACAAGTCTTTGCCTACTTCAAGGTAACCTAAAATATAAAAGGGTTTTTAATGGGCATCGTGGTTTAGTCATTTTCCTGTTTTAAGAATACAAAAAGTTAGGATGAAGAGCTTGTTAGCATCAGATTCTTAATTTTTTCCAGCCAGATTGGAGAAAATTAAGCTTTTTGAATGACAAATTTAAATCGAGCATTGCATTAAAGCATAGGTGGTTGTTTTGATAAGAGTGTCCCTGAGTAATGAATGGCTTTTATAACGAATAGAGGCAAACACATAACAACACATCTATACACAATACCTTCATTTTTTAAAAGGTATGGTTGAAGCTACTCGTTTTAATTCTCCAATTGTTTCGATGGCCAGATTTTCAACATGTCCTCACCAAGACAGCTAGCACAAATGCTGATTCAGAAAGCTTTTTAAGTTTGGCCAGTGGCCACTTGAGTAGTAGGGCTAAACTTCTGACTCCTTTTTAGACTTTCTCACATTTTGTGCACGTGCTCCCATATTCTTCCACTCCAGCTTCTGAGGCTTCCCAGTGAGTGGTACCACTTTTCTTTATGTCTGCTTGAGGCTAAGAAATGAGTCCTTGATTTCAAAAGTGCTTAAATAGGTTGCTGCTGAACTGATTTTTACCTTTTAAGTATAAGTGCCCTTCTGATAGACTGAAGCATTACTCAGACTTACCAAATAACACAACTCCTAGACATAACAATATTTTATGTGCTCAGAAGTCTCAAATCAT
The DNA here is from genome assembly GCF_014898765.1 of Herpailurus yagouaroundi. Lineage (NCBI taxonomy): Eukaryota > Metazoa > Chordata > Mammalia > Carnivora > Felidae > Herpailurus > Herpailurus yagouaroundi. Next base: position 30,781,666 of record NW_024412376.1, read on the forward strand.
TAGCTACATTGTACCTTGAACTTAGTGGTCATGATCGTGAATAACAGTTTATGTTCTCTGAGGTCCTGTTTCTCATTATGCACACTGGGAATTAAAATATGTCCCACAGAAATTTTTATTGGAAAAGAAAGAGTTGAGAAGAGACCAATGCTCTGTAAATATATATGGATCATCATTATTTTTCACTGAATCTCAAGAAACACTGAATTCTGAATGTGGTTTGGTTTGTGATATTAGTATCTTTGATTCAACAGAAAGCTACCTAAAAGAATAGTTTTAGGTAGTTTTTATACTAACTAGGCTAAATCTCCTTGACCTTCTGAGGGCTTGGTCCTGCAGTAAGACCCAAAGGCCTTATTACACTTCGGTAATAAAAAGCATGCACGATTCATTAAGGATAGAGACCAGGCTTTATGTTATATTTATTTATTTTCCAGCTTGTACAAACTGGATGTAGAAGCATAAACATAGTACATTTCTACCATCTTCAACAAAAATATAACCAATATGTACAATTATTGTATTAAAAATACAAAAGGGATACAGACTCCACCAATGTCTTTCTAAAAGACATACAGGTACAAGTAGTATCAAAAGTATGAGGAAATCACCAGTTAATTGTACATTCTGCACTTGACATCACAGAGCGAACTGAGATTAGCAGTCCTATGTTCTACAATTACTTAATGCTTAGATAACGTTTGTGCGACTTGTGGTAGAGCTAGGTTTCTGTCTATCTGCACATGAGGTCCACAGCCTATATAAGAAAACTGGCAAATAATGCCTATTACATGGAAAATTACAAATGCATAATTGACAATGTAATATATAAGCAAGTAGACAAATGCCATGATACAGAAGAGATTTATTAAATAAAGCACTGACATCGTTTTGATGCAGTGAAAAAACACTGCAATTTGACTTTTAAAATTTGAAGCTATTTACGTTTATCTACTGATCAATATGATCAGCTGAATTTAATGGAAAAAAAATCCAAGACCAGCAGTTCCTCACATTTGAGTACTACTCGGATTGGCAGCCTTCACTTTTCCGGAGTCTGTGCAAAAACAACACAAAAATAGAGTGGAGGGGTCATTTCAGTCACTATAGGGTTAATAGCAGCTGTGAGCAGGTGGTTGCTACACGTAGGCCTTCTCTATCTGCAGCGTCCATAAAGCCACTTCCAGGTTAGTCTTTGGTGACTAACCCACCTCGCAAAGGCTGGCATGTCTAATCAGGTTTTTGATCTTTTGTTCCTCTATCACGTTAAAGGCTTGTTTATTCCCTAATGCCAGTTCGGTACAGGGAGGCTGTCTCGAAAGAGCAGTATTAACAGCTGGCGTTAGCTCCAATATCCCAAGCTGCTTTCACTGCAATGCTATCCAGTTACAAACGTTTCTCTTTAAAAACGAAAAAAAAAAAAAAAAATCCCTAAAACTAATTTAACAAAAATCAAAGAAACATAACTTAAAAAAACGGGGTTTGCCATCCGTCTCGATGGAGCAGGACACGCCCTCAAATGACACTGTCCTGCACTCCATAAGGCTCAGACACAGGACACAAGAGTCCTTTTTCCCTCCCCTGGCCATGTGCAAACAGTTTTACAGAAGAACCCCACCCACTGGGGAAGGAGTGGATGAGGTGTCTTGGTATCTAAGTAATTGGCTAACATCTTCTACTTCCAGGATAGGGCACTTCATGGGTGAGGCCAGAAGGACACGGGAAGACAGGGTCGCAAGCCAGGTCTTCCCTCTTCTTGGTGTGACCACACCCTGTCCGGCATATTTGGTTTTTTAGAAACCCAGGCTGGCAACCCTACTTAAAGGTTCAAAATAATACTGTGATCATCAAATGGATAGAACATTTACTCTCTGAACACAATCTTTAAATTCATTAAAAAAAAAAAAAAAAGACATTGTAAACAAGTGGACAAAGCACTGTACTCAAGAGGATTTCATTGTTTTTCTTTGTCTTCTTTGATGGGTTAAAGGCCCCAAGTAGTTCAATGGCTAGCTTTTCTCATTATCCCAATGAGACCAAGTGCTAGGACTGGATTGAAATCTAAAAGGAAGATTTAAAAAAATCCTTCCAGGCATTGAGAAGTGCAGCCAGAGTGAATCATCTTGTTGTGATGATCTTGGAATTGGGAATGATACTGTGTGATGTGGCAGGCAGCAACAGTGGGAGCTCGAAGATTGCTGCACTGTGCATTTCAAGCAACAAAGTCTGAAAAGTGCCAGGGCAATTTCTTCACAGTATTTCACATGCAAAGGGGAAAGGAAGAAGGGGAGAAGAAGCCCCATGCTGCTTTTAAGGCAGGGAAGGAGGCAAACTGGTCCACCATCCTCAGAATGCGAGTTCCACGGCTCCACTGCTAGGGACGTCTTCTTGTGCTCTCCTTTTAGGTGGCTAACTCTGGATCCAGAAAAGCCTGTGCCTCAAACAGCAGATACTTGTTCATCTTCTGCAAACACAATGAGAAAAAAAAGAAAGAAAGGAAAAAAAAAAAAAAAAGTGAGCAGGCAAGTCATTTCTTTGCTAGAGAGAATACATTCACTGATAGGTTAAATAAAAATACCATAGCTATGTTTTTAGTATAGCTCACTTAAAATCTTTTCCCTTTTTTTCTAAGTAATGATTAATACTAAAGTTTTAAAAAAAGTACATATGATGCATATCTTTAAATATACACAGTAGAAGATATAAATATCGTATGCTTACTGATTGCAAAGTTAATAAATTAATTGAAAATTATGAAGCAGCATGGGACTTTAAATAATATATACGCACACATAAATCTAGAAGGATATGTAACAAAATGTTAATAATTGCTATCTGCAAGAGGTAGGACTAGAAGTGATTTTCATTTTTTGTCTTTTACTTTTTTTCCATTATGATTATTTGCATAATAAAACATGTTAAACAAGGGCAGAGGGTGATCTCCGTCACCCTCATTCCAGCATGGCCGGGTAGATTTATAGAAAGGCGGCAAAGAAGCTATAAGGTATGCTTCTTTATCAGACTTTCATTCGGATCCCGTTAAAAGTCCAAATACATTTCCACAGAGAAACTTTGAGAATCAGTAAGAAATCTAGTCATGTAACACACTTTATTGCAAGTGTCCCCTCGGCAATCTTTGGTATTTCTAAACACGTTCAGGAACGAACAAACTGAACACAAAATGTTCCTTATGTAGGATATATGGCTAAAGACGCAGCTGACCAAAGTGTTAAGAAAACAAATGCCCTCGAAAGCTCACAGGCAGAATAAGTGAACACACTAATGCTATGGTTTTAAGAATGCGTATATATACCATCCTCCTCGGTGGAAAACCCTTGAGACTGATAGGGGGCGAGGCGCGGGTCACACTCATTGGGCTTATGCCACTGTGGTTTGTTCACTGGCCTGCCGCTCGCTGGAGGCCCGTGTGGCTGCTGTGCAGGCGAAGGCCCAGCTGTGTCGGTGGGTCGGGCGACCATCCGAGATCTCTGAAGTGCCACGTTGTAGTCCGGAGGTTTCCTGGCCGGATGGGAATGTCCTTCTGGAAAGTCAGTGATAGGGATTCCAATGTAGCCTGGAGGGGTGGGCGGGGGCTCTCGATACCTGCCCTCCTTCCGCACTGTAGTGAAGACAATGTACCGGTCATTGCAAATTTTGTGGACGATTATTTCATGCCACAAATGTTTACGATAAATTATAAAACTGGGGCGCCTGGGTGGCTCAGTCGGTTAAGCGTCCGACTTCGGCTCAGGTCATGATCTCACAGTCCGTGAGCTCGAGCCCCGCGTCAGGCTCTGTGCTGACAGCTCAGAGCCTGGAGCCTGCTTCAGATTCTGTGTCTCCCTCTCTCTCTGACCCTCCCCCGTTCATGCTCTGTCTCTCTCTGTCTCAAAAATAATAAAACATTAAAAACATTTTTGTTTAATTATAAAACTAATTATTGAGACAGCAAACACCGTGCAATGACAAATGTGATTTACGTTGTGTGGGGGATATGGCAGGCGAGGAAATGGATGTTAACTGGGCCAAATATTCTCAATGGTTATCACCATGGTAAAATAACTGGTGAGAGACGTTACTAAACAGACTACTTCAGATCTTGCATTTCACTATAAAATAGTAATAAGGTTAACACTTAACTCTTGGGTTTATTGGAAAGTTTAAGCAAAGAGAAAACATAAAATCCTAGTATTATGCCTGGGAGATATTAGTAGTGCCTGCTAAAAGTTTCCTTCCTCCTTCTCCCCCTACCCTAAGGACAAGGTAAGCTAGTCCATATTACCTGGGCATTTACCCTTGTCAGACAGAAAATCAATCGTACATTACTTTCAGGTCTTGGGCTTCACTTTGGAAAAGAGAATTAAATTTGGAAAAGTCATGCAAAAATTGACACAAATTTTAAAACTCTAAACTATAAGGTATGTATTTCTTTTAAAGTCCTTTATTAACGTTCATGACCTAGAACATGAAATCTGTGAAGCCAAGTAGAATGAGAGTTTTATTTTCTGGAACTTCATAGATTCAGTTATTAGGAATGAAACTCATTCCCGTCTTTGCAATAAAAATTCTAAGTATTAGTTTGTTAAAAGAAAGTGCTTTAAAAATTGCAACCCAAGACAAGGTATTAACTGTTATCCATCCATGACCATTTATATGGCAAAATAACAATTTCCCTATTAATAAATTCCGTTCTATATTTATAGAGTCTCTGACTCTGTATCCTGTAATTTATTCCTACACTTCAGTTAGGTAGATGTTGACTATGCCATAGAAAATACAACCTGATAGGAATGGGGGAACATGTGAGACTTCATAAGAGAAACAGCAGCAGCAAAGCAAAAACATCTTTCAAATACTTATAAATTACTATCTAGGCACAGTTCTAAGTGCTTTCCATTGAGTTCCCTTTAATCCCCACATCAACCGTATTGATAGAAATTATTAAGCTCGTTTCACAAAGGAAGAAGCAGATATAGGTTAGTACCTTGCCCATATGTCACAAAGTGAGTAAAGTGGCAAACAGGGATTCAACCCCCAATCCGCCAAATTCGTAGCCTATGCTCTTATGCTTTATGCTACTTCTCAGCACCCTCTTCCTTGTTCTACAGTGTGCAGCACATGATTTGTCTGCATAACAAAAGTGAATGGAAGATTTATATATGCAAAGTGTCAAGTTCTAAGTAGAATTCAAGGAACAAAATAGAACTTTTAAAACAGCTCCGATTACGCAAAAAATTCTTCCTTTAGAAAGAATGGGCATCCTTCTGATACTTTTAGCCTAAAAGGTAAGAAAACATCCATAATGATAATCTGCTGATCTTGACTGCTAAAATGTACAGACTGTTTATTATGCTGGAATATATCTGTATGTACCTGACCACAGAACCTGGGCTCTTCACTACTCTTATTTCAAAATCCTGAACATACCGCTAATTTGGAAGCCCCTGACAACAACGGGTGGGTCAAGATGAGGAAAAGAACCATGAACACATAATTTTACTTTTGAAAGGTGAGATCTGACAAAGCTCTCTAATAAGCTTACCAATAAGTCCCTTTGTAGTACTCGACGTCACAGCTATGTGGGCCGGCGTAGGAACAGGTTTGGCTTCTTCTGTGGTCACAGAGGTGATGCTACTGCTTTCGGCTTCAATGGAAACATCTTTTCCACCCCTTCGCTTTATTGTGCCTGTGTCACCTTCTGAGTCTTCTCCCCAGTATCCTGTGGAAGATGCCCAGCTTGCCCGGGATTGGGCTTGTTCAAGACTCTCTCTACTTTGATTTTGCCTGTTGTACTTTGTGCTGTGATCAGAAAACATAAGTTGGTCCATATGGCTACTTGAGGCCCATAAACCTGCAGGATCCCCTGAATAATCAAAGTGAGTGTGTCCAAATGGAAGTGTTTCCCAGCTTCTCTGGTGCTGAATGGTCTGTATATTATCATGTGAGCCACTTGAGCACGACGTCCAGCTCCCACGGCCACTGTCGGCGGCATCGAGTGACGCACGATCCCCTTGGTCTTGGGAAAGTTCCTCTGTGCTTGGGGAAGAAATTACTGTAGCTGTAGCATACAAGCCTCGACTCTCAGACATTGGTGCATAGGACCTACGTGGTTGAAGATGAAAAGGGGAAAAAGTGCAAGATTGTTAATAAATCTGTGATATAAAACCAAAATACGTTTTCTCCCCCCAGAAAGGTGGCTTTGTTTCATCACAGGAAGAGGATAAAAGCACCCCCGAGTTTCATTCTCCTGGCCGGTTCTGCCACATCCAGTTTGCTCACCTTGTCATCACCAATACAGAGGGAAAAGAACAACAACTTGCTTATATATAATAAAGGAACCCTTTCCTTAGAAGGTTAAAGGACGAGTCAACATAATCTGATTTCAGGGAGGCAGCGCACACACAGGACCTGGTACATCCTGAAACCAGCCTCTTCCTTTAGCACAGAGCAACTGTATTCCAAGAATGAAGCTAACTTGAAAAGCAGTGCATACAACAAAAATTGCACGGAACTTAATCTAGAAGTTGTAAAAATTAGAACTGGGATGGGTGAGCATTTCTTGGGCATTAGGTAAAATAACAGAAATCCACATCCAGAATAAAGGACTAATTTTTAGAGGATGGAAGAAGGAATGTAAAAGAACACTAAAGAAACGCTGCCCACCCTAAGCTGTACTGGTCTGGTTCAATCACAGTCCGCCTTTCCATCCTGCCCACACCGAGGTTTGTCTCCACAATGCTGACAGAATGCCTCTGGCGCCTCTCATCATGCAGCGAGACTGGCACTGAGTCAAAGGAAGAATTGCTGACAATACTGGATCGTGAAGAAATCTCACTGTGACCAGAATCTGAGAAATTATCCACAGTACCACTGGGAGCCAGAGTGTAGCCTGCATGGGAAATAACGACCATATTAATTAGACACCATAGGTTTACAACATAAAACTGAAGTCTACCAAATAGAAGCAAAACCAAACTGCAGGCCAAAGGTACCACCATTGAAGTGAGGGAAAAACCATTTTACTTGTGGAGACTTGGGTGACTGGTAAGGTAAACTTTTACTCAAATGAAATTTAACATGTTTCATGAAAGTTTAAAGAAGAAAAAAAGAAACACTGTTATGTGCACTAGGAAATTTTGCAGAAATCATGGCACTAGTTGACTATTCTTAGCTCCTTTAGGTATAAATAATACTATTAGTCTATATAAAAGAAACTAAGAAGAATAAGTATGATAAGTTTAAAAGTACTTTTTTAACTGCAAAGTCAGTAATCTTCAATGAAGTTTTTAATTTTTAGAACTTTATGGCAGAGAATATTCAGCTAGAAGTATGTGTCTTACCATTTCAAGTGGACATATAAGAATAATACCTGAAATACCTGAAGAAAATACCTTTGGGTTTTTGCCATTTGTTTTTCAGTATTAATATTATATTGGATGAATCGCAAAGAAGCCAATTGTTTTGAAGGATGTAATGTGCAAAATCTCCAGTTTCTCCCTAGACCATCACTATGTCTAAACAGATGTCCTGAAGGACCCTTAACTCTCCTTTGCTGCTAAAAATAATTTTGAAAGCCACAAAGAAAGAGGTGCTTGTCTTGATATTTTTAATGAAAAAATTCAAATCTTCTTTCTCAGTACTCATTTTTTAAACAATATTAGTATAGATCTCACATTACTTAAAATACTGGTTTTATATGATTATGTGTATGCAATGCAGATTTTTCAATGCCACTTACCTAATAAAAAAATTAAATCTAGAACACCTAAATGTTGCTAATTTACCTTCTATAAGTACTTCCCCATCCTTTCAGTAACTTGTTAATTCCTGATTTATTTTTTAAAGGTTGCACAGGTCTTGATAAGATTTAATGCATTCATCTATGAGAAGTCTTTTTTTTAGAGGACACTGAAAGTTCTGATGGACAAGATTTAAAGCGTTCCCTGAACAGTCCTCTCAAAAAAACACCTCTAGAAAAATAATCACTTGGGTGGAGCACTTGACATTTAGAGGAATTCTCCCATTTTCCTTAACTAATAATGAGGAAATTCCTCTCTTTCCCACCCCGTCTTTGGTTCTGTAAACCCCACCTATCCCATAGGTCCGTGGAGCATTGTTATTCTTGTTACTGTTCTCACTTCCAAGAGAAGAGGAGGAACTGGTTAAGTCCAACTGCCCGGAGCCAAAAGATCTCAGCTGATTGTCACTGCCACCTAACAACAGGATGAGAAAAGAATTTAGATGTATCCATTTAACAAGGACAGGAGAGACTGATACGCACACAAAATGCATCCATGTCTGAAATATCTAAGAAGTAAAGCTGAAAAGGTATTTGTTATGTCAGTGAAATCTAACAATTTATTCATCTTTTTGGCCTTCCTCTAGAGAAAACTGTCTTAGCCATTTATTACTGGTTTATACCCATTCAGTTAAAGGGTAGAAAGAGAAAGGAACTTGGAGGGTTATTCAGCAAAAAATTACTATTATTTTAATATAAGAAAGCATCAACATAAAGAAGTGAGTTTGCCTAAAATTTAATCTCTTTGAAAATAAAATAGCAACAAAAAAAAGATAATCAAGACCCGTGTTAATACAATGAAAAAATAAATCAGGAAGATATTAGTTTTTTTATGTTTTTAAAGCTTTCTACTCTGCAATTAATGTTATATAATTATATTTAGTTAGAACACCTTTTACTATAAAAATTATTTCCATACTTACAATCAATAAAAACCATATATATATATGTTTTAAACGGCAATATGTAGTTTAACACTATTTACTATTAAGAAATACCAAAATTCTTCCAAATTTATAAACCAGGGGGGGGTGGGGGGGGAATCCATTGGGCATTATATAGGACATCATTTTAAATGACCCGAACATCAAAAATGACGTGATATATAAATCTGGAATTTATTGCAGCTGAAATGTATGGACTGCTATAAAGGAAAACAGTAAGTAATTTAGTTCTACCTTTCCTTGGAGAACTCTGTGGAGAAGTGGGAGGAGAAGAAAGCTGGGAAGATGCGTTTGATATAGTGTCTTCTGCTTGTTTTTTATGACGCTCCAGACTTCCTTCTTCAGACAAAGAAAGAATTTTCTTTAAAGCTTGTGGAGAATATATGCCTATAAAAGAAAGAAAGAAATATGTATTTTCATGAGTAAAAAGGAATCACATGAATAAAATCTTTTTGGATGATTTAATATTACATTTAGTTTCAACCTACTTGTAATATCATCATGGTATAAACAGTAAGCTTACAGAAGGCACACAGTACCTGTAATGTGGTTTCTGACTGGGATCTGCTGGAGTGCTAGAAATAGACTGCTTTTGATATTTTACTTTAGATTCTAAATCTTAATCAACATTCATTCAACAATATGTTGACATCAGACAACAATGAAGAAAAAAAAATGAGCAATTTGAAAATATTAGAATTTAGGACAAAAGTGATCAGCTAAGAATATTTATTATTAGAATTCAAGGCTGAGTATTTTGGTGAACTCAAACAGGTATTTTGGTATTACTGGGTGTGTTGGCTCAGGAGAAGTGGGAATGATGGGAGAAAACTAACGAGCCAAGAGCTAACCAGAGGTAGTAAGAAAAGTGAATAAAAACGTTCTAGGGAATTCCATGAAGTTAATATTCGATCAAATAAGTAGATGCAAGAAAAGCAGAAGTAGACCCATGGAAGTGCCCTGTGTCACAGAAACCACAGGAGACGATTTCAGAAGGGAGTGATCTAGTGCCAAGCGTAGGATCAAGAAGGATGAGGGTAGAAGAAAAAGGATTACATATCCCAATACAAGGTAATTTTCCCCCCAAGAAATATTTTTAGAAATGGGGGAGTCACATTATAATAGTTTACAAAGCCTCTAGTATTCTTCTGAGGCACTCTCAATTGCCTTATTTCTGAACGACAAAGAGATACTTGGAAATACCACCTGACACTGCCTCAGTCAATGCTAGTTTTAATGTTCTCAGACTTACCAGGATCCATTAAAAAGGAGGCGGTGAAATTTAACACAGATTTTAAGCCTTCATTTCACCTCATGTAAACATCTGATCTTGTTTTAATACAGTTACTTAAAGACCACTTTTAGAGCAATATTTATGTATATACATGCTGATATACACAACATGCATGAAAATGTTAAGTACACTAAAGCTGTACGAATAAATAGTTGTGATTTGGGATAAAATTCCAAGGCCAGCATTATGCAGAGATTAAAAAAGTGCTTTATATTCAGGCACACCTACACATTTGGCTAAAAAGTTATATTTAAGTAAAAGAAAGACTGATAAACTTCCATATAAGAAGGTCAGTGTAAAAGAGGAAACAGAAGTCAGGTTGCAGGGGATTTAGGAAGATATGAATATTAATAAGATGACGGACAAAGAAACCTGTAATTCAGTTTGTGATAGGGAGAGTAATACAAATACAAATACAAATACAAATCAAAGCGGAAATGTCAAGCAAAGATATTCTTTTGTCACTCTTCCCCAAATTCAACAAATGGCATATATGCTGACCGGGAAGAAAGAGCCAAAGATAAAGTATACGAAGGACCTACTGGAAGACTCTTGCCCACCTCATAAGGACAGGGTGTCCCTGGGTAGGAAGGTTTTTTTTTTTCCCCCCCTTTTATTAACATTGTTTCCTTTCACATAAATGTACAAAAAAGAACCCATACATTTTATGAAATATAACTTTGTTGTACTATTTACATAAAGGGACAAAACTAATAGATATATACTAACACTCCCATTTCACACGCCCTCCCCTCCCAATAACAAATGAGCATGATTCAAGGAGACACTCTATAGAATAAACAGTAAACAGTCCCTTCCACTGGTAACAGTAAAATTTAACTTTCTGAACATTAATGTTTTACTAAGAGGTAACAATCAAATAGAGACTCAAGTAAATTAGAGGTATTCAAGATAAGGATTTTTTCCTAATCTGAAAAACATGACACCAAATAGCCTCAAAAGAGGATATGATTTGAATCACCTACCAAAAGGTGGGAGATCCTTTACGGGTACTTTCTTTCGCGAGGGATAAAGGGACACAGCAGGAACCTGCAGTCCTTGGTTGATTTTATGTGGTGGCGGTGGCTGTTGGGGCTGTGGCTGGGCTTGTGCTTTCTGTTGCGATCCTGCCCTTGGAGCCACTGGGGAGGTCTCAGACTTGACCGGCTTTTTGTCACCAGGATTCTTAGGCACTGTTAATTGTTTGGTTTAAAAACAGAACAAGAAATTTCAGAAGTTAGTAGCTATATACAAGTTCAGAACTGCAAAAGCATTTTCTACACTTTAGAACACGAAAATGGGTATCATGTCTTTTTCCTGTTACCCACATAAAGGGCAGAAATGGGGGTGGGAGGGAACCCTAGTTACAGAAAATAATATAGGCCTGACAGGACAAACATATTTACTTTATGAAACTGTCGCAAATGATGATTATACTATTAAATACCACTAAAAAATAAAAGTAGAAAAATGTGGAGAGTTCAATATGCTGTGTGTATGTATATAAAAAGCAGAAATATATGATAAAATCTACAACAGGAAAATTATTAGGATTACTTTTCAAAATGGAGCTCAAAATTCCTTGACATGTATGAGCTTAGTTTTTATTTAATAAATGGTATTAACTATAATCTTTTCACTCTTAAATTCTCTCCTATGGGTAAAATTATCTATGTTAGCCAATAGCAACCAATACAGCTTGAATATTAGACTGATTATATAATTCCATGGCATATAGAAGACAATTTGAATAGGACAATTAAAAATGCTGTATGTATAACGTATTAACATTCAAAACAACTCAATGACACAGATGTACTTCCTCCATTTACACGTAAAGAAGCTAAGGATAAGGGAGCTCAAGTTAGTTGCCTAACGGGACGTTGCTATCTGGAGAAACAAACAGGATTTGAACTCAAACCAATCTGACTCCAGAGGACAAGCTCTTCGGTGTCCTGGGAAAATCTAGTAACTTGAATCTTCTCAACTCATCTAACATTTAAATTCTATCAAGGGTATCTTCAAACCTGTCCATAAAAGACCCGAAAGTGTCCTAAATGGAAAATGCCTCGATCTTACACGAATGCAGATGCAAACAAGCAGAAAACTGCCCCCATTTCTAGCCTGGTCGGATTTTTGAAGGCTGGGAAACTACACGTTAGGCTGCGTTTTGGTACCGTGCAGCAGAACCACTGCTTCCTGTGTCAGGCAAACTTCCTGCCGGCGCTGTCAGGCTGAGGGTATAAAAGGCAGCAGGTGCACCTAGTCACAGACCCCTCTGACGAGGCAGGCCCTTCACCACTCTCGCCTCTCAGGTTGCCCATCACTTTGGAAGTATCTTTGCGAGACAACAAAGACACAACGGAAACAGCCGTCTCCCTAAGTCTCTGTGGTCACCCTGCCCAAGCCAAGTGAGTTGGACGGGAGGCCTGGCCTAGGCCAGTACTGCATGGGATCAATGGCAGCATTCAAGGGAGGGGCTAGTATGTTGCCAGGATGCTACTGCCCCCTCGGTGCTAAGCCCCACTTGTCGCCGCCCATACCACTGCTCAGGAAACAAATCTGCGTTTCAGATTCTGCAGCCGCTTTAAGGAAAAACTCACATGTGTTGGTTGCTGGCTCACACTGCAGTGATAAGGTCTGCAGACTCTCCTCATCCATTTCTAGCTCCAAATTGGACAGGTACTGCTTGACTTTTCGAGCCATTTGGGCGTCTTCGTAAAGCTTTTTGGCATTGAGAAAGGAACTACGACGTACCCGCTTTTTATGACCACCTGTCTGAGCAACGTCTAGCACTGTTGCATTTGTACTACCCTGGCTGAGAGACCTGGAAGATGAAAAGGCAGATATGCAGCTCACTCTACCATGGGGTTCCTTTATCTATTTGAAACATGCCAAGACTTACACAAGTATTCTGCGTTCAAAAGATCACATGCCTCATTCTGGTAAGTAAACTGTTACAAGGAAATATAGACTAATATAGATTAAATTTTCTTAAGTTAAAAAAGAATCATACGTACATACATATATATATGTTTCTAGTCCAACTCGGAAATTCTGCTTTTCTCATCTATAGAGCATTCAAGGCAGTTCTTTCATAGAAGCCAGCAAATACTGATTATATATAGGAGCTCATGCAATACACAGTTAAAAATCATTGAGATTTAGATGAAATTTACTTCTCCTAAAGAGGATATTTTACATAAATTTAAATAAAATTAGCTACACTGTTCACAATCGTTTTCTTATTCCTTGAGTGAAAGAGTTTTGGAAGTAATATGGGTCAATCTGTTAATAAAATGATCATGCAAATGTAAACATATATATATATATAGAAACTAGCACATGAATTGTTAAGAATTATGCTTAAAAAGTATCGGTTTATAGAATGAAAACAGTAGTTAGTTGAGCTGTAAAAACTGTAGTTTTAACACCTTGGGGCACTTTTTACATTATATATATTTACTTAAATATCTGTGCAATAGTATTTAAATTGCACAGTTTTTCCTTTTAATGTTCTTCCTCCCGTAACCCCGCATTAGGCTTTCTCCATTTCCAAGTACACAAATCATATTAAAATAAAATCTTTTTGAAGACTGAGAAGTATGCCTGGCCTACAGTTCCCCAGAACAATCATCAACCACTTCACAGCTCTCATGGATCATGACCTCAAAAACAAAAGCCCCAACAGATTAAACGTGAAGTCAGCAAGAGGGTTAAGAGAAAATGCAAAGCATCAGAAAATACAGCAGGTACGAAAACAATGCAATGAGCAGAATAAGAATTGTGTGTGGGTTTGCAAGGTCTCCACCACTTACCCCAAACTCCTCCATTTCTTCTTCCTGTAAGTGAGAGCCATGGAGATTGAAGCATGGGTGTAGAAAGAGAGACAGAAAGATCACAAGCTCAGAAAGAAAGGACTAGACTTTTGGATAAGCAGTACTAGAAGCTCACAAACATTAAACTGCATAATCACCTCACACACACAACTTTACCCGCAATACTTTTCTGGCTCAAGAGACAGATACGGTTAATTTTTTTGTTCTAAGAACTCCTTTCCTTCACTGGATTAATCATTTTTGACTACACTGCCAACTAAATCCATTGCATGGATACTGAGCCCATATTGTTTGGGTTCTTTACATATTTTAGTTCATACTATCAGTTATGAGTTTTAAGCTCTACAAACCAGTGTTGTGACAAGTAAGGAATAGTTGTGCCTCATGTCAAATGAAAAATTTCTGCAGGACAAACTGTTTTTTACGGACAGTCAAAAGTGCACCTGAGGCCAAATAAGACATTTGTTTCGAATTAGAGCTCAGGGGATTCTCGCCACAACCTAATAAAATTTCTGCCAAGCTGCAAATGTAAATATTCAAAAATTTCTCATTTATTAGGAGACCTCTAAACCCAAACTTCTCTAAGCCTACACGTGTTACTGAAGAGGACACACTCACCGAGTCCTGAACATGAGGGCAGGGTCCATGTTAACTGAAGCCATTCGGCCAACATGACGAATTTCTTTTGCAATCATCCTTAGCTTCTCAAAATTGACTAGCCCATCAACTTTTGAGTCATTTCCTATAATTGGCAAAGAAGAAAAAGGGAATCCTATCACATTCATTTATCGTGTGCTTCCACAAGTGAAGACAGAAAATCTACTTTATACTTACCTTCATGAAGGAATGTGAGATCCTTCTTGATAACTGGGAATAGAGGGATTATGGGAGGCTGCAGGTTTTGACTGTTGAGGACATTGCGATATTTTGCCATGTTTCTGGAGGGATCAAACAAGTCTTGGAGATCTTGAAACAGCTTTTCGTATTTATTGGGAAGTTTTTCCCAGGTGGTTCGTAGTCTTGCCACTGGTGCCAAATTTAGGCCACTGAAAGGAAAAAAAGGAAATTAAATGACTCATTCTTACGAAACAAAGAAAGTAAAAATAGCATATTGTTTATAAATGTATAATACCTCTGTGTTTATGCTGTATATACATAGCAATTTATGGGATTCATAAGAAACTACTAGTAATTCTGGATAATGAGACTTGAAGACAGAAGCAGGGTCAGGGCCAAGGGTTATTACCCTTCAGACCCTTCTAGTCTGTTTATTATGGACAAACAACTGGAATGTGAAGTATCATGAGGGTAGCATCTGTTTTGCAGCTCTGCTTCTATGCACAGAGAAGCGCTTGGCACATAGGAGGCTGGTGATAAAACAGACTGGCCAAGTATCCTACAGGAATAAAATAAAAGTCCTAACAGTAATGACAATATGATCAAACTCCTAGTGAGAGACAATGATTCATAATCACCGTGAATAGCAATATTGCTAATTGTTTCAGTTTGTAGTGTCTTCCGGCCTCAGTATAAGCACTTACACGGGAAGAAAATGAAAATGAACATTTAGTGGGCATCTGCCTTGTGCCGGCTGATAGAAGTCCACATACATAATATCATTGAATCAACTTGATCCTTCTTTGGGGCACTGTTCCTTTATGAGAAATAAACTGATGTCTAGAGAAATTAAAATAATTTGCCCTAAGTCGCGGAACTAAAAAAAGTAGTGAATATAGCTTTTCTGGGCTCTACATGTAGCTCACCAGAGACTTTAAATTAAGAATCATTGGATTCCGAGAAAAGGACTTGTTCAATATGATTCAATCAAAAGCTACTACACTTATAGAAATTATACGGTGTTCCTGGACTGATGTGTATTTTTGATCTGCAAACTGAATTGAATCTTAGGACCTGTATGCTCGCTTACCTGATGATTGCAAACATTGAGTTAAAATTCTTGCATTCCCTGCAGTGTAGTGCTATCTTGATGAAATGCTTAATGATCTTCATCCTCTTCAGCTGGTTTGTCTCTCTCAGAATTTCAGATGCTACCCAAAATGTTTCTTGGTTAATTACTTCTTCAAATTTCTTCAGGTTGGCACAGCTGGTTTTTGATTTGAGTTTAAATAAATCATCTATGTATTCAGTAGGTTCAATGTTACGGAAAAGTTCAAAATTCCGCATAGAGAGCTGTGTGGCCACTTCAACAGTACTGAGCTGCAGGAGGGAAATTTGACTCTCCCTCAACAGCTCCTGAGCATCTTCATCTGAACAAAGAGTTTCTGTCTCCATGTTGTTTTTCAAGTAATACCTGTGAAAAACACACAATTCTAAGCCTAAGCAGCAGTCTCATGACATTACTTGAAAGAATGATGCTACTTTGTAGACAACATTTGCAAGAACAGGCTGTGAGTGATGGAAGAATTCTCTTGTACAAGGACAGAGAATACAGCTGCTGCCCCAGTCACCAGCTCATAGAATCACCTATCAGGAAGTCACTGATGGGAGCTAATAAATCACATGTCATTTCATTTATACCAGTTGTCATGTATTTTTCTCCTGCCCTTCCCTGATTTCCAGATTATTTTATGTATTTTTGCTAAAAGTGACAGAAAATAGCTCAATTTAAAATTTCAGTTAAAATAAGAAAACAGGCTCTAAGGAAGGCAGAAGAGATCAGACACAGGTCATCACCCTGTTTTCCTAGAGAGAGTCTGTAACTATTAATAGGTAAACGTGATCCAATTTGAACCAACTTATTCAAATACCAAAGAAACCTATAAGATATTCCCTTCTATCTGATACTATGAGTACAATAATGCCAAAATAGTTTTTTTTTTTTTATGTTTATTTATTTGGGGGGAGGGGGAGGAGGGGGAGGGGGAGAGAGAGGGAGACACAGAACCTGAAGCAGGCTCCAGGCTCTGAGCTGTCAGTCTGATGCAGGGCTCGAACTAATGAACCACGAGATCATGACCTGAGCCGAAGTCGGACGCTTAACCTACTGAGCCACCCAGGAGCCCTGATCTTTAACTTTTAAATATCTGGTTTTCACAAAAACCCTACAAGTAAGTGGGGCAGGTATTATTCTTGTCGGATGAGGAAACAGAGGCTCCCAAATATTAATGAGTAGTTACTATCAGTGACAGAGATGAGAACTCATTATTACTCCTTTCTCTTTGTAAACAACTTGTTGAAAATAGAATCCAGATGTTTGCCCTGTGGGGTTGTTTTTTTTGGTTTAGTAGACAGATGTTTTCCTAAGCCAAATTCCATAAAGACAGAAGCAGAATGAGCCCAGTGGGAGTCTTGCCAAACTGGCCTTTTGCATCTTTCACCAAAGCGACCATGACGGAAAACACATACCTTGAGGCCTTCACATCCACAGATTGAACATTCCCAGTTTTGATTACTCATGAAGCCCATGACATGTATTCATATATAATTTTCTTGACTGTGAGCCATGAATCTGCACCTCAATGGAGATTTGTAGAACTCCATCATGGTTACAGATATAGCAATGTGCCTTCAAATGATAATGAGAAAAACTGATCTCCTAAAACAACACTAACTGCTGGTGTCAGGGTTGGAAATAAAGTAAAAGTGAAGAAGAGTAATAAAAGTTGTAGTTGATAGCAAGAAAAAGGAAGTTTTGAATGAATTAAATCAGATTTATACTATGGAAAATTCAAGTACAAAAAGAACACTCCATCCAGCAAGAAAAAAAGAAAAAAAAATGTGATTTATGAAACTCCTTAATATTCAGTGAGTGCAGAATCTAGTCTTTAAATTAGAGCCAAAAGGTAACTGCTTTTTCAACTTTCACTAATTTGTGGTCTGAGGACACACATTACATATTATCAAGGGAAATTCAGGAGACTGACAAAATCAGGTACAATGTTACCCTGCAAGTAATATGTGATATAAGCACTTATGCAGCAGGAGACCAAGCTCTGAAGCAACCAAAAGTTTGTTCTAGAGCGAGGTATTTTTCACAGTGTAGCACACAATAAAAGGCAGCATTAGCCAGCCACATGGTCATTGATATCTCCATCTAAACAACTGCAGCTCCTAGAAAAGTTGAGTAGGCAGGAGAAATTGACAACAGAATATGATTTAAAAACATGTTTGTGAATGTACACATCCAGGAAAGAGAATCAGCATTAGCTCTGTGACTTCACCAGCCTGGTGTCCTACAGCCAGTGTAAGAAGTGACTGCCTGTGCCCTGACAGCCAATAACAATATTCAGGTCACAGTGCCCTCCTTTTCAAAAGGGTCTTAAGAGATCCTTGTGAGGGTCAGCAGTCTACTGGGTACATTTCCTTTGATTCACCAATTCTTGGAGAACGGGATAAGTCTTCTTTCTCGTTTGCAGGGGTACTTACTCATTTTAAAAACCCTTTGAAAGTGTTCATCTCTTAGACTTTGGTGTGGGTTTGAAGAGGGGTTAAACAAATCCAATAGGACAGATATATTGTATACCTTCCACTCAGCTGAATTCTATCAGCAAGTTTGGAAAGCTGATCTGGGAGTCTTCTTTGTTTGATTACACCCTCAGGTGTGACAGAGACCTCACACAGCGAATACTGATCCGGGGTGGCAGTCACAGCAAACTCCCTGATGGCCTGAATGACTACTTCCTTCGCTGTGGTGTCCTTACTGATCATGATGTATCGGCTTTGCTGATCAGCTTTAAAAACCCTTAACACTTGATCTGGCAAGTCTGGGGGAAAGAAAAGCCATATGTAAGTGGAAAGGATTTTAGCATATGGTAATACAATTAAGTGAAGTAATCAGGAAAACCTCCCTAGAAAAGATAAATGCTAAACTTGCATCTCTCCCTCGTTACAATCCTTCTTCAAAGATTCTATAAGTCAACATACTGATCTGCTGCATGAACATATTTTTCCCCACAGATACCTGAATGATCCACAAATACAAACATCAGTACACAGCAGCAGCACATAAAATTCTCAGGTTGGGGGCGCCTGGGTGGCGCAGTCGGTTAAGCGTCCGACTTCAGCCAGGTCACGATCTCGCGGTCCGTGAGTTCGAGCCCCGCGTCAGGCTCTGGGCTGATGGCTCGGAGCCTGGAACCTGCTTCCAATTCTGTGTCTCCCTCTCTCTCTGCCCCTCCCCCGTTCATGCTCTGTCTCTCTCTGTCCCAAAAATAAATAAAAACGTTGAAAAAAAAAATTTAAAAAAAAATAAAATTCTCAGGTTGGTAGCAAAAAAGGGAAAAATGTAAATCTAAAGTTCATCTTTATTATACTGAAAATCCCATTAAGCTAATCTAATATATTCCTCTTACTCTATTTATTTTACATGACCTAGTAATAACCGGCATGGTATGTGTTATTATTATGGAAGAGAAAACACGTTCAGAGATTAATTTGCCCAGGATCCTATCAAATTAGTCTGAAGAATAAGAAAGAACTGATTCCAGTGGTTTGAAATTTAAGGCTCATTCTGACTTGGAGCATTTGACACAATCCATGCCAAACCAAGAACATACAGCATTACGATATGTTAGAAGAAAACAGATTACTACAAGAAAACAAAGCAGCACAGGCGATGCTCACCAGGAGTAGTACTGAAGTCTAAAATGCGATGATGTGACTGCAATAAATCGGGATTACTGGAGGACAAGGTTCCACTGACGGGCAATGCCGTTGGGATGTGCTTGGTCTGCCTTAATCCTACTATGCTGTCATCCTGAGACTGACCAATCCCAATATCACTGAACAAAGAGAAAAATTAGAGAATAAATGATCCACAAGTAAAAAGTTATGACCCATCAATATGTAATAGACACAGACCATAAATAAAACATATTTGTATAAGACAGCTCATTTAAAAGTACCATTAATAAATTTGGTTGAAAATTCAGTAGCAACTACTGCTTAAGTGTATCTAACTCAACTGATCTTGCTGTTTCTTAAGCATACGTCACTCTAAAACCTATGCCTCTTTCAGCAGACAAAGAATAATAGTACTCTCTCAGTATTTTCAAGAAAAGATAAGCTCTAGTTACTCCTGGAAATAGATTTAAGAATAAGCACATTAAAAAGAGTATATTTAGTCTCACTCGACTGGTGATTTTTGTATCAGAATGATAAATTATTTTATAATCTGATCTTTAAGAACTGAAGAAATGGAGTAAAACAGAGGAGAAAAATCCAAACTGTCCTAATTTCATTCTCCAGTGTTTCAGAGAAATAAACGAGATCACTATGGAGTCAAATGTAAAGAAACCCTGACACCGGGATTGTTTCTTAATTATACAAAGCATAAAAAAGCAGGTCCATGGTAATATTTCTTAGCATCAAAGAAGAGGCAAAGGAAATTAATGACTCATTTTTTATTTTTAGTTCTCTACTCAAAATTTCTAGTTAGACATTTAAATTCCCAGAGAAATACTCTTATTACTGATAGCTACAAACTCATTTCCCTTTATAAAACGTGTTACTGTGGACAATTCTTAAAAACACGATTTAATAACATTTAAAAATTTCTAGACTTGAAGGGCACACTATTTCCAAAAAAGACTTTAAAATTAAAATAATAAGCATGGACACATAAAAAACAACTAGATCATCAGCAAATGGTTATAGTTCTAATTTCTAGAAATTAGAAATGAAGAGAAAGAAAACTCTTTGGTTGGGTGTCCAAGGTGACATAAATAAAATTAAGACATTTAGCATCAGTTAGGTTCTCAGACATTAGAGCCTGATCATAATACCTACTATCTTTAATGGCTATGATAATTAAAAAATATATATAATAGCATTCTTTATTTTGTGGGGGGGATGGAAATTATAAAGTTAAAGAAACAAGGATAAGATATTTCTTTTAAAGTCGCCAAAAATTAAAGACGATTTTAGTGTAAATTCTTCCAAATTCATAGGTAAGTCCGTGACAAAATCCAATTTCCATTTAAACACATACAGGCATGCACATAAAGATGCGAAATATTAATGTTCTGCGAAACATTAAAACTTTCACATTAGTAGAATTTCATTTCTCAACCACATAAAACCATCTTTACTGCCAAAAGTATCAGATTATAATCCATGACATAAGACAACTATTATGGGCTCGGGCCAAAGATACAGAGCCAACTGGGTCACGGTGGCCACAAATGGCTAAAAACACTAGAACTGCCTTCTTAAGAAATGTTTCTCAGCAACATTTTAACACCTAAAATGAAGATCTAATAACTCTTGCCTATATATATATCTCTGTTATCCACAGACATGAGGATACTCTCTTGGATTGGAACTACTTTATAGTTAAGACTTAATTCAAAAAAGTCCCTCTCTGAGCATATCTATTGTTCGACCTCTCCAACTCTTCTCATGGTTACTGAAACTGTTTTTTAGCTTTTGTTGATTTTTTTTTTTGTTTCTTTTTTTTTTTTTTTCCAACGTTTTTATATATTTTTGGGACAGAGAGAGACAGAGCATGAACGGGGGAGGGGCAGAGAGAGAGGGAGACACAGAATCGGAAACAGGCTCCAGGCTCCGAGCCATCAGCCCAGAGCCTGACGCGGGGCTCGAACTCAATGGACCGCGAGATCTTGACCTGGCTGAAGTCGGATGCTTAACCGACTGCGCCACCCAGGCGCCCCATAGCTTTTGTTGATTTTATAGTCTATTGACTTATTCTCTCTTTTCTCAGTATTCATCACTCTTTCTCTACTTACCTGACAACCAGATCTGACTCCTATAATCCTCTTGCCTCACCCTTTTCTTCTCACCCTATTCACATCGCTCTCCCATACCTATCCTTGCCAGTTTGCCACCATCCAGCATCATAACTTCTGTAATACTGACAGTGTTAGGGGTGGGGAGGGAGGGACACAGCATATCTAGAAAATCTGCCGGATTGGCTAGTTTAATGGCCTTGTTAAAAAAAAAAAAATCTTTGTAAAAATCTTTGATTTCTAGGAGAGCAAAATTTAGGTAGTAACTAGTATTAAGTCTATCATACCATATAATAGATCCTACAGTTTACTGAGCCTACTTTAAAAAAAAAAATTAATGTTTATTTTTGAGAAAGAGGGAGAAAGAGACACAGCACAAGTGGGGGAAGGGGCAGAGAGAGAGGGAGATACAGAATCTGAAGCAGGCTCCAGGCTCGGAGCTGTCAGCCCAGAGCCTGACGCAGGGCTTGAACTTGTGAACCGCGAGATCATGACCTGAGCCGAAGTCAGACACTTAACCAACTGAGCCACCCGGGTGCCCCAAGCCTGCTTTTAAATATAATTTTTTCATTTCAGTTGCATTATATACATGAATTATTTCAAATAATTTTTACAATAAAATACTTAAAATGAGACATACATTTCCTTTTAGGTTTACTTATTTCAAGAGAGACAGAGACAGTGCAAGTGGGAGAGGGGCAGAGACAGAGAGAGAGAGAGAGAGAGAGAGAGAATCCCAAGCAGGCTTCACTCTAGCTCGACTTGGGGCTTGAATTCACAAAACTGTGAGCTCATGACCTGAGCCAAAACCAAGACTCAGACACCAGCTTACATTTTCTTAAATACAAATTAAGATGTTTCCTCAGTGTTTAAAAATCAACACATCTTATTATCTTCTTTTCCCTTCTCTAGCTTTTGAGTATCTTTTTAAATACATATAAAACAAAATTATACATAATATTCTCATACTGTGTTCCTTGCCAATGTCTTGTAGTGTGGATGGCTTATATCCCAGTTCTTCCATGTCACATTTCTATTAATACTTGCCAGGGTCATGCTGACTTTTATTTGACTTTTTTTTAAGGTTCATGGTCCAATACAACTGTCAGATTGTGTTGTTGTTGTTATTGTGCTGCTAATAATTCTACACTTAAGTAATTCTTTTTGCCTATTTTATATTAAAATTTTTATCAAGAATGGTCATTTTAAAAATCAATTTCTATTTTCTGTAATGCTAACAGGCCTAATCCATCATTTGTTTAAAAAACACTCAATATAAACATGCTCTTAAGTCCATAAATAAATCATCATACTCATTGCTTATCCTTAGGACTCTATTGTAGAAGTCTTTTTAAACTGATACAAAACCACCAGTTATTATATTCAGTGGGGACAACCCAAGTTTGACTCTCCCATCAATACTATATTTGGACCATATCTCTCCAATCTGTAGATAAAAATTTTTATCTGAAATGGAATTTAAGAAATGTTTGATGTAGTTCTGAATATCTACTGTTCCTCTAGAAGAGCCATTCAATTATCAAAGAAAGAAAATACCTACATGTTTTGCAACTTATCTATCATTGTAGCTTGAGGAATATGTAATAAATGCATTTGGTACATCAATGTTATTTAACATTAAAAAAAAAACAACTTTGGCTAATGGTAATTGAATTTTATAAAAGATCTCTAGACTAAGAAGGAGCTAAAATGAAGAAATAACCAAGCAAACAGGCAAACAAGACTAAAAAAGTGTGACACCTATAACTGTCTAGTCTGAGCTCCTGGAATAAATAAGCAGCCAAGAAGAGATTCAACAATATACCTGACATTCTGACTGTCCAGGCAACTGGAAGGAAGGAAAGGAGTTCTGTGCTTGGTTGGTGATATCTTGGAAACAGTTAAATAAATGAAAACAGAGAGGAAAAAAGAAAATGGCAAGGATGAATAGTAGCAACCAAAAGAAGCAATGATTTGGTTGACAAAGGGCAGACAGTGATGGTAGACAAGATATCCAGAAACAAAGAAATGTAGCAAAAACAACTCCAAACCATGGGTGAAACATGAGCAAACACACATGCTTATTTTTTTTTTTTTTTAAGTACAAATGATTAAAAAAAAAAAAAAAAAAACGAGGAGATGCTAAACTATCTCTAATAAAGCTTGGGTTGGGCAAGTAAGTGGCAAACATATGAGATTAAAATCATTACTAATATTGCTTCTAAGACAGGTCAGCCATAAAACCTGAGAACATGTGTAAACATCAATTATATCACTACCTTTGCATATCATTTTAACACAATAAAATAACACACAGAAAATTCATACACTTACTTATATGGTTTCTGTGGCAAGATACTGATCCGAGTCTTGTCAAGTATCTTTTTTAGCTTGTTTCTTCCTCCAACAGTGTTAGCTTTACTTTTTTTATTTACTTTTTCAAGTCCTATCACCTGTTCTACATCTACAGCGAGATCTGGAATGGAGTAGCGACTGGCCTTTTTGATGTCTCCAATTTTAGGAAGGTGAGGGGCACCATTTCTTTTCTCTTCTGACAATCTTGTTAGCAGTTCTTTAAATACTAAAATGGAAATAAACACCATAAAACACCCATTATAATAAATCCAAACAATTCAAAGGAAATTGTAGGACTCAGGAACAGGTGACAAGTGTATACTTCAACTATCAAAACTGTAATCCCATGGAAAAATACTACTCCAGTGAATGACAAGAATCTTCTTTGTTGTGTTGCTCTGTCACTTCCATTCACACTAAGTTAAATACACTCTTTAAATCTTTAGGTATTTAAAAATAATAGGTATTTAAACATTTATCAATAAAAATAATCTTTATGGTCCTCAAGTTAGATTTTTAGATCTACATACATGCTTACATAATTATCTGTATCTATGCATTTTACTGTAAATATTTTGATTCTTATATTTGAAATATTACTTATAAAAATGACTTTTTTCATGATTAAGACATAAATGTGGGGAAAAAAAAGACCAAAAGTAGACAGATTAAAGTATGCAAAAATACTTACCAAATAAATTGGTTTTCACAGTGATTGATAAATGTGTGTTATTTCTGAGAATTTCCATGGCTTTTGACAGCTGAATATTTTCAAAGTTTTGCCCATTTACTTCTAATATCTAAAAAATAAAATTATGAAATTCATTTCAGTATCCCAACTGATTGAAGAAAAAAGGCACCAATAATCACTCTTCAGTTTGGATTTAGAAATATACCTGATCCCCTCGTTTCAAGCCTGCTTCGGTTGCTTTGCTACCTGAATCTACACTGTCAACAAAGATTCCAAATCCCTTCTCTGAGCCACCAAGTAAGATAAAAGGCAGAGGAGCTTCTCGGGATGGTTTTGTTAATGTCATCAATCTTCTTTTTGCTTTAGCCGCACATGCAATATTTAACAGCCTTAGATGTCCGCCCATTTTCTATAAAAGTTCAGAAAGAGTGGTTTCAAAAATAGGCTGAGTTAAATGAACTTAAAATTGATGACTTTTTTTTTCATCAAAAATATTACCTCTCTTTCCAGGTTATTTTCAAATTCTTCTAGAAATCGAGTCATCGCAGGATCTCCTTCAAAGTCATTGAAGTGATTATTCACCCACAATAATACTACCCGTGTAACCTGAAAAATCAATGGTTTTAGCAGGTTTTCTTCTTTTTAGTGCTAAAAATCTGCAATTAAAGTCATTTCAAAAAAGATACTGAACAATTTACTTAATAACAATGGACAAAATAAACAACAAAAACCCTCACAGCAAGGATTTTATTCATAAGAAAATGACCTTCTGAGATTATGTATATTTATATTATGAGTATAGACTTTTTGTTGTTTTGCTAAGAAGGATTTTGAATCTGTGAAAGATAGTAATTAACTTCTTCTATCTTGTTTACTCTCAAAATATATTTGAAACAGGTCATAATAAAAACAAAGCTATAATAAAACCAAAATAAATTAATTTAAGACAAAAGAAGACAGAAACTAAAACATAACAGTAGAGGGCAGAAGAGACAAAAGGAATGAATAATATTAAGCCTAGAAAGATCTATAAGGGAAAAAGTTATAAAAAGAAAGGAGCTAGCTGGAAGTCATTGGGAATTACATCTTACTTGCTAACATTAAGATTCAGGAGGCTTTTAACACTGCCAATTCTTCAGGAAAAATGAGTAGACTTTTCTTAAACTGCACATGTGTTTTCACAGAGCCCTACACCTCCTTTATACAGACCAACACACACACACACACACACACACACACACGCATGCACACACAGTTACAGACTATTCGTGATGTACCCAGCAAGAGGATTGTGACATTCATTAGACTATAAGTTCCATGTGCACAACTTTATCTGTTATGTTCTCAGGACATCCTTAAGACTTATTACAAGTCTTAGCATAAAGTGAATTCTCAACAAAATCTTACTAAATGGAGTATAACTGAAACTTTATAAAAGTACTTGTTTTATTTATGAGTTTTATTTTCTAAATTTTAAATAACATACATTTGCCATAGATTTTTTTTTCAAACATCTTAACCTCTAATCAAATCATCTCCCCTTTTAATCAAAGCGAGAAAATTAAGCACATTATTCTAGCAGTAGAGAAACAAAGGTGATGGTATATAGTTAATTTTTAACTACAGTTAAATACTGTTTATAGTTAGTATACACTCAGGAGTCAAGCGTTGATATTTATATTAATTTTTGGTCATTTACGATCACTATTGCCCATTTTTCAAATTTTGGAAACCCTGATCACATCTCCCTTGAAACCGTATCTAACACCAACCTTTTAATAAAATTAAAATTCTGCAGCTGAGAAGCCAAGTTAAAAGTCTTAGTAGCCTATTACAGGTTAGAAAACTAAGATTCAGGGGCATCTGGGTGGCTCAGTTGGTTAAGGATCTGACTTCGGCTCAGGTCATGATCTCACAGTTCGTGAGTTTGAGCCCCACGTTGGGCTCTCTGCTGTCAGTGCAAAGCCCACTTCAAATCCTGTCTCCCTCTCTTTGCCCCTCCCCTGCTTGCTCACTTGCTCTCAAAAGTAAACATTAAAAGAAAAGAAAAGAGATTCATAAATCATAAATTGAATATTACCAACTTCCACCACCAACAAACAATTTTTAAAACGTATGATGTATTTTAATACATATTAAGTGTACTGAGCCAGGTACTACATAAAGAACTTCACTTCTATTATTCATGTTCACAATAACCCCTAAAAGATGTTGATTATTCATTTTACAAGTCAATAAATGACTGGCAGGAGGGTCAGATGACACCTAAGGTACATGGCAAAGGCAATACAAAAACCAAGTTTTGATGGCTGGAGAGCCTGGCTGAACAAGCCTAGGCTTGTGACTCGCAGAACATGAAATGAAAAGCATTGCTGTCCAAATGATGTCTCTAAGACCACAGAGCTAGCTAGGGGCAGGACCAGCAGTAGAGCTTGGGGGCTTTTCACTGTTGGTCTACTGTTCTGGATTTTCCTACCTGCCTTCCCATGTCTGCCTTA
The DNA here is from genome assembly GCF_014898765.1 of Herpailurus yagouaroundi. Classification (NCBI taxonomy): domain Eukaryota; kingdom Metazoa; phylum Chordata; class Mammalia; order Carnivora; family Felidae; genus Herpailurus; species Herpailurus yagouaroundi. The sequence continues at coordinate 30,808,791 of NW_024412376.1, forward strand.
TGTAAATCAAACTGTCACATGAGGAAAGGAGAAATGAGTATAGGCTATGATTAACTCTTACACCTCAAAAGGGTATGTAGTTTATCATCCAATCTGGCCTTGAAAGAGCTCTCAAGAGCCACTAAAGAAGTCTGTTTAGAATTATATTACTGGGGCCTACAGACCAGCAACACATACAATAAAATGCTGCTCTGGTGCCAATTTAAAAATTGTAACTTTCATCTGGAATACACTGACCATTTGCCCAACAGAGGATGCGGATTCCAATGGAATTCAGGTGTCTCACTTTTTTTTTTTTTTTGCTTAAAAAGAGCATTCTCTTTTTCCATTAAGAATAACTTGAGGGGTGCCTAGGTGGCTCCGTCAGTGAAGTGTCTGACTTTTGATATTGGCTCAGGTTATGATCTCACAGTCGTGAGATGAAGCCCCAGGTCGGGCTCTGCGCTGAGCGTGGAGCCTGGTTGGGTCTGTCTCTCTGTCTCTGTCTCTGTCTCTCTCTCTCTCCCTGCCCCCCTCCCTCACGCATACTCTCTCAGTCTCTCTCTCTCAAAATAAACATTAAAAACTAATTTGAACATAACTGGTGTGACAAATATATACATTAAACTATCTTTAAGGTTATATCTGAACATTTCACATTTAAAAGCCAAACTACAATATATTTTCCAACCTTATCCCTGAGGCTCGGGTCATTAAACCACTCCAATAACTTTTTGCCCACTTCCATTGGGCTGGAAAGAAAAGTCCTGTAGGTCAACAGGAAGTCTTCTATGAATGTTGGATCCACCACTGAATGCTCTTCCACCAAATGCATCGTTAATCTTTCTGAGGTGCCCTGTAACAAAAGGTTTAATCACTATCTTGTACAAATAATATCTATATGGTACCATAATTCCACGTTTTCAACATAAGATGAACTGGGTAGTAATATATATAATAATTTATCAAACCGCTGTTCATCAGGAAGTATAAAGATATTTTTAACAGCTGGTAACTTTTAAGAGAAATCATACGTAAAAATGGGGGGAGGGATCTTAAGTTCTCATAACTAATGGATACTACAAAAAAAAAAAAAATCCTTCCCACAAGATGGAGGCAAGTTTATCTTACCTTAATGACGATGTGTCCCTTTCTTGTTCCGGTCCTATCAAGTTCTCGGTGTTCTTTTACCATAACAATTTCTCCTTCCTCCTCAACTTTTTGCATGTTCTTTTCTACTTGGTTGAGAATACGGCAGTAATCTTGCTGGGCTATGCAGACAAACTGGAACAAAATGTAAGTCACATGTTAATGATAAAGTGCTTGCAAGAGATCTAGCAGTACTAATAATTCAGTGTTTTAATTATTTAACACTGACATTTTTCCATGTCTTTCCCATACTCTCTAAATGAATGCAGTAATGAACCTTAATCTGACTTCTCTACTTTTTAATGTATTTCTTCTTTGGTCAAATCAAGTTTCATTTTTATCATATTTATATGTAGTTTATATTAAAAATCCTAACCATTTTAAAAATCAGAAGATAAAATTAAAAGAGTCCTTTTTCATGCCTCTTCTTTGAAGGTGGGATCTTAGGAGGATAAATATAAAAACATAATTACCACTTAGTAGGCTTTACAAGTTAGAAAAGATTTTAAAAGCAACAATTTTAAAATAAAAATGAAAAAAAAGATCAAAATTCAAAGATACCCATGGAATAGATATTGTACATCTGCTAATTATATTGATAAGAAATCAGTTTAGAAAGTTCGTTCAAAAAAGGTCCACAAAACAAGCCACCTCCTTGTTAAACTCAAGTCATATTCCTTGTAACTAGTATTAAGGGCAATCCTTGCTCTTAAAGAAAAAGTTAAAAATAATATGCATGGTAGGGGCGCCTGGGTGGCGCAGTCGGTTAAGCGTCCGACTTCAGCCAGGTCACGATCTCGCGGTCCGTGAGTTCGAGCCCCGCGTCAGGCGCTGGGCTGATGGCTCAGAGCCTGGAGCCTGATTCCAATTCTGTGTCTCCCTCTCTCTCTGCCCCCTCCCCCATTCATGCTCTGTCTCTCTCTGTCCCAAAAATAAATAAACGTTGAAAAAAAAAAATTAAAAAAAAAAAATAAAAATAAATAAATAAAAATAATATGCATGGCAAGCCATTACTCCTCTGTGACCCCAAATATAAAAAATATTAGGGCTTAGGGCAAACCACTAAATTACATTTCTTAGTAATTTAAAAAGAAAGTGAAAAATGAATTAAAGCACTTATTACACAAATTAACCAGAAGTCAGTGAGGAGGAGACACGAGTTAGAGTATTTACAGTTTTGACTTAATGTTCATGATAGTATATTTTTTTAAAAGATGGAAAACCAAACGTAATAATAATTATCATGAATATGACACCATCATCATCATTTTGTGGTGGCCTTATAGGAACTCTCCATTCACCTTCCTGGTCATCCCATAAAGAAGGTCCTACTATTGTCCCCATTGTACAAACAAAGAAACAGCTGTACCAACAGCATGATGATTTGCCCAATGTTTCATAATTACATGCTTGCTAATTAAAAAAAAAATTTTCATGCACATCAAAATCTGGGAATAAAATAGAGCAGTATGTTAATAATTATTATTTCTGAATAATGCAAATTACAAGTGACTCATTTTATTTAATAAATTTTCTATATTTTCCATACTTTCCATACAATCAGTAAAGTTTTTTAAAAGAATAGCAGTGCTTCATACCTGAGCAATAGCTTATTACAATATTGTTTCTTCCAGAGCTGGTTGATAAAATCTCATTAATTTTTCTATTGGAATCATAAAGTTAAAATTCAAAAGGCATAGGCTTTTCTTATGATTACATATAGTTAAAAAAATTTTTTTTAATTTAAAAACACAATCCATTTCTATAACACTGACCACAGGTGTATACACGTTTTGAAATCTGTGGTCCTTAGTTCCTTGTCTCAAAAATAGTTTATTTTTTTTCTTTTTACAGGGCACCAAAATTGCTCTGTCTCCAAATAATTTTAGGCGATCTTTCTTACACTTGTTTAGAGAACACAATTATATCATTTTCTCATTTATCTCCTAAAAAAGAAATACATTCCATAAGTTAAAAGGAGTAAGTAGATAGAGAAAAGAAAATGGTCTTAGGGGCACCTGGGTGGCTCAGTCAGTTAAGTGTCCAACTTGGGGTCAGGTCATGGTCACACGGTTCATTGGTTCAAGCCCGAAGTCAGGCTGTGTGCTGACAGCTCGGAGCCTGGAGCCTGCTTCAGATTCTGTGTCTCCCTCTCACTCTGCCCCTCCCCGACTTGTGCTCTCTCTCTCAAAAATAAATAATAAACATTAAAAAAGAAAGAAAATGATTTTAGAAGAGAAATGTACTAAAATTAATCTTGACTGAAGGTTTAAGGAAATTAGAATAAGTTTGATTTGGAATTCTTAAAGCCTAGACTTTTTTTTAATGTTTTTTTTGTTTGTTTGTCTGTTTTTGTGAGAGAGAGAGAGACAGACAGAGTAGTGAGCAGGAGAAGGGCAGCAAGAGAGGGAGACACAGAATCTGAAGCAGGCTCCAGGCTTTGATATGTCAGCACAGAGCCCAACGGGGGGGCTTGAACCCATGAGCCATGATAACATGACCTGAGTCAAAGTCCAACGAATGCTTAACCCCCTGAGCCATCTAGGCACCCCCTTGAGAGATATTTTTGTCACTTCTGTACCAAACTGAAGTACCATCCAAAAAGAAAATAAAACCCAACTGAATTTCTAATATGGACATACATATCTAAAAAGAAATAAATAATAGGTAAAAACATTTATCTGTATTTTTATTAGCAGATTTATTTTTGCTTTAAGAAGTCTGAAGATATAATAAGAAATTCATACGCAAGACATAATTTTAATTGGTATGATGAAGCCAGCTGAAAAATTGTGAACTATGTACATAATTATTTTGATGAGGTTTTATACTTTTAAATAGCTGTAAGCATATGAAAGTAATGTAAACCTTGGCATTCTGATATAAAATAAATATGCAAACAAGATTTGGCTTACAAAAGGCCAAAGGCAGCTTACATTGCAGGATTGTTTTTTGGGCACATGACATCACAACTGATATTTAGTAGAAAAATTATAATAGACGATAAAAGGATGAAGTAAAATTAAACGTCAACCATAATACAGTATTGTCAACTTTCCCATGTAACTGCTTTCTCCAAAACTACTTAAATTCAGTGTCATTAGCTCCCATGGTCTCTGGAAAAGGGGAGTCTAACAGGTTTACCTTAAGAAGTTAGAGCTATTTAAACTGGCATTTTGTGGTCTGTAAGGGAAATTCATGCCTAATTGTTCACACAGGGATCCCAGGGTTCGTTCCTCATTGAGGGTGTAGGGTAAGGCTAAGCAATGCCTGATGTGTTACTGGCAGGCCTAAGACACAGGCAGTAGTGAAGAAAAAGGGGAGAAGGAAAAGAAGAGTGGGAGAGAAGAGCAGGAATGGAAAAGAGGGATAGAAGTGGGAAGGAGAAAAGAAGGAGGCACATATGGGAAACGGAAAACCATTACCAATTGCCTGGTACCATAGGGTGTCTATATCTAGCCCTGCCTTTGTCTTTCAAAGCGAACAGAGGAACAAGCACAAACAATGAAAGGAGAGAACTGAAAGAGGAACACAAAAAGTAGGGATCCAAAGCAAAATAGAACTTTGAGCATATCATGGGATCCAAACAAACAGAAATAAATGTTAAATATAATCCACTCATTGTGGATCAGGTTTACTATGAGCTCAACTAAATATCACATTATTCAGTATTTACTTTTGGAACCCACTGGACTATAAGAAAATTAAGGCCAGTCCTAGGCGAAGTTGCCTCTTCTTGGTAAGGAGAACAGCATTTTTGTTCATCTCATTTAATAACTGTTAAATGCCTACAAGGTGCTCAGTAGAATGATATAAACTTATGGAGGCCATCTTATGGATGAATGAAAATATGATTCTCATTGTTTCCTTTACTTCCCCTAACAAGAGGATGATCTAACATTTGTAGATAACTTACTGACAGATATGACATTTTAACAGAAATACACTAAAATACTACACCAACACAAGCGTTACATTAAGTCTAACTTCATTCTCCAACCTTGTTCTCCTACTGAAGGAACGAATGTCAGGCCTGAGCAGATGAGTCAGTGCAGGTACAAGAGTGATTCTTGAAGCCCCTTATTTAAGATCTTCCTTTTACAGTGGCTTAGACTGGAGTGGAGAGAAGAGACTTTTCTCGGGTTTCTCACCAATTCCTCATCTAGTAAATAGAGTAGACTCTCTTCCCTGACATCTTCTTTCTCTTCTTTTCCCAGAATTCCGAAATAAATAGTTAATGTTACCTGGTACATCTGATATTACTTAAGTACTCTGTAATATTCAGTCATATAGCATTTTTAGCAATTATTCTGAAATATGTCTATGCCTGTAATATCACTTTAGCTCCATGATTACAAATTTCTAACAAAAGGGGCTGGTCAATTAAGAGGTATTAATGTAATCGATGAATTCTCAGAAATAAAATAACTTTTTAACTTGCCCTTTAAGGGTACAGACTCTGACTAAAATGCTCTAGTAATGCTAATATGTGCCAGGGAGGAACTGATAACAGATAATAGGATAGGGAAACCTTTAACAAATTCCTAGTTTGTTTTGGACCAAGTATGGCTTTATTATATTTTGTTGGAGTACAGTTCCAAAGCTGAAACATCATCTATAATCTCTTTTACAAACACATTTCTAGGTCAAATAAAGACTCCGAGATTTACCTACCATTTTGTTTTCTTCTATTATGCCAAATAATTGAGACTTGACTATATTTAGAATGTTCTTCTGGCATTACTATTCAAAACAATGAATTCACAACCATTTATTTTTTCTCTACAGTGCTTACTGAAGGAATTATTTGGCAACATTACTTTTGGCAACATCATTCTCTAGGTAAGATAATTGTATTTGTAGGGGCGCCTGGGTGGCTTAGTCGGTTAAGCGTCTGACTTTGGCTCAGGTCATGATCTCCCAGCTCATGAGGTCAAGCCCTGTGTTGGGCTCTGTGCTGACAGCTAAGAGCCTGGAGCCTGCTTCAGATTCTGTGTCTCCCTCCCTCTCTGCCCCTTCCCCCACTTGTGCTCTGTCTCTCTCTCAAAAATAAATAAATATTAAAAAAAAATTTATTTATAGCCATGGTCATTTTCTCTTTAGTAAGTAAAGTGCTTAAAATGAAAATTTAAAAGAGTATTATTTTACATTTATCAGACACTATAAAAATTCAATGATGTTCTTTTAGAACAAAGTATATTCAGATGTATTTCAGACTACAGACCATTAAATACAGTGGGCACTTACCATTTATTGGTCTAAGTCAAATCTTTTGGTTTATTTACATTAAAACATTTTATCTTTCAAAGACTTTTTTTCAGAAGAGAAGACATAAATTTTATACACTTGATAACACAAGTATCTTAAATTTATTTCTCAATAATACAGAGGTTATCAGCTATAATCAATCTAACTAAATTTCACATTTGGTCTCCACATTTTCTCTAGTCTTTTATTAAATGCTTTTATTTATTTATTGTTTAGTGTTTGTTTATTTTTGAGAGAGAAAGAGATACAGTGTGAGCAGAAGAGGGGCAGAGAGAGAGGGAGGCACAGAATCCACAGCAGGCTCCAGGCTCTGAGCTGTCAGCACGGAGCCCGATGCGGGGCTCGAACCCACAAACCGCAAGATCTTGACCTGAGCCAAAGTTGGACGCCCAACCAAATGAGCCACCCAGGTGCACATAAATGCTTTTAAATAATGATTATTAACACAATATCAACACTAACATTTTTCTTTTGCTATCATGTATTTTCTTTTAATCAGTAATTACTTTTTTACCAAGAAGTCCTTCTACTGATTCATACTATGATTTTCAGGACTTTTATTGTTTTTAATTTTTTTAATGTTTATTTATTTTTGAGAGAGAGTGAGAGAGGGTGTGAGCGAGGGAGTGACAGAGAGAGAGGGAGACACAGAATCCAAAGCAGTCTTCAGGTTCTGAGCTGTCAGCTCAGGGCCCAATGCGGGGCACGAACTCACGAGCCACAAGATCATGACTTGAGCTGAAGTTCGATGCTTAACCAACTGAGCCACCCAGCCGTTCCTGATTTTCATGACTTTTAAATCAATTCCTTATCTTGTATGTATTTAAATAAAAACACTGTATAACTATATCACATCATCTTTATTAATCTATTTCTTTTCATAATGGGTGTTTTACTTCTATATTTTTTGATGAACAGATTATCAAACTATTATTAATGGAAATTTTAAAATGCCATATTTACAGAACACTTTTTTAAATAAAACATATTTACAGAACACCTAGTTATGTGGAGTCCAAACAACTTTATTATTACTTTTTTAAGTATGCTTTATACCAAATGTGGGGCCTGAACTCATGACCCTGAGATCAAGAGTTGTATTCTCTACTGACCAAGCCAGCCAGGCGCCCCAAGTCCAAACAACTTTAAGGAAGATTTATTTTTAATTTCCTAGGGTGTGATAACATTCTACTTTAAAATCATATTTAAAATTCTAAAAGATGACCTATTTATGTAGGCAGAAAAATCTTACCCCAACTGTATAGATGTGTTAAGCATAAAATATACATATACATTTTTAATGATATTTTATACCTGGCAGTCATCCACCTTTGTTCTCATTACTCCTTTCATGTATTCTTTGTCCATGGTAGGAGAGACACCGAAACTATTTCCCATACATAATATTTCTGCTTTTCCATCTGGATAAGTTACTTCCACAGAACCATTCAGAATCACTGACCAGGAATCCAGCTAATTCAAAAAAATGAAGACAAAGCAGAAAATTATGGTCATGCAGCTGTAAATGCTAGAATGGTCTCTACAAATGATTTAGCAGATTTTTCATTTTGAAGATGGAATAACTCAAGTGAAGTTAACTGTTTACTAAATCGAAAGAACAAGGAATAAGGCAAAGCACAGCCATGGATCTATGTATTTCCTCATGCCCAGCTAGGGGTACATGTCATTCCACTCTTTTAATTTGACTTTGGGCATTCTTCTCTAAAATGACACAAGGAAAAAGAATTCTTCTGTTCCCCCAAACATATGTAAGCAATATAAAATGATCACCACTGCCTCAATAAGAATATCATTGTGTTCTGACAAAAGGCATACAATGAACATTTAAAGTTATAAAAATCTGAGAAGTTAATATATCAAAGTATTTCTATCAGTAGCATATGAAATATTATAAAAAATAAAAATATTAGATTTGAAATATTTTGACATAACAATCAGTGTATCATAATTCTTAAATTATTCAAACTAATTGTTGCTCATTGTTTTTTAAGAGGAAAAAATAAGAATTGGTTTTTTGTTCACTTGCTGTACTAAGAGACCCTCAAACAGAAATTTCATGACAGAAATGTTCACTAACCTCTTCACCATCATTTAGCACTATGGTCCCAGCTCTTTCCACGACTGCAAACACCATAACAGCACAAAGTTCTCTTCTCACTGACATAGTCATATTGGCAAAAGCAGGCAATTGGTGCATAAATTCTAAGAGTTGTTCTAAAAGGCAAAAGATATTGTAAACATTAATCAGCAATTATTTATTTATCTGTTTAGTTTATTTATTTGAGAGACAGAGTGAGAGAGAGCAAGGGAGGGGCAATGAGAGAGAGAGAGGGAGACAGAGATTCCCAAGCAGACTCCACACTGTCAGCACAGAGCCTGATGTGGGGCTCAAACTCACGAACCGTGAGATCATGACCTGAGTCGAAACCAAGAGTCGGATGCTCACCCAACTGAGCCACCCAGGTTCCCCACTACAACTTTTTTTTTTTTTAACCCAAGCATTCAAAAATAATGCTCTAGGGTTCTTTCTTTTTAAATGTCCTACAAAACTGCCCACTGGAAAATATAATTACTTCAAATATTGTTAGTACAAAAGCTGAACTTCTTGCAGGTAAATGAAGAACTGTCACTATGGAAGTGGTGACATTTACTTATTGATTTAGGAATGTTGGTATACACTGTGATTCAAATTCTAATGGGAATGAAGAAATTAATAAACTTCAAATGGAAAATTTCTATTGAAAATCAGCTGTGATCTTATTAAGGCTAATTAAAGGGTGAAATGATAAGCTGAAATGAAATAGAGGTCTGAGAATTCTCCAAAAAAAAATCAATAGGTCTATTCTAGTGCCTTCTGGGCAGGTAGACACCCCAAACAGCAGAAATAACCACTTTCAATCTAAAGATAGCCCATGATTTAGAAACCAAGGGATATTTTCTATGGATTAAGACAAATTTATAAAAATTAATCAATTAAAAATTGTATTATGCCAAGATAAATGAGTCAGAGAAAGACAAATATATGATTTCATTAAATATGTGGAATTTAAGAAACAAAACATATGAACACAGGGGAAGGGAAAGAAAAATAAAGATAAAAATGGAGACAGATGTAAACCATAAGAGACTCTTAAATATAGAGAACAAACTGAGGGTTGCTGGGGGGCTGGGGGGGGGGTGGGGTTAAATGGGTAATGGGCATTAAGGAGGGCACTCGTTGGGATGAGCACTGGGTGTTATATGTAAGTGATGAAATCACTGGGTTCTACTGAATCCAACACCACACAGTATGTTAACTAACTTGAATTTAAATAAATAAAATTTAAAACGTTATATCACAAATACAAATGAAAATTGATATGTTATTTTTTTTATCCCACAGACTGGCCAAAACAGAGAAAAGTTTCAGTCTTCCTGTTGGCGACGCTCTGGAGAAACAGCTTAAACTTTGATACAGTTGTAGCTGTTGACCAGATGGATGACTTCACAGTCTTTTCTAGTCCTGTGGTCTCTATTTTTAATTTTTTTCTATTATTAGGTAGCTTTACTAATTACTAAGTTCTTTCCTTACTCCTCACTATGGCTCTATGAGGTGCATGTTTTCTTTCTCATTTCACAGGGAGAAAACAGGCTCAAAGTCATATAATTAGGAAGTGACAGTGATGATTCAGGACCGTCTGCCTCCAAACCTCCTGCTGGACATTATAGGTAATGATAAAAGAGCACAAGGTATATGTCAGACATCACTTGAATACTTATTAGTTATATTGCTTTGGGAAAGCTGATTAATTTACTTAAGGCATGTTTCCCTCATTTATGAAAGAACAATATAATACCTACTCTTTGTTGGACAGCTGTGACAAATACAATAGAGATAATAAAGTCCTTAGAGAGTAAATATTCAATAAATAAGAACAGCTATTATTGTCATTGTTATCATACTCATATCATTCAAATTTCTAAGTAAAAATTCTGCTATATTTTTCTTGTCCTCACGTAATGAAACTGTCCCTGTGTACATTCCATCTATCTGTTAGGATTTAGTGACACATTTATGTTATTGGAGATACAGTAGTTTGTTCACTGCAAAAACAACACAGAATAGAATGATCTATTCTGTGAAAACATTACATTTATAGAAGGTCAGATGAAGTGTTTTTCTCGGGTCCAGATGGGTAATGTCTCTTCTGATTAGACCCTACGTCATCGCCCTGTAAAAGACTTTCATAACAGAGTGGCTTCGGAATCAGGAGAATAACACTGATAGGTGGTACCCAGGGACTCTGTCCAAGAAGACAGTGTTCTTCAACCTGACCCAGACTGATGTGCCAGGAAATCAATATACTGTTGCAACCAGCATTTTTTTTTTTTTTTACAACCAGCATTTTAAAAACAAGAGAATCAAAGCACATAACTTATAGAATAAGTTCTGTTTAGTGAAACTTTTATTTCTGGAAGGAGTGGGTGTGTTTGGGTCATATAAATAAAATATATTTATTCCTTGGGACAGCAATAAACCAATTTTTAATACCACTGCAATTATCTATTATATATGGGAGGTAACAATCATTGTGTTGCAAACACACTGACCTTTTGATCTGAAGCAAAAACACAAATGAAAAAGCTAGTATATCACTGTTAGTTCTGCAGTTATAAGCCTCTGTTTTCTTCACCTATTACTGCCCTACCCCTCACCATAAGGTAATAAAATATTACCTATAGAACACACATTTTGCTTTCTTCCCCCTCCTCCCCAATAATACTAAATTTCCTTGGACAAGTGAAGATTCATGGTCTTAAGAAGAATATGAGACCAGAAGTCAGAAATGTTTTATTTTTTTTTTAATTTTTTTTTTTCAACATTTATTTATTTTTGGGACAGAGAGAGACAGAGCATGAACGGGGGAGGGGCAGAGAGAGAGGGAGACACAGAATTGGAAACAGGCTCCAGGCTCTGAGCCATCAGCCCAGAGCCTGACGCGGGGCTCGAACTCACGGACCGCGAGATCGTGACCTGGCTGAAGTCGGACGCTTAACCGACTGCGCCACCCAGGCGCCCCAAAAATGTTTTAAATTCAACATAATATGACATAGTAGACAATAAGTCAAATTATGACCACATATATGATTGAAGAATATGAGTATATGAAGTATAAAATATATTTACTAATACTTGCTATAATGATTTGAAGTGCCTTGCATAGACATTGTTCTTGCTTTTTGGAAGATTCCTGCTCCATTAATGGGTTATGAAATCAAGTTGTGATACAGGAGTAATGACTAAGATTTTAAAAAATATGATAGGATAGAAACTATTTGTGTATCACATATAATATGGATAAATAATAAAGAAGACAGAAAAGATCTGATGATAGTAATGTACATAATGCTCTAGGCTCAGCTGAAAAACTAAAAATAAATAAATGCTTAACCAGATGGTATCTAAGAGTTAAGTCTCCCAAAGATTCAACAATAGTGTTGCTGGTTTTGTAGTAACCTGTATTTATTACACTGGATAATTAGTGCAATTAAAACAATAAAGAATTTCTATCACTAATCTTCACAAAATAAATATAAAACAGGAGCATTTGGCTATAGGGGCTCAACATAAACTCTGGTAATGCCACAGGGATCATACAGAGTTCAAGCAGTTAGGGTTAGTCAAGAGCTCAGAGTCTGGAATGAGTAAAAGACAGTTCCTAGAACATGGCAAGAAGAAGCCATGGACTGAAGAAGCAGGACTACTTTCTTCTATGTTGCTTGGAAGAATCCATTAGAATAATACATTAATTAATAATATTTTATTTTGTTAGGAAAGGAATATTTCTGTTTATGAAAAAAGACCTTTTTTCCTTAAAGTTTATTTTGAGGGACAGAGGGGCAAAGAGAGAATCCCAAGCAGACTCCCTGCTGACAGCACACGGATTGATCCCACAAACTCTGAGATCATGACCTGAACCGAAATCAAGAGTAAGATGCTCAACTGACCGAGCCACCCAGGCACCCTGAAAAAAGACATTTTTAAACACTTTTTTTCTAGTCAATGTGACACAAAGAAAGGCCAGATAATCAGCTTACAGACACCGCAAGTGATGTCAATATAAAAATTAGCTTATTTGCTTGGTTTAATTTTGTATAAAAATTGGTTACTATTAAGATGTTTTTGAAAAATCTGTGGAGTTTTGTTTTTGTTTTTGTTTTTGTTTGGTGCTATATTGAAGGGGAGAAAAAAGAACTCTTTGGAAGGGATCTTTGAAAAGTAGGTCTCTACCTTAATGTGTAAAGGCCTCAAAAAAGAAATTAAATTCACAACCATTCGATAACTGAGTACCTACAGAATTATGAGCTAGAGAGCAAAAAGGAATAAAGTCCTTTCCTTCAAAGTATTGAAACAAAGGTACACACACCCAAGAATCTATGGGAACCCCAAAGCAATTTTTTTAATTCTTGCAGCTTTTAAAATATGTTAGCAATTTCATTTGATTCAACTTTGATTCTGCCCACCCCCCCACCTCCCAACACACCATTCCTTCTCTATTTCATGGGGTTAGAGGAAGGTGGTGAGGAACAGAGGCATCCAGAGAGAGCATCATTTAGAAGTTTGTAGTTTTTATGAAAGGTATCTGTTGTAACTAAATACTGGCAGATCAGTTAGATTTAACAAGAGTAACAGCAAAAAAGCTAAAAGTGCTCACATGTGGTTTTGTCTTGAGGAGAAAGAATATAAGCTCTTCCAAGATCTCTTGTAGAGCAAACAACACTCATAAGGCTTTATCTTTAATAATAATGGTTTTATTATTTTAAATGAAAGTATATTTGATAGGAGCAAGCATCAGAATCATCTCTGCTTGCAAGTGAACTGGTGTTCAAGTAAATGTTATTCACTGGAGGTTATATCAACAAGCACATTTTAAAAAAAACCAACCTATGAGCAAGGATTCTGGAGTAAGATGGCAAACTGAATACACTTCCAATTTCACTTTCTGTTTAAGGACATATTTAAAAAGAAGTCGACAAGGACAAAGAGAATGGGACAGTGTAATACAACTTTGGACACTGCAAATCAAATGAATGTGTATGTGGTATTAGACATAAGAAAGTGAAACCCAATGTTTTCAGTGGGTAAAATAGAACCACTCTAATTTATGCTGCAGAACCCTCAAGAGACTTGCAAACTGCCAGCACCTTTGGAACAGGAGTGCAGGTGGTAGAGAAGGAAATGGGCTGGAGTCAGGGATGGGTATCTGTGAAGCCTTTAAGTCCTTACTCCAGCAAAAATTATCCAGAAAGGGTTAACACAGAACACATTTCTTCACTGGGGGCCATAGGCATAGGTGGCTCCCCTTTGCACTTCCTTCATGTCTGAGCCCTTTAAAAGGACATTACCAGCCATTTCCTCCTAAAATAGGCTCCATTCTGTTCATTCCTCAACCTCCATCACTCCCTAATCCCCACTTTATTCTTCAGACTGAAAGAGAGCAAGGATCTTACCTGCCTGTTCCCCTCTGAGTTGCCAGGACTTAAAAAAATGTTCAGTACATAGAAGGTGCTCAATCACATTAGCTGCATGAATGAATGGTTACCAACATGGTATATTCATCTATAAATACTTACCAATTCTATAAATTTTAAATTTGTATTTTAAATATCTAATACAAGTTGTTGGTTTTTCATCGTTAATTTTCTAGCGTATGTATATAGAGTAGGTGGTAAAAGATTTTCTTCATCATGTTTGTTTCCTTTACAACACATGCAACCAGCCACTTATAACTATGCCCATACTGTCCTATATCTAATCCCAATAGAGCAAGTTCCTTGAATTTGTCTGCAAATATATATCAGCCAAAAAGAGTTGGGAGAGTGGTAGGACAGATTATCTGGGCTCAGGCAAGGGTGCTTACAGATTCCAGACCTGTGGTGGACACAAGGCACTCTACAGAAGTTGCCCTGACTCCTAGCATTTGAAGGAAGAAGCCTGAGTGCAGAAGGCGTACCTGAACACTAAACCATTATTACACAGTCATCTCTTATTCTGTTGGGAAAGTGGGTAACGGAAACTTCAAGGATGGGGAAAACAGATACAAAGCCACTTGGATTTCTAACCTTAGGATGCACTTAAAGAAAGTCTAAACCCCCCCCGCAGGTCATATGCTACTAAGTTTTCCACTCAGTCTCATCTTCAGATGGAACCAGAGTAAAAGCAAAGTCATCTACATGGCAATTTTACCATTTGTCATTGACTGGTATTTACATAGGGAAAACGTGAGCTTAATAGGAATAGTGCTCACAAGAAAAATAATAGGAATAACACTATATGGAAGACTACTTTTTTCTTTTTTTGTCATAAAGTAAGCTGAGAAAGGGCTCATGTGGTAGAGTTTTATGAGTTTTATCATTTGTAGACTTCAGAACATAATGATTGAATAAAATTGATTCTTTAAACTTTTTTTCAACAAATGCTACTGCTTATGCAAGGGAAAATTATAAATTAATGACTTTTTAAAGCCTACTATCCTTGGGCTCTATTTTATCAGGCCATTTTACCCTAAATATTTTAAATTGCTCTTAAATTAATTTTCTTATCCAAACTTACCAATGTCATCATCTGTCCTGTCAATTGGATCCTTCTCTAGGCAGTCTCTCACAATGTCCCTGCTCATCAGAGGATCTGATGCCCTCTCAATGTCTTCTTCATCATCATCGTCCTCAGAATCCACTGCTGTTTCTGGCAACCCACTCAGGTCCATATCACCAGCCTCGCTTTCTGTGGCCTTAAAAGAGACCAAAATAATTTTTTTTATTTTTTATTTTTTTTAACGTTTATTTATTTTTGACACAGAGAGAGACAGAGCATGAACGGGGGAGGGTCAGAGAGAGGGAGACACAGAATTGAAACAGGTTCCAGGCTCTGAGCTGTCAGCACAGAGCCCGACGCAGGGCTCGAACTCACAGACCGCGAGATCATGACCTGAGCCAAAGTCGGCCGCTTAACCGACTGAGCCACCCAGGCGCCCCAAGACCAAAATAATTTTTAAAAATTATTTTAAGCAAGTCTTTTTGTACCCAAAAGAAATAAGAGCAAGTCTAGTTTGAAATATTAAAATTTTAGTATATTGATTTGTCTGTAACTAAGCATGTATTCAATATCAACAAATATTTATGCACTAGGCACTATGTAAGAAGAATCACTTAGAGAAAACAGGAGTGATTTAATCTCCTATTAAACTTTTAGTTGGGATTAATGATCTTATCTCAAAAATTCTGATTTCTTATCTGAGCTGTCATATGCTCCTGAAACAGTAGAATAAAGAAGAAAAAGACAGTGTTTGTTTTCACTCCATTTTTCAAAGAGAATGGCTTAAGCTAAGAGCCTAAGGGTAATAACTGATTCTGAGCAGTTCCTTCTCCAAAAGAACAGGTGTGGATTTATTAATGCCAAGAAGACTCAACAACTTCTTTCCTATTAGGTGGTCTTTATGGAAAAGTGAAGCATAAATCAAAGATAACTTTATAAGTATGTGAACAAAACATTAACATTTACTTTGATTATACCAATGTCCACTCTCCAATTATAAATCACCAAAAAATACAAAAGACCATATGCCTACAGGTAACACATTCTTCATTCCTCAACAAGGTGACCTTATCACCAATCAAATTTCAAGTAATCAAGTACTTAAATGTTAGTCATTAGAGTCACGAACTTCAAAATGATCTTTTCTGGGCTGTCTCAAGGCTAGGACAGCTATCCTATTCAGGTCATTCTATAGCCTGCTGTGATTATCATCTCCACAATATATATGAATGTTATCATATCAACCTTACTTGACATTATACCCAAAATTTACTAACTGCTTAAGCTATGAAAGTCTTGAACATCACGTTTTGCCAGATAAAATATTAAACTCTTAAAAAGTCTGTTATAAAACCATGAACTTCCTAGAAAACATGTATTATAAAGTTCACTAACTTCAAATAACTTTTAGTTCACGTGGTTTTCAAAGACATTAAAGGCCGTCTTATTTTTAAGAATAGGCAAAAACATTTATTAAAACTGAAAGATAAAAATATAAACTGCTGAACTTCCTCCTCCTCCTCCTCCTCATCCAACACCCAATGTTTACAATGTGCCAGGAACTGCTCTGTTTTATATGTATTAACTCATTTAATCTTCAAAACTATCCTGTGAAGTGTTATTACTGACTTTTATTCTTCTTCAAACATTCTCGTAAATGGAAATTATTGCAGAATCAAGATTAGAACCCTGGGGGGCACCTGGGTGGCTCAGTCAGTTAAGTGTCTGACTTCGGCTCAGGGCGTGGGCTCAGGGCGTGATCTCATGGTTCGTGAGCTCGAGCCCTGCATCTGGCTCCCCACTTTGTATCCTCCGTCTCCCTCTCCCTGCCCCTCCCCTGCTTGCACAGCGCTCTCTCTCTCTCAAAAATAAACAAACATTAAAAAAAAAAAAAAAAGATTAGAACCTAGGAATTCTGTCTCTACAGTCTTAACCACAACCTAATCTATCTCTTTACAACAGATATTACATATGAATGTGGCTTATATGGGGATCTATACTTTTTTTTTTAATTTAACTGGGTATTTAAAGAAAAATTTTATCATTTTCTTATCAAAGTTTTACTTTTCTCAAGTCTTGGTTTATACTGCAGAACATAAGATTTAGTCCTACCTTTGAAGCAATACAAACAGGTATTAATATTTTATAAGTTTAACAAAATAATTTTAATGACATTTTTAGTTCTTTAGGTACAATTTCCTAAACTAAAATATATACATTATAAAAAAAAAAATCTAAGGGGAAAATAATAAAGAATACTTAATGAAGACAGAATAATTAAAAATGGAAAACCTAATGTCTACAAAAGCTCTTTAAATAATGGCCTTAGTAAATACTACTGCTTGGGTTAAGACCATTATCAGCAGAGCAGTGGGAGAGCAGTAAGGCCTTGTAGGCTTGCAGTTTTCAAGTACTCGATAAAACATATGTAGCAGTTATTTTACTTTTAGTTGAATTAACACTTCACTGGAGCCTTTGTGGCATTTGATATTTCCTCAGTTTGTTCATTTTCTTGATATCCTTTAAAAAATGAAAATAATCTCTTAAGAACTGTGTTCAGAATACAATATATGGAATCACTTTTGATTTCAGTAAATCATAGAGCTTTTGGCATTGTTCTGAGACTATTACTAGTTTTTTGGGGTTTTTTTTGAGACTATTACTACTTAGCTATAATATACATCTACATCTATATTAGGCTATCCATGTGGAAGGGAAATTAATTTAGGACAGGAATTATTTGCCTAACTGAATTAACTGTGGCACACTCAGAAACACATCTCCTAATTTAAATTCAGAATTCACAGAATTGTCTCTAGATTCTAGAATGAAACGGAAGTAGAACTTGACATGATGTATTATGCCAAGCCTGTGATCAGAGAAATTAGGCCAATACTGTTATTATCACAGCCTTATTTCTGAAGTCTAGAAATGTGACAATTTGCTAATGTTTGCTATGTTTACATTTTCACCCCAGTTTCACCTTAACATTGAAGATTATTATTCATCACCTTATATTTTCAAATATACAATCAGCCCTCTGTATGCACATTCTTTAATATTAGCTGAAATTGAAGAAGGGACTACTAGAGACAGAAATAAAAAATAAAAATAAAAAACTTCTAAATAATATAGTTATATAGCTTATAGTGTTTCCTTTAATTTTAAACATCTAAAATACAGTAAGAGATACAAAATATATTCTGTAACATTCCAAAGAAATCATTACTGTCATTTAAATGAATTATATGTAAGTGTTAAATAAAACAAAAAGACTCCTTCTTCTTCTTCTTCTTCTTTTTTAAATAAAGTAAGCTCTAAGCCCAACATGGGGCTTGAACTCAAGAACCCCATGCTCTATTGACTAAGCCAGCCAGGTGTCCCAGAACAAAAAGCCTTTTAAATGTGAATTGGATTAATCTCTCTACAACTGAACCTTCCACCCCATTTGTGTTAACGATCATTAGTTGTTTTCTATCTCTGTTATGTGTATTCCATTCTTAATTCATTCATGAAATAACGCTCACTAAACCAGTAACTTAGATTATTTTTCTAAATAAATATCCATTATATTTTAAAACACTACAGAATTCCTTTCTTTAATTTTTTTTTTTTTTTTTTTAGTGAGCTGTAGGCCCAACATGGGGCTTGAACTCACAACACTGAGATCAAGAGTTGGAGGCTCTACTGACTGAGCCAGGCAGGTGCCCTTCCAGAATTTCTTTTAATAATAAATTTTAAATAGAACTTGATAACAATTTTTTTAGGAGTCTACTAATGCCATAATACTACTGCTTCATGAACAATAAAACTTTTGGAGACTGGAGTGAAATGCTTACTGAACCAACACCAACTGGTCTACAGGAGAAGTGTACTAAACTTAGGAGGAGGGCCTAGAACCCAGTAGTTACTGAATTTACATTTGCTAAATAAACAAACTCAGGGTTTAGTAATTCAGATCTCAGCTCTACCATTTAACTTTAGCAAAATTACTTAACCTCTATGACTCCAGTGTTATCAGTAGAGTTATATCCTCCCACTCATACCACTGTTCTTGGATTGAATAAGGGGAAAGAAAAGAACGCCAATTACAGGCCACATCAAAAGACAGTCCCTTCCTCAAGGGAACACATTTTTTATATCAGCATTTGTGTATCTTTACCTCTCCCCATCGGACCAGCGAAGCTTATGCACAATTTGTACTGGCAGAATTTGTCAAAAAACCAAAGCTCTGTTAAATAATGCAACCCCTGACTTATTGTAAAAAAAACTGTCACTCAGACTAATTGCAACCATTTAATTCTGGCTAAATGGCTCATACAACAATTATAAGAATAGTGATCCTATACTGAATGACTACCATACACATAAAAATCTTCACATCAATTCAGCAAATTAGGATTATTACCCCTGCTTTTCAGATGAGAAAACACTAGGAAAATCAAATAAACTGTTCAATGCAAACAAAACCAAACCTAGTAATTGTGTTGGGTCTTAAACTCAGGTCTGACGAATACAAACTACTAAATGATTTGCACTATAATACTTTGCCCAGTTTTCTCAATAGACTATCTTCATAAAGAAAATCACTAAATCATTAATCATCAGGGAAATGCAAATAAAAACCACAATGAAATATCACCTTATACCTGTCAGAATAGCTAGAATCACAAAGACAACAACAAAACAAAACAAAACAACAAGTTCTGGCAAGGATGTGGAGAAAAAGGAACGCTTATGCACTGTTGGTGAGAATGTAAATTGGTACAGCCACTGTGCAAAACAGGATAGAGGTTTCTTAACAAATTAAAAATAGAAATACTATATGATCCAATAATTCTACTGGGTATTTACCCAAAGAAAATGAAAACACTAATCTAAGGGGATATTTACCCCATATTTATTGCAGCACTATTTACAACAGCCAAGATATGGAAGCAATCCAAGTGTATATCGATAGATGAGTGGATAAAGATGTGGTGTACACACACATGCATGCACACGCACACAAGATTATTATTCAGCCATAAAAAAGGAATGAGATCTTGCCATTTGCAACAACGTGGGTGGACCTAGAGGGTAAGTGAAAGGACCCAGACCTAAGTGAAGTAAGTCAGAGAAAGACAAATACCGCATCATTTCACTTATATGTGGATCTAAAAAAACAAACAAAAACATTGAATAAACAAACCAAAAGTAGAAACAGACCTATAAATACAGAGAACAAACTAGCGGCTGCCAGCGGAAAGGGTGGTGGGAGGAATGGGGAAAAATGGGTGAAGGGGAGGCTTCCAGTTACGAAATGAATGGGTTATGAGAATAAGCTACATCATAGGGAATACAGTCAATAGTACTATGATAACTTTGTAGAGTGAAAGATGGTAGTTATGCTAGTGGTGTGCATAGCATAACTTATTGATTTGTCCAATCGCTATGTTATCCACCTGAAACCAATGTAACACCGTGTCAACTCTACCAAAATCACAGTTAAAATATAACAAAGCAATGAAATGTTTTCTGCTTTGCTAAGTCACGACACATAAAATTTTAAATAAATATATTTGTATATACACATAAACAAAACATTTGCTACTTTATAGCTTCCTCCAAACCGTATTACAAGATTAATGCCAGTCTTTAGACCCTTTTATTCTAGATAAAGATAGGCACACAGGCACTTTATAGTTTAAAAGTATCTGATTATATTTGTCTCAGGAACAAGAAGAAAGGCTTACGTAATTCAGTCAGGCAAATAACTCCTGTCCTAAATTAATTTACTTTCCACATGTATAGCCTAATATAGATTTGGATGTACATTATAGTTAAATAGTAATATTCTCAAAAAAACTAGTGATAGTCTCAGATCAATGCCAAAAGCTCTATGATTTACTGAAATCAAAAGCAATTTCATATATTATATAAAGGATATCAAGAAAATGACAAACTTGAGGAAATATCAAATGCCATGAAGGCTCCAGTGAAGTGTTAATTTAACTAAAATAAAAATAACTTCTACATATGTTTTATCGAGTACTTAAAAACCATTTACGAAAAAAAAGTTTTTGCTTATGAAGTATACAGGCATATCCCCACATTTTTAAAAGGGTTGCTTAGTAATCATTCTTGATGTAAATAAATTTCGTGCAGAATTCAAACGTACATACACATAGCACCTAAGTCAGACCCCGATATAAATTTAGGCTAGTAGAAGGCTATATTGAATGCTAATGCTGACGATAATTTAACCAAGACAAGTAAGTAGGAACTATCTAGAAAACCAGTAAAACCTTGGTTTGCGAACATAATTCATATTCTGGAAACGTGCCTGTAACCCAAAGCACTCATATATATCAAAGCGACTTTCAAGAACCATTGGCCCAGTTGTGATCATGTGACATTCGACATCACGTACTACTCATATTGCAATACATCGCTCATTTATCAAGTTAAAATTTATTAGAAATGTTTGCTTGTCTTGTGGAACACTTGCACAAGTTACTCACAATCCAAGTTTTCACTGTATATGTAGAAAATATGAAAATATTTGGAAATAAGTATAATGCTTGCACTAAGTCTAGCCTGTGTATTATAATTTATGCTGCTCCTAATTTCACACATCAATTTATTTAATTTCAATATAGACTTTAAAATATATTTATGCCTAAAAGACAGGAACAGTTTTACAGCATTTAGTATAAATTGTTAGGTTTCTTTCCAAAAATTATAATTTAAAAAAAAAATTTTTTTAATGTTTATTTTTGAGAGAGACAGAGACAGTATGTGAGTGGGTTAGGGGAAGACAGAGGGAGACACAGAATTTGAAGCGGGCTCCAGGCTCCAAGCTGTCAGCACAGCACTGGACACGGGGCTCGAACTCATGAGCTGTGAGATCATGACCCGAGCCGAAGTCGGACGCTCAAACAACTGAGCCACCTGGCGCCCCTTCAAAAATTATAATTTTAACAGGTATAAGAATGTCCATCTGTAAACATTTATTATAAGAAAGCCTGTGCTAATTTGACAGGAAAATAGTATATTTAATCCTCATACACTCAATTACTAATAGGTTTTAAGGATTTTACTTAAGGTACAGGTATCTGCATGTACTCTTTTGCAAATTACCTCCTCTTGCCCTTTGAATATTGTTTTATGGTGACCCAAGTATTTTTCTTACTAATTTGCCTACATGAGTTATAGTCTGACTTTAAATCTTTGTCTCTCAAATGATCTTTTAACTATTAAATTATTTTGATTGTTATACCATAAGAGTTTGCTAACTCTTTGGTTGATCTGGAATTTAGTCTTAATAATGATATAGAGTGAGGCTATAAAGTGACCCAGCCCACCCCAAAGATCATTTATTGAATAATCCATCACATTCTTCACTGATGTGTGAGGATTCCTGTTGCTTATTACATCCTTCCACATGAATTCCATTTTACTTGAACTCTCTGTTCTATTGATCTATTTTTGAACAACTATTTCCAGTCCACCAAACCACTGCTCTGATAATCACACTATGTAGCCAAGATCTTATGGCTAGAATTGCACTGTCTCATATCCCCAACTTAGGCATTCTGTTTTCTACTGCCAAAAAACTCCTACTTTTCAATTGCTTCCATCTGTTTCAAAGATAACCGTTTTTCAACTCAAGCATGATCTTTAGTCTTCAAGACTCTACTACCTTCTATGTCTAGTTTTCCCACCTTCAGCTTATAAAACCTAGTCCAATATTTCAATCACATTCATTTGGCATATCTTTACTGAGTACCCACAGTTTCCTGGTTCTAGAGAGCAAATGGAGACAAGACAGAGAAGTTCCCTATCCTCTTGAAGCTGTCATTTTAGTAAGCAGACAGAACAGAGAAAGCAATAATCATTTGGGGGGAAAAGTCTAAATAAAAGGAATAGCCAGGAAAGGAACCAAAATGCAAGACCTACTTTTCAGACAGTAATAAGCAAAGAACTCTCTGAGAAGATGGTACTTGAAAACGAAGCAGAAAAGGATCAAGCTAGGAGAAAACATTCCAGGCAGAAGGCATGCAAAAACAAAGCTCAGCAGTTAAAAGAGGTTGGCATGTTGCTCCATCCGTCTTTGTGATACACTCATTTAACAAAACTCCAGGCCTGGGTGCAGCCAAATCTCTGCTTTCTTTGTGCTTGCTGTAGAAAAAAAAAATACTTAATAGGGCAGAGGGAAGTCACTCTGTATTTGAGGGCACCCTCTCAACTGAGCTTCCATTACTCTAGTCAATTTGCTCTCCTACTCTCTGAAGCATCTATTTCAAAACTTCTTTCTCCTTAAAACTCTCGACCAGCTAACTCTCCCACTCTCAACAAATGAACTCAACTTCTTCAGAGGGAAAAACTGAAGTCATCAGAGAAATGCCCTCAACTCTCAAACTCCCCAATCCAAACCCACCACAATAATATGTACCTGTAGAAACAGAGGAAGGCTTCTCTTCTTAAAGCTAGTTATTCACTTTGCTTTTGAATTCCTCTCCTCCTATCCTGTTAGAAAAATTATTCTACCTTTTTCTCTCTGGCATACAGCATTCAATTTCAACCTGTGTCCATCCTGTAAGCATTTATACTCACTTCAACATGACAACTTCCTGACTTAGGAGAAACTTCTCCTAAGTCAGAATTATACAGAGATTAAATGGACTGCCATGGGAGATAGTTGTCCATCCCTGGAAATGTTCCAGAATAAACTGTTTGCTTCACTGACAGAAAAGCAGTAGAGGACTCAAATATAAGACTAGTCACTGAACCAAGTGCATCTGTCAGATTTCTTCTCCACCTTAAGAATTTCTGATTTAAAGATAATGGAAATGGTCCATTTGGGGATCTCTATTAAATGTTAAGTTTAATATAGCTAATAACAAAACCTTAGGTACACCTTTGGATTCTTCCTTTTGAAGGATATAAACAGGCTACATGTCTGCCATCAAATTTGAAGTGGATAGCCTTGACACTCAACTAAAATCAATCAAAGTACACAGAGACCCTCTATTTCATGTATACCCCCAGATAAAGTCAGACTGCAGGCAGACCATGTCAGAGCAATTTGGAGTTCTCGCCCACAGTCTGGATTTTCAGATTCTGTACCGTCAAGAATTTCCTCATGAACTTATCCTAGCCTACTCAAGGTTTAAACACGTAAAGCCAGAATTCCAGTCAGAATATGCCTCAATAAATTCTATGAACCCCTTACTTCATTCTTATTATAAATTTGCCTTCTAGGAGTTCCACTTCGGTTTGTATAGAGTTGACAGCAATGGTAACTGCTACCACCTCAAGCTGTGTTTCCACTGCAGATCTTTAACGAGTATAATCACCCCACAGTTTAGAAGACAGGGGCTCCATCATGATATTCCAATTACGACAAAGCACAGCTTTTAGGAATACCATTCCTTGTCTTAGGATAAGGGATACTCGAGTAAACGTTAAAAAAAAAATCAACTTCTAAAAATTGGTAGTACTGGCAGGTGGAGGAAGGAGAGCAAATTTACCCATATCTAGCACCTTCTCCTCCTCTAACATCTGAAAATGTGATTCCTTCCTAAAAATTTTATTATAAGTTAACACTTAATGCAAAGTATCTATCTTTGCATTTGATATTGTATCAAAATTATCTTAAAGAGCCAGATAAGGGGCGCCTGGGTGGCGCAGTCGGTTAAGCGTCCGACTTCAGCCAGGTCACGATCTTGCGGTCCGTGAGTTCGAGCCCCGCGTCGGGCTCTGGGCTGATGGCTCAGAGCCTGGAGCCTGTTTCCGATTCTGTGTCTCCCTCTCTCTCTGCCCCTCCCCCGTTCATGCTCTGTCTCTCTCTGTCCCAAAAATAAATAAACGTTGGGAAAAAAAAAAAAAGAGCCAGATAATATTTCTTATTGCAAAATAATAAATTCTTATTCAGCCAAGAATCTGCAAATAATTGCATTTGTGGCTATTATTAGTAAGCTCTCTACAATACCCTTGAATTATAGAAAAGTGTGTACCTATTACTTCCTTGAAATAAAATTAATTTTCTAAGATCTACTAAATTTAGAACTTAAATATGTTTTACCCTGATAGTATTCTAATTGTTTAATTATTGTTAGTATTTTTTTTTTAAATAGAAACTTAGCACTGCCTGAATATTTCAATGATCTTGAAACACTATAATGTTTCTGAAGAAAGGTACCTCTATGGTCATCTCATATCACAATTCCTATGAAGTCAAGAATTATACTTTGTAAACTGAGTACTACGTTGTTGTTTGAAACCATCCAAAAGTCCATATTAGTAGTATGTATTTAAAGATCTCCCCACAGATGGGCGCTTTTTTTTTGCATATTTTAGCCACTTTTCCAAAATTTGCATATTCTAAGCCAATGAACTATTCCTCAACAATTAAAATTATTTTGCTTTTAAAACACCTTTGGAATTCCATGGTTCTGGTTTCTTTTCTATCCATCAGTATCATAAGAATTTATTTTAAACACATAACTAAACCTATACATAATTTAAAAATGCAACAAAAAGAATCTAATGATCCAATAATAATAATCTCTTCCTCGTCATACTGAAGACTTTAATAAGAAAAACTTACTATGTAGTATAATTCTGCAGTTTTCCCCCAGAGTTTTAACAAGAAAGAGTCCTAAACCTAATATGTCTATAGTCAAATTTATAAAATACTTGAAGTCCAGAGAAACATCTCCAATGTAACCACTCCATTTAAAATCCTGATAACTGGTAATAGCAGAGGCAAATACAGTTAGACAGTAGTTCTATTTCCCCAGACATACTATATGTCTCTGTGAAGCATGAACATTAACATTATGTACCTAAAAGTACATATAACACACATATATTTACTTTATAGATCCTATCAATTAAGAATCATAAAACTCCTCGAAATACATAAAAATGAAACAAATGACAAGAAAAAGACCTTCTTACCTGATAGATATCAGAAAGACTGCTGCTTCCAGAATCACTAGTGATACTACATCCTGAATGGCTAGAAGAAACGTGCGTCACCTGTGGGTGGAGACTATCAGTAAGGTGTAGTTTTGTGAAATCTGCAGGAAGCTATGGAAGGAGCAGGAGAAACAGGATTACAATTTGAATCAAGAACTCTTAAGAAGACATTGAAACATTTTATTAAACACTACTCCATACCATTTACCCAAAAGTACTAGGGAAGATCCTTCATTTTTCAAGTTCACAAATTATTAAATATTGTCCCTATTTATCAAAAATCACAAAATGCGTTTTTAAAGTTTATGGACATTCAATGAACCCTAATACTAAATTCAATGCTTAAAGAGGTAGATTTGGCAGTTAAGATTAACTTGGATGAGCATTTAATTCAATGACAACTTTCAAATTATATACTATTGAGCAAATTAATCTACTACTATTTGGTAGCCACTATAAACACAACTTTGTAGCAAGAAATAGCTTAAACAAGAAAACAGATTTGAGGTTCTTATATGCCTAAATAATACTTACAAGTAAAAAAAAAAAACAGCATCTTAGAATTGACAAAATGTTTTCCTATATAAATAACTGTGCTAGGCTCTATGAAAAAACAGAATAGGATGCCTTCAAAGAACATAGAGTTGAGAAAGCTATGGACAACATTTACCAGTCTACACACATACACATAAATATCAATTTTCTATCTGTTCAGTTTAAACCCTAAATGAAATAGCTTCTGTTGAACAGATTCACTAAGCATCCCTCAAGTGCTTCCCTCACTCTCCCATATAACAGAGAAAAGGTATTGAGAAAGAAAACATCCATACATTTGCCCATTCAACAAACATTTGCCAAGCCTTTTTCCTCCTACTATATGCTAAGAATGAGACACTAAGAAAACACTGCCCTTAAGAATCTTACACTCTTGTAAGTTATTATCAGTTCTTTTGAATTAAAAAGGGGTACTACTTATAATATCCCACTTATTATACGATTGGCCAGTAATACACGTGACATTTCAAAATATATGCTGACATCATGCAATATTCGTAACATTCTTTCCTTTTTACATATTAATCCTATTTAGCTGTTGAATAAAAATGGAGAATGTTAAAATACAACTTAAGAGTTTATCTTAGCAACATTCCTTTCTCTCCTTTGATCCTCATCCCTTCTCCCCTTTCCAAAAACAAGATGCCATTCCATAGATTAGAATAAGTTTCCTAAGGGAGGTGATTCATTTGTATGGCAATAACCAATGAATTGTAATACCTCAAAGTTCCAAACAAAGAGGCAAAATGTACTTATATCCCACTATCATTCAGATCTGACTTAATAAACAGGTTATGATATTTAATAATATTAAATACAGGCTGTGCAGAGTATTTTGACTTGGTCAAGATATTTAAAAAAAGGCTTAAAAATAAATGTATTAGGAGGCATAAGATTAGATGGCAAATAAATGGACAAAAAACATGTATGTTGGAGGAGCTCAGAGAAGTGAGATGTATTTAAATGGGTGAGATCATTGCAAACATGACATCTCACTAAGTGTTGTTATTTAAAAACCTGATGATTGAAGATGCTCTGAAATATTAGATAAAATTGAGGAGAATAACAATTCCTCTACAAGGAATAGATAGGTGGGTAACTCTAAATTGAGAGTTTATATATATTTATTCACAAGGTAGAACAGTGAAATATTTGCAGGACTTCTACAGGAACAATTTGGAGACAGAAATCTCCCGAGATGTACTAATGACTATGATTTTGCATGTTGCTAAGTGATAGATATCACATATTAAAATAATGTGCCCAAAACCAGGATAAATACTCTTCATCATCCCAGCTACAGTTCCATTATATCAGTCACTCACTGCAGAAGGCAACTGGGGAAACATTACTCAATGGCTCACTGATTTTAAAAGGCATAATAAATTGATACATATAATTACAGAACAGTAAACTGATTTCTATTGATTATCTTTTACAGATGTGACTCAGGTTGACATGTACCACACAGGGTGATTTTTAAAATTAACTTAAATATGTCAAATGAAGACATCACTAATGAATTTTTACTCACTAGACATTTATTTAAGCCTCAAAGGCCTCTCTTCTCTTCAGTATCCATGAGCTCATGGTCATCTTTGCTGAGAATTCATTGTATGGAAAGCATTAGGAGCTACAGAGCTCTCCATCTAATAGAACACACATGGATCCAGCCTCTATGTACCACGATCTATTCATCTATGCTAGCTGAAAACAGCAGATACCAGAATTAGATGGCTATGCTAGGCTAAGAACCATAAAGACTGTTTAAAAAGCAAAAAAGAAATATTTTCACTCTGAAGAATTCAATTCTATTCTATATATAAATACTTATTGAGTATGTGTTATGTCATACTATTAGGCCCAAGGAATATGGAGGTGAATATGGCATTCCCAATTCTAAACATAACTAACTTCTACTACCCAAAATGTCATTGAAATAGGGGTTACCCATAATAGAAAAATGAATCAAACATATTTTTTAAACACTGCTTTTATCTCCCTCCCTCAACCTGTATTTTTTTGCAGAACAGCATGAAATAATGTTATGTTAAACTCAGAGTAAATGCATACACAATTTACTATTAACTGAACATTTCTTTATATTAGAACAGATGCCATGCTTAGGAAGGCTTTAAATTTTTTCCCACAGATTGGGAGAATAGTATCATGATTAAATTTCACTGATGGTACACCTAGGCCAGTTACAGAATGGGAGATGTGGAAGTTGATCCCATAGACAGAGAGTCTGAACTGCACTGACGTGACCCAGCTGGCCACAACACCCTAAAAGAATAGAGACCTGAGCCCACGGCTGGGGGAAATGGGTCTTTAAGAGGCAAATGAACCATATGGGCTGGGAGTCAGGGGACAAACACTGTTACACGGAGCCACGTTTAAACCTGAGGTCAACAAGGGTAGCACAGAATCCCTAGGGAGGCAGTAACTCATAGTCTGAGTAAAATACACCAAAAAAAGGGGTATGACATGCCAAAGACAAGATTCATTTACTCCAAACCTTTCTAGGTTTGACCCGGTGCCTATTTAAATTATTATCAGTGTCATTTTTAATTAAATTTCAGATTAAAATGGGGCTGTGAATTATCTTGTGACTCTAGCCACCATTTATAACAGAAACTGTATAAGAGAAATTTTTGAAGTTGGGACTATATACAGCAATCACCTGAATAATATTAGATATTAATTAAATTAAAGGGGAAATAAATGCATTTTATACATTTTGATCTTAATACCAATATATTTCACAATTTATTTAAAATTTAAAGAAGCCTCAAGTTATTTTTATATTTGAAATTTTTAATATTTGATATATGAATATATTACTCCTGAAATTTTTCCTGAATCAAAGCAACATATATTCCTAAAAATAGGAATAGTTGTGGGTCACAACTGCAATAAACTACTGTTAGGCAAAATGACTGAATCATAGTTTAATCACAAACACTATTAACTACATAAGAAACACAGGGTAATATTAAAATCAGATACTTAAATAAAGTGAGCATAAACAAAATCATAGTTTAATAAAATCTGGGTATCAATTACAAAGTAACTCGTTTTCTCTTTTGGGGAGAAACAGGGATGTCACAACAATTAGCTGTAAATAAGTACTATACAAAAGACATAAGTCTCATATATGAAAAGGCATTTGATGATAGCCTTTGATTTATTAATTAGTCTAATGATTGGCATTGATAAAATTACTTCTAATTTTACCAGTTAATAAATGAACTGTTTTGAACATAAATGCAATGAGTTTGAGTGCCTTGAAGGGTCTGACACGAATAAGTAAATACTTTGTTGAAATGGTAGAAGTGGTTGTAATGTAGGAGAGGCTAAGATGGCTGCCTTCTTCCGTTTCCTCCCTACTAAAGACTTCTTTATGTTCATGTTTTCAAGCTCTACCAGGAACACCGGGTGTATCACTGGACAAGTAATGGAAATGTAAGAGTTTCCTATTCCATAATGATTATTAGCCTAGGTTTGCAGAGAAATCCAATAGTTAAAAAAGAATGAAAAACTAAAAACAAAAAAATACTGCCACCAACATTTGAAATTTATGTAACTGAAAAATTTCCCAACTAACCTTAGAATCACTTTATTTCAAGAAATCGTTACACAAGGATTGGGGTGATTGTTGGGATCTGTACAATCTTCCCTGGCAGTTTACTTTGAGTAACACTTTGAAGGTAAATTAAATATACTCAGTCACTAAAAACTAACTCTACATTGAGATGTATTACTAAGAATTTACCCAAATGAATACTGTTTTCCTCCTATCATCACTGAAGTTTTGTAAGTATTCTTCATGCTCATGTTTTCGAGCTCTGCAAGGAAGAGTTGGTGTGCTAACTGGACACACTGACTATTTTTCTCAGAGATGTTAATGAAAATACAGTCTCCTATATTTTCTACTCATTCATCACTTATTGGAAACCTGTGTTGTGAGGAGTAAATGAATGGCTGGGCACAAAGCATTTAGGTTAGGGTCTGGCACACAGAAATCACTATAGAAGTGTGTTAGCTATAATTACCACATGCAGATGCTGTGTAAGAAACAGGTCCTTTCCAGCTCCAGAATTCCTGTAGCTGAAATCTAAGACTAGATACCAGTGGGTTACTGAGCTACTACCTGAGAGGGTTTTAGTGGTCAGAATCATCCAGCCACAAACACTATTCCCTTATCCACTTTAGAATTCAAGTTGTGCTTTAAAAGCAATTCCTATTCTCTGTGTCTGTACACATGTATGTACACACACACACACACACACACACACACACACACACACACCCTGTATTTCTCTTACCACTTATCTTTTCAGTTACTACTAGTCCTGACACTCTCTGACCTGTTTCTACATACAGCTTGAATAAGCAGGAATATTATTTATAGTTTATTTTAAAGGCCACTGTATAATATGGTTTTGACTTTTACATCTCTCAATCATAATATTTCTTTAAGAACTCCAGATAAGGGAAACATTTGGACTCCTGAATATTATTCATCAGAAATGATTTTTGCAGGGACACCTGGGTGGCTCAGTCAGTTAAGTATCCGACTTCAGCTCAGGTCATTATCTCACAGTTCATGGGTTTGAGCCTTACGTCAGGCTCTGTGCTGACAGCTTACAGCCTGGAGCCCACTTTGGATTCTGTGTCCTTCTCTCTCTGCCTCTCCCCCCTGCTTATACTCTGTCTCTCTCTCAAAACTAAATGAACATTAAAAATTTTTTTAATTAAAAAGTAATAATTTTTGCACAGTGCCTGGATGGCTCAGCCAGCTAGGCGTCCAACTCTTGGGTTTGGCTCAGGTCATAATCTCACAGTTCATGAGATTGAGCCCTGCATCAGACTCCCTGCTGACAGCACAGAGCCTGCTTGGGATTCTCTCTCTCCCTCTCTCTCTCTCTCTCTGCCCCTTCCCTGCTCATGCTTGCTCACTCACTTGTGCTAAGTAAATAAACTTTTTTAAAAAAGTAATTTTTACTTCCCTTATACTGCCTTATGATACACTAGATTCAATACTTATTCTTGATTACATCATCCATCAGTATTCCACAAAGAGAAAGATGTTTGCACAATATACAATTTATTTTGTTCATAAACATAAAGGCAAGAGAGTTTCCCCCAAAGTGTCATAAGATAATTTAATAAACTGATAGATCTAATTATATTTCTCATTAAAACACATGGAGACATGTTTTAATGTTGATACGACTATGTTTTACAGGAATGGGTCTAAAAATTTGCTTTGTATCTACTGGAGAAACCTGACAAAAATTAATAATTTGCAAGAACATTCTCCCAGCCTCCTGTCAGGCTCAAAAGATATAAGCCTCATGTCAGACATATATGGAGTAATCATCTATTCAACCTCCTCCTAAGTCAGGCAACTTTGAACAAATTAATTAACTACTGTATACCTTAGTTTCTTCCATCAAAAGAATGTAACATAGTACAATGACTAAATGAAATAATCATTGTGACCTATAGAATCTACCTTACTGATGCCTCTCTCTTCCTTTTCATTCCCTCTGTCATTTTCCAGTCAAGGTTCTCCATCACCTTAGGTCACATATTTTTCAAATTGAATGAAAACAAACAAACAAAAAAAACTAACTTATTTTTGACAGTGTCATACCTAACACTACCATTATAGTTTACTTATTATATATATATTCTCCCAAGTATGTTCATATGGAAGAACTCACTGGTTAGAATTCTGTACTAAATTTTATAAAGTAAATAACCTCATTACATGATATGCTTATAGTCCAATTACTTTTATAAACAGTCAAATTTTCATAGCTAAGAATTTCTCTCAAAGTGATAACATCTTGAGGAATTTGTGCTTTTGTGGGTGTATGATGTTTGACTGCAAAAGCCTCCATGTATTTGACCCAGACACATGCTGCCAACCTGGTAAGGCTTAACCACAGTAAGTTGTCCTTGCCATCCTGAGCACATGGTGTCTACAGGACAGTCTGAACAGAAACACCACTGCATGGGGGGCGGGGGGCGGGGAGGGAGGGGTGGAAACACAAGTTTAGTCATGCTTTATTTCAAAACTTCATTGCTACTATCTGACACTAAAATAATGTTTCAGAGGGAGCTGTAATAAACAGAAGTTGCTACTAAGGTAAGTTTATACACATAAATATTTCACATGGCTTTCTGTCCAAAAATAAACCTTCATGTGTTAGAATTAGCTACTGAAATATGGTAGTGACCTAGCCCTCACCCCAGGGCAGAAAGACCACTCTCATTTTTTTCTAGGGTTGGTAACATAAATGAATCATAAACTTCACTGGCTATAATTGGGCAAATTACAATCTACCTACAATTTAATTCCTACACCTATAAAATAGTGATTATTTGAACACAAATAGGACACTATGGCCCTCCGTTGAAGAAAATAAACAATAAAAACTAGTAAACTGATGTTTTTAAGCAAATGCTTTTAGAAAGCCTTTTCTTCTAGATGTTGAATGAAAGCACTAAGCAGAAGGAAACCACGTGACCTTTACTTCAAAACAGAAAAGTAGAATCCTTTAGTATGATGAGGAAGTGCATGATCTTATTTAGGTACCATATTTTCCAAATTGCAAGGCTATGCCTCATTTTTTTTTTTTTTTTTTTAAGAGAAGGCAATAATAAGAACACACCTGTATACCAGTTCCCACATGCCAGGCCTGGATCTAAGCGCTTGCAGATACATTAGGTCATTAATTGTTACAACTATCTTATAAAGTAGGTTTTATTATGACCATTTTAAATAAGAGGAAACTAAGGCACAGAAAAGGTAAGTGATTTGCAAGATCATTTGGTGAAAAGGTGACAGAGAAGGAGTCCAGCTCCAGATGTCTAGCTGCAGAGCATACACACGCTTTCAACTTATGCATTCATTAATTCAGTAGCTGACTTGAAAGCTCTCATGGATACTGATGAAACGGTCAAATGGCTGCTCATATCAATTTATGAATATCATCTTGTACACATTTTAAAATCACAGAGAAAAATACTAATTTAAAATAAGTTCTCACTCTCACTTTCATAAAACAAATTTATGAAAATTTTACATCCACAACCTAACAGAATTTCCATTCCTTCTAAATTGTTTAAGATACATTACTTTTTTGGAATATGTATGTGATGCTGCAGATTAGTGAAGGTGGTTTTTCATTTGTCTCATAGGTTCTTTATAATATCATTTACTGTTTACTTTATAAACTAATCTTTAAAATATCACGGTAATAGCCAGTACTTGCAATCTTGAGATCACACATCCAGGAACCATTATTAAATCTGTGTCAAGTGTAAAGCTGCTTTAACTCCTTTATACCAGTTCCATCATGTAACACTTATAAGCCTTCCAAGCTAGCACTGGTTGAGGTCATTTCTGCATTATGTTCCTTATGGAAGAGTACTTTAAAAACAATTTTTTTTTTAAAGGTAAAATAAATTATGAGAGAACCTTGTAAAGTATGTGAGGAGAGCAACTCCTTTTCTGGAAGTTATTTTTGGCAGAAACTAAAGTTTGCCTGATATATAATATCCCTAACATGTGATAATCAGAAAAAAAATTACGCAAACATATACATAGAGTTAGTTTTAAGTTAGTCACCTAATTTCATCATCTTAAAGGAAGACACCTGGCAGAGTGAGAGCAGTTCTGTAATTAGTATCAGAACTGATGAAAGTTTGTCATCTGAAAGACAGCTGTATTTTTTCAAAATAAAAATGTTTATCTGGGTCCTAAAATAAAACAGACTGCCTATACAATTTTCCACAGAAATACTGAGGTAGTTGATTAATTATCATGCAAATGAAACGTCCCATTGCCTATTAAGAAACACAGTTTTAGGACAGTTTAAGCAACAGCCAGTCCATTCTCACCCCACCCCCGGCCCTACTCCCCTACACACTATATAATCCCTTCTTCTTTTCAATTTATTTGCAATCATCAATAATCACTGATCTGAAAAGCACACATTTCTCTGAGGGATTCCAAAATAATGCCTACATCACTCAGTCCAAGAAATTGTCAGTAAAATACATGGCAGTGGTTGGCACCGAATCAGGTAATTTAAAAATCATCTTCTGAGTAGCATTCCACCTATTTAAATCCCAACACCTTTGTGTGTGCATTTTCTCTTCATGTTAGTAACAATTACCGCCATTATTTTGGGGTTATGTACTATGTAATGAGCACGGAGCCCAGTATTTGGCATCTATTTGTTCTAATACTTATAAAAAGCCCAGATGCCGCTAAAGAAATGGAAGCTCAAATAACTCAAGTGACTTGTCCAAAGATCCCAGGTAATAGGCTCCAAAATCTCTCCCTTTTTCACTTTGTACCCTGACTCTATAGATATTTATTATTTGGGGCCATAGTCTAACTCAATCTTTGCACCTGTCTACTCCATTATTTAAACATTATTAAACATTATTTAAATCCCATTATTTAAACCTTAAAAGAACTTTACACTAATATAAGAATAGCTTGATTTTTCTAATGTGAAAGCCAACTCAATACACTTTTTAGCAAAATTTGTGATTATCCATATGGTAATACCGATAACATCCTGCAGTTGCTAAAACTTGAGTCCTCAGTCTCTTGTTTTCCAGGACCAAGTGGGACTGGTGCTATGGAAGTAGCAGCCTCTGGAGAGGTAGAGAAGTTGCTGGTAATACCAGAAACCAACTTCTGTGACCAATTAGACAA
Source organism: Herpailurus yagouaroundi (assembly GCF_014898765.1). NCBI lineage: Eukaryota > Metazoa > Chordata > Mammalia > Carnivora > Felidae > Herpailurus > Herpailurus yagouaroundi. Next base: position 30,844,052 of record NW_024412376.1, read on the forward strand.
CAACTCTGATGAGCTCCAAAGGGACTCTGCTTAGTTATCCCAGCTGTAAAAATGCTCAAGGGAGTATGGAGTTGGGGAAATGAGTGTTTAAAGTCAAGAAAAAAAATTGTAGGGGATCTATAGAGAACCCTAAGCTGCCTTCTTTTTGAATAAAAATAAACAGTTGATTTGGGGAGAAAACCTCACACACAATTCAAAACATTAACCTACAAGTAATTCACTTTGTAAAAGCTGTAAAAGCTACCATACATCCAAATGCAAAGCTATGAAGGTGTCTACACCACACAATACCATAAAATGTCTGAGACTGGCTAGCTATTTATCAGTGTCCTCCCTTCCGGGAAACATGCTGGACTGTATTTCCCAACCTCCCTTATAGTTACATATGTGCCCATATAACTGAGTTCAGGCCTTAGAAGTATGGACAAACACAAGTGATGTATGCCATTCCACACCTGACTTCAAAAATATTCTATAAGACCTGTCATGATCCTTTCCCCTTGCATCAAAAAAGTCTCTGTTGGAAGACAACAGAAGCTTTGTTTTGAAAGTTAGGTAACTGAGCCACAAAACAGAGGGGCCTTGATCCTTGAATCACTGCTTAGAAGGGAACCATCCACTAAGTGATCAAGAGTACTTGCTTCAGATTTTATGCAAACGAGAAATAAACTTCTGTGTTTGAACCATATAAATGCATTATCTTAATACATATAAATACCTTAACTCATATAATCGGTGATACCTATTTGTGAAAAATCTTCTACAACGAAATTCTAAATTCCTTAAGGAGAAGTTAGGTAGGGCTCTGATAATAACCTCATAGTACTATGTGAATTTGGATACAATAAACATTAGAGTTCCTTTACTTATTCAGTCAAACACATTTACTGAAATGTGTTTTTTCTAGATATAGGAGCAGCAAGCATAAACTCCCTTCTTTCAGGGATCTTACAACTAGTAGGTGGAGACAAGTAATAAAAGGAAAGTGAAGAACACTGTCAAATAAGTGCTGCATTCAACAAAGATTGAACAAGACTGATGTATTATGCTGAGCTAAATAAGTCAGTCAGAAAAAGACAAATACCATTTGATTTCATGCATATATGGAATTTAAGAAACAAAACCAATGATCATAGGGGAAGAAAAAGAGAGAAGCAAACCAAGAAACAGATGCTTAACTGTAGAGAACACAATGGTTACCAGATGAGAGATGGGGAGGGGTGTGGTTAAACAGGTGACTGGGATTAAGGAATGCACTTGTGATGAGCACCAGGTGTTGTATGGAAGTGTTGAATCACTAAGTTGCACACCTGAAAGTAACATTCCACTATGTGTTAACTAGCTGGAATTTGAATAAAAACTAAAGAGAGACAGAGAGACAGACAGACCTATGTGATGAAGAGTCACAGGATAGCCAGGGAAGATCTAAGATGTGATATTGAGACGAGAAAATTATTTTTTATACTTTCACCCATTTCCTAAAGGGACAGTTGTAATCATACCATTATACTAGATATATATATATATATATATATATATGGTATATATATATATATATATACCATTTTACTAGATATATATATCTATATCTATATATATAGATATTTACTAGATATATATCTATATCTATATAGATAGATATAGATATAGATATAGATATATAGTAAATTGGTATGATAATATAGATGTATATATGGTGTATATATGTGTATATATACAAATGTATATATGTGTGTGTTATGTTATCTAATAATACACACATACACATATACACATCTTATATATTATACACATACACATATGTGTATACATACACACATACTTTATATATATAACATATACATTACCTTCCATGTATTTATAAAGAATATATTTGTTGTGTAAAAGTGAGATAAATCTAGTGCATCACTAAGCCAAAGGATTATAATCACTAAACATTTTATTAAAAATTCTTGGCTATTTATACAACTTAAAAGCAAAATCAACTAAGTACCATAGTCCCTTATAAACTGAAGACAGTATAAAATATATTCAGAGTTGTTCAGTGCCCTATGAGTTGGAAAGCACTAATATTTGCTCACATTTCAAGACATAAATAATATATGATGGAAATGTAAGTCTTCCAAATAATTATTTGTTCTTTAAAAATACTGCTGAATAAGTTAAATGGAAATTTAAGTCTAGAACCCACCTACTTGTAATAATACTCAAAAATTCATTGAATAGATTGACTGCTTGAGAAAAAAAAATAATGCTATTAAAATTTATGTCATAATCCTTTAAAAATAGGATTTTATTCCTTTATTTCCCTAGGAAGATATACTCAACATCTTTGAATCCATGGATTTACAACCTAGCAATTGTGTGTGGTAGTAGGAAGTTGGGGTTGGGGGGATGACCATCAAACAAGAACATGCCACACGGAGTTTAAGTAAATTGAAAACTAATAAAGTAAGACAGAGGATATAGAGGGTGGAAGGTCTCACTGCTAAGATAACATTGCAACAAAGACCTTAATGGAGAGAATGCCTGAACCCTGAAGGTACACAAAGGAGAGGGAAACAGGCATTACACATACAGAGACATGAGCAAAAGTCAAAGGCAGGGGTGGCTTTGGTATGCTTTAGGAATAGATAAGAGTAGTAAAAGCTCTGAGAAGACCAGAGGGAATTAAGACAGAAGAGAGAGATTCTATGGTGAAATCATGTAGGAAAGCTGTGGTAATGATTTTGGATTTTATCCTTAGTGAGACGAGAAGCCACTGGAGGGTTTTGGACACTCATGAGGTGTGCAGCATACATGTAAAACATCTTTCTGAAGTTTTTAATGTGACTATTATCTTACATTTTTGATAAATATTTATGAGTAACTCCACATGACTTCAATAGAAAAAGATGTTTATTACAACTTGCATCAAGAGGCCATCAGCAAACGGGGGCATCGTAGCTTGTCTTGATGGACACACCATAGGTAGGCAGTGTGACTCAACTATGAGGCTGTGTCTATTCTCAGTTATCGTTTACGGGTACACTAGCTATACAACTTAACTGACTGAAAAATTCCACCCTCTTTACATGACACACACCCATACATATACATCTATTTTGATTTTTTAACTGATATCTAGGATCTTACCTCTAATAGTTCATTTCTAGATTTCATTCAAACACAACTACCACAACTGCTACTTTTCTGGTGATGAGTATTACAACTTAGCTAGACAATATTCTTTAAATAAAAAAATAATTACACGTTATCCCTCTTAAGTTACTAACAAAAATAGGAGGTCTTACTTTCATGCGCCTAGTGTTATCACTTCCTCCTTTTACTTCAAAGATAAAGATATTCATTTCAGCATTTATTTCCAAGGACTTCCATGCTACGACATTTAATTTAATGTCTATTGTCAAGGGCTTTATGTGTCAACCGTGCACACCAGATAATTTCATTGCTTTAGCTCTGTCTGGAGGGCACTACGGGAAAACTGACTGAACATCTGCAGTGCGTTACTCATTGCCCAGGGTCAGTGGAGACACATACTGCATAAATTGCAAGAAGCCTCACAGAGTTTTCTTTTTCCTCCATCTTCCCTTTTTTTTTCTCTGTTAAGACTAATAAACCTTAGACACCATATCATCAAATGAATAGTCTGAGTTACTAAGACACAAACACACGTTACCTCATAAGGAGACTCCTTCCTAATACCCTCACTTCTGTCAATGCTCCAGCATTTTTCATGACCTTCTCAGTCATCTGCAAAGATTTATTTACATAATCAATTGAGCAACCCTCTTAGAAAGCACATTCTTCCTAAATTAACACCAACATTTAGAGGTCTATCACTCTATTAAGCTTTTACTTTCCTCAAACTTCATCTACTTTCTCTGAACTCTGTTAAGTGTGCGTGGGTATGCACACTAATTTATTGTCCCTAGTTTAAATCAGGAAAATAGAACAGCATTAATCAAGATACACTTAGGGAGACTTATGACTGGATTAACATAATCTGTGGTGTCAGCGCATGTGTGTATGCAGGTACACACACACATACATACAAACACTTAATAAACTGAAAATGTCTTTAGATTTAAACAGTTTAACTGACATAACCTGGAAGTTACATAGGCTCAATTCACCGTCAATTCACCACCAGCAAAAAGAAGAACTTACAAAATGAGCAAAGCTCACAATGGCAATACTGTGACAGGGGATTTACAAATACTACCCTGCCTCACTCTAATGCTCCCCGCACTATCACTGTCCTACCCAGCTTCTTGCAACAGTCTTTTATTTCCCTTTCAATCTCTTCAAGTTGCAGCCAGAGGAAACTTTTACAAGATGACAGAAAAATACACATTGTCATCTTGTCACTCCCGTGCCACAAATCTTTCAGCGGACTCTCTTCACCCTCAAGAAAATGTTTATAATTCTAACCACTGCACCTATCTTCTCCTTCTCACCTTTTCACACACCTCCGTACCCCTTAGTCTCTGAACTAAAGGTCTAAAGCTACTTATGGCTGTTTAAAAGTCATACTCTGTATCTCTCTTCTGGGTCTTCGGGATTCCCTCCTCGAAGAACAATCATCCCAAGGCTGGCTAGCTCTCTGAACCCTCCTACTGGAAGTTAGAAGTTCTTATAAGAAGTTCCTGTGAACTAGAATGCTGCCTGTCACAGAATTTAACCACACTTTATAGTAGTTGCTGATTTAACTCTATATGCAGGACCATGTCTGCCTTTTTCATGACTCTTTCCCTTGCTTCAAAGTGCCTAAAATACAGTCAGTACTTAAGTGCATGAACCACTGAACTATTAGCCCTAGTTTAAGAGCTGAGGATACTGCAGCTGAGTGACACTGAACAAGAACTATCTGTTGCCAATGTTCTCTCCCTATCCAAATCCACAGTCACCCCTTTCTACCAGCCATTATACATAGATCACCAGAATAAAATAAAAGACAATGGATAGAAAAAGCGAGATAAAATTATACCAAGCCTAGGCTAACAGTAATTGTAGTTAAGCAATATATTTGGTGTGGATTTCCTAGAAGTCAGGACAAAAAAGCTAAGGACAAAAACCTCTGGGCTAAAATATTTTTGACTTGCCATCTGTATAGATTCCAAAAGAGGAGACTGGCAGATGAAAAGTGTTTGAACTCTACTCAGAAATGTAAGATTCATTCATCTACTTAATTATTTAACACATATTTACTGGCTTGCTTCGGTGAACCAGGCATTGCTATAGGAGCTAGTTCTATAGCAATGATTTGCATTGGCAAAGTCCCTGCTCCCGAGAATTTAACACGTCTAGAGGCAGGAAGGGCTTGACAGTGAAACAGAAAGAAAAGTAACAATAAACACAACAACTTTAGCTATCCATAAGTACTGCAAAGACAATGCTAAAAGAGTGGGGTTATGTAATGGGCAGTGATGGTTGGGAATAAGGAGCTATTGTATTTATTTTTTTCATAATTTTATTTTATTTTTTAATCTCGTTAGTTAACATACAGTGTAGTCTTGGCTTCAGGAGTAGAACCCAGTGATTCATCTCGTATATATGATACCCAGTGCTCATCCTGAAAAGTGCCCTAAGTCCTTAATGTCCGTCAGCCATTTAACCTACCCCCAACCCCTATCAACCCTCAGTTTGTTCTCTGTATTTAAGAGTCTCTTATGGTTTACCTCCCTCTCTGTTTTTATTTTTCCTTTCCCTCCCCATATGGTCATCTGTTAAGTTTCTCAAATTCCACATATGAGTGAAATCATATCTGTCTTTCTCTGACTTATTTTGCTTAGCAAAATAATACCCTACATTTCCATCCATGTTGTTGCAAATGGTAAGATTCCATTCTTTTTCATCATCAAGTAGTATTCCATTGTAGATATATACCTATATATCTATATCTATATCTATATCTATATCTATATCTATATCTATATCTATCTATCTACCTATCTATCTATCTAGCACACCTTCTTAATCCATTCGGGCTCTTTCCCTAATTTGGGTATCGTTGGTAGTGCTGCTATAAACATTGGGGTGCATGTGCCCCTTCGAATCAGCATTTTTGTATCCTTTGGAAAAATTCCTAGTAGTGCAATTGTTGGGTTGTAGGGTATTTAATTTTTTGAGGAACCTCCACACTGTTCTCCAGGATGGCTGCACCAATTTGCATTCCCACCAACAAAGCAATAGGGTTTCCCCTTTCTCCACAACCTTATCAGGATCTGTTGTTTCCTGAGTTGTTAATTTTAGCCATTCTGACCAGTGTGAGGTGGTATCTCAGTGTGGTTTTGATTTATATTTCCCAAATAATGAGTGATGTTGAGAATCTTTCATGTGTCTGTTTGCTATCTGGATGTCTTCTTTGGAAAAGTGTCTATTCATGTTTTCTGTCCATTTCTTCACTGGATTGTTTTTTGGGTGTTGACTTTAAGAAGTTCTCTATAGATTTTGAGTACTAACCCTTAATCTGATAGGTCATTTGCATTGCAAATATCTTCTCCCATTCCATCAGTTTCCTTTTAGTTTTGTTGTTTCCTTCACTGTGCAGAAGTTTTTATCTTGATGAGGTCCTAACAGTTCATTTTTGCCTTTGTTTTCCTTGCCTCTGGAGACACATCAAGTGAGAGGTTGGTGCAGCCGAGGTCATAGAGGTTGCTGCCTGTTTTCTCCTATAGAATTTTGATGGTTTCCTGTCTTATGTTTAGGTCTTTCATCTATTTTGAATTTGTTTTTGTGTATGGAATAAGAAAAGTGGTCCAGGTTCATTCTTCTGCATATTTCTGGCCAGTTCAGGGAGGCTCTTTCAGATTGGGCAACCTGGGAAGGCTGCTCTGAGAAAATGATGTTTGAGATGAGAAATGAATAAAGACAAAGGACCTAGCCAAACAAAGGTGGGGGAGAGCTTTACAGATGGAGGGAATACCAAGAGCAAGGGCCCTAGGGTGGAAAGAATGTAGGAATGTTCAAAAAACAGAAGTCTAAGGTGACTGGATGGGAGAAAGTGAGGATGCTTGAGGGGGAGAGTAGTATAAAAGAGGGCAGAGGAGTGTAGGATCTATTCCTGATAAAAAGCAGGCTTTTTAAGGGGAAGGGAAGACACTGGGTTTTTTAAAATAAGCAATTAAAAAGATCCAGTTATGTTTCATAAGATCATTCTGTTAGGGGTGGTGGAAAGGGGAATGGATTATAAGAGATTGAAATGGAAGTAAAAGAAAAATGAGGAAGAAGTGAGGTGTGCTATCAGGTTACAGTGAACAAAAAGGCCTTTCAAAACCTAACCTGACGGTACTTGGAGGACCCTCTGTAATCAACTGTTTAACTTCTTCAAAAGATAAAAATTCTAGGGGTGCCTGGATGGCTCAGTCGGTTGAGCATCTGACTTCGGCTCAGGTCATGATCTTGCAGCTCGTGGGTTCAAGCCCCATGTCGGGTTCTGTGCTGACAGCCCAGAACCTGGCGCCTGCTTCTGATTCTGTGTCTCCCTCTCTCTGCCCCAACCCCACTTTCGCTGTGTCCCTCTCTCTCTCTCAAAAATAAATAAAAATAAAATAAAACATTAAAAGGTAAAAATTCTATCCAAAATACCATAAAAGTGATTAGTTATGTGGCACTAGTTGCTGCAATACTTTAGTAATGCATTCTGGCCTCTTTTAAGTTATCTGGGTGCCTTATCAAATTTCTGAGGAATAAGAGGTTAGATTATAAAAATATTCAAGTTATTTCAGTAATAATTTATTAAATATCCTAATAAAATGAATACTTATTTTGATAAAACACATAGCCAGAGATTAGCATTAGGAGGTCATAGTTTAAAAGATGAAATTATAAAAAGAATACATAGCTAGTTCCAAGCTATCTGTGTGATTCCAGAAAATTATTTAAATTTCTTGCAACTCAGTTTCCTCCCTAGTGTAGAAAAGACATAAAAAGGTCTGTGCTGCCCACCTCACAAGAGAGCTGTGAAAATGAATGCAGGACGAATGTGAAAGAATTCTAGTAATATAAAGCATTATTCAAATGCAAGTTTGTGTATGAAAGTTCAGTGATAGACCTGGAAAGATTTTTAAGGGTTCATTTAGCATAATCTCATTTTATAGTTGTGGGAACTGATGTCAAAGAAGGTCAACAAGCATGGAACTGTTAACACTAGAATCCAGATCTTACTTTTATGTAATAGAAAAAATTTAATTTGAATAGTTTCCAAATTTTCTGGAACATCAACTGTAGCATTAATATTTTTAAACAAGTATTCTGAAGAACATGAAAATACTAAAAGAGAAAAGTAACTTGGAATTCATTAGTAACAATTATGTTTGTATAAACCAGAAACAACAAAGGATTAATTTTAATCTCAATTCCATGATATATATATATATATATATATCTTAAAACAATGATTGTTCTCAGAAAAGCATAAAACTTTCGTAATGCTAAATGGTCAAGGTCTTAACATGTAAGAACATAAACAAGAACCTTTACCTGGTTTTTGGCAATAAAGTATATTGAAAGTCTTCAAAGATAGTTTAATCTTTTTTTTTTTTTTTTAATGTTCATTTATTCATTTTGAAAGAGCGATCAGGGGAGGGGCAGAGAGAAAGAGGAGAATCCCAAGCAGGCTCTGCACTGTAAGCCAAGCCGAAATTAAGAGTCAGATGTTTAACCGAGCCACCCAGACACCCCAACAGTTTACTCTTTAATAGAATCCATATAAATATTTTTTATAAATAGTGTGTCTCCAACTTTGTATCATCCAAAATTCCTAAGTAGCTTATACCAGAAATTTTTTTTGCTGCTTAGGAGAATAATATTTATTTCCATATTTCACATAAATGTTAAAGAATTGCATGACTTATTATAACAAAATTCTGGCAATTAGCAATGTTAATCCTAACTTATCATGAGGACTGCTAATGTAAATATTCAGTAGTTGATGTATGCTGCTCCTTACCGTCTTCAGTCTTTATACCGTATTCAGTTTCATCTAAGTTTATCTAGTCCTAGGGAAAAAAAAAAAAATCTTCCCAAGATGAAATAATTATCCTCTAATTCTGAACTTAATAACATTTGGCTGTATCTGCATTTTTGTGCTTTTTATTAATTCATCTCTTATACATTCAATAAATACTTATAAAATACTGAGATCTGAGAGTCAAGGAGCTGGCCACATCAAGATCACAGGAAATGGAGTTCACGCAAAAAGAACTACTAATGGAATGGCTCCATGGCTTAGTCTGTTAAAAGAACAGGCCGTGAAGTGGAGTAGATAAGGAAAGTAGTATGAGATGAGGGAAGAAGAGTAAGCCTCAGCTGGTTCATACACAGCTTTACAGGGAGCACAGATTTTATTCCAGTTGTAATTGGGAATTACTAAAGAGTCTTAAAAGAAATGACACGATCTAGTTCACATTTTATAAGATAAATCAGGCTGCTGTGTGAAAATGGCAAGATTAGAAATAAAGAGGACATGAGGAGTCTACTGGAACAGTCCAAATGAGACGATGATGGTAGCTTGGATCAGGATGATAATGGAGACGGAGAGAAAAAGCATGAATTCATAATTAAAAGGGTAGACTAAACAAGACTTGATGAATGAGTTCTGGGCAACGTGAAGAACCAAAGATAACTTGTAGCTTTAGGTAGGGCTTTGATAGCCTAATGCCAACGATGAGAAAATGAGGAAAAGTCGAGAACCGTAGGCGTTTGTTGCCTGCTTGATCCGTTGGTGGGGCTCATTTTTTGGTGGTGGTTGGGAGAACACTCAGGAGTTCTATTTTGGCCATGTCAAATCTGAGTTGACAGCAACTACATCAATGTATCTAGTGGGCAATTGAATGTATAGTCTTGAATTTTATTATAATCAACCAATGGATGTCTGGTTTGGGGGCAAAATTTTGTAAAACTTTTCACATGTTCATTAAGTGTTTACATGTTAATACATATAAAAATAATAAATGACAATCAAGATGATTATGATAATGAGGAAGAGGTATTCTGATCCATACTGTGATGAGATAAAGATCCTCAAAATCAATAAACAGATGGGCTAACATGAGATACAAGGTCCCATTTTCTCTCCTTTTTTGAGCTAAGCCATTAACATAAATGAATTAGATACACACTAGCAAAAAATCTAAAAAGCAGCCCCACAAGAATGTAAAATAGGAATTCACTTATATTTTAAAGTAAAGTTAGTTTAAACATCTAGAATTTTCCTCATAGAATCCTTTAAAGAACTTGAAAAATACCTAGTGCCTCCTACAAATATGTAAACCTAATAAAAGTTCAGGTGAGATATGAACTAGATGTTTGTCATTTGACTTAATGTGCCTTTGTAAATAAAATCTGTTCTTTAAATGTCTTCAGGATTAAGAAACCGCCTGAGATAGAAATCTCCTTTCTTTTACGTCTTAAGAGAACTCAAAGATCAGAATCAAGAAAAACTAAATAGTAACCAAGACACCAATAACAAAACACATCGAGCAAATCAGACATAATCTCTGATTTCTTTTGTGTATCCTCTTCCCTTGAAGACCACAGTCTGACATCTGTTATTCTCTAATGCTTATAAACTAGATGTCTTCACATAAACTTAGACAAATGCATATACTTCATATGTGACCAAACAAGGCTTATTCCAATGTACTCTACCAACTATGGAAAACTGAGGAATAAGAAATGAAGAGTAAAGGAAGTGGAAAATAATCTGAGGTCAATGCAGAGAGAGTAAATTAAGACATCTTTATTCCAAAGTAAATAACTGACTTACATGGTGAAAGAAGGGGGAAAGTGATAAATACATAACTGCCATGAATTCTATATATTCTATTTAATTATGCTTCAAATCCATGAGGTATTCTGAAGTGAATGGGACAATGAAAAAAGACTTAATCACCTTTAATTCAGGAAAAGGGGGATGGCGTGTCGATTCAAATGAATACCTGACAAGTCAGATACTACATATCCCCATGAAGACACTGCTTTGCTTATCTCAGAGCAAATGACTTGTTCTGTGTGTATGGTGTGGGTGTGTGTGGTGTTGGGAGTGGGGAAACAAAGATTAACAACATCCTTCATATTTCTAGCATGAATCCACTGAAGGGTGGTTAGAGTCACCAGGTACCTTCAGAAAAATTCTTGAAGTGTTCAATTTCACAATTCCTGAAGGATTTCTCAGCGTTATTTGTGCAAGAAGCTTATTAGATAGGTATCTCTTTTTAAGTCAACGAGTGGTGAGACAAGAAAACATGCGGCTTACCTGAGAGCATGTTTAGTTGATATGGTTTAGTGTACTATTGTGTTAGAAGAAGGCAGGTACCCTTCTGGGTTCATTTGGGGAAAACAACTCTGAGAGAACAATGGCTGTTCTGGCAGAGGCGCTAAGGGAATCAGGAGAAGGATCCAAGCAAGAAAGCCACATTTAGGAGCTTGTATATCACTTCTCAGTAAAGAAACTTTAGCCTAAAGTTGGTCACTTTTCTTAAATTGAAATATGGGTGATTTCACTGAGAAACAGTCCAACATAAAATATATTACACTTAGCATATAAGAATTTCAGTGTTAACACCTTTTTTGGCACAGATTGTCAATTTTTATTGCACACAAACTGGGGGTGGGGGGAGAATGAACTCATGACTTAAAACTCTGGCAACTGCTTGAATTTCACTGTAAAGAAGCATCATTAAGAAGCTGGGAATCTGAGTCACTTAATATCAGGCTTCAGCTAAATTCCTAAGTGGTTATATAACACCACTAATTTTTAAGAACAAGAAAGATTTTATGTTTTGTTTTGTTAATGTCAGAGCTTTAGGATTTCCTCTGTTTTTCATCCTACAAAAATGTCATTCTGACCCTACCATATATATTACTTCTTGCTTTTTTCTTGAAGAATGAAACCTCTCCACATCTTCAGATAGATGTCCATTATTAACCTGGCTCTCCAAGAGCTTGTCTTTCTTTAGGTTTAGAAACTCATCTCTCATGTTTACAAAATAAGGTAAAATATGAGGAATTCCACTCCAATAATTAAAATACTACTAAAATCATGGTTGGTTCACACATTATCAAATAACTGAATTAAAAATTTAAACCCATGTTCTAATCCTGGATGCTTCACACCATGCAGATAAAACATTTGAAAGAATTAACAAAAGTTTTCACTCAAGCTTTGACATTTTGACATGAAGTAAACATAAATTTTAAATTTTGGAAAATGAAAAAGGAATATATGTTTGAAAATTAATTTTAAAAATCTTTTGAACTTCTATGTGAATACTTTCCCCCAAATTAGCTGTAGTAAAATTAGAAAACCAAATAGATAAGTTGTATGGTTATTATTAATCAAAGGTACTCTTTTGTGAGAACAAGGGTCACAAAAAACTAGTATTAATTTGCTTAAGCTGTAAGAGCCTCTTTCCCAGAATTTTAAGAGATGAAAATAACCACACGAAAGATATTATCATAACTTAATATATTTAACACTGTGTATAGAGCAACAAGAAAGCATATAACCATGTCCCTCTTACATGCTGAGCATTAAATTATCTTTCACAAAGCAAAAGGGTTTTTTTTTTTTTTTGACCGAAAGCAATATGTACAGTTAAGAGGTATAGAACTCCCACATTCTGGCCTTTAAATTGTTCTTCTTATAAGAAAGCAGCATTTATGAGCCCCATAATGACTATTTTAAATCCCGTGAATCACATCACAATAGAAAAACACTGTGTAGCATAATGTATAATGACATATTTAAATATGACTCAAAATTCCATGCTTCTCTAATCTATATTAAGTTGTGATCAAAATAAGGCATTTCTACCTTGATCGTTTCTCTAAGCAAAGGTTAACTAGATAGGCCAACCTTAGGAAGAAATAGAATACATACCATGATATAGTCTCTTTCGTTAGAAAAGGCAAGAAGAACAGATTTAAATTAAGACTTGGTGTATAAAAGCTGAAAGCATAGAATTTGTATCCACATAATGAACTGATGTCTCCTCTAAAGACGTCAGATTGCTGTTCAGCTAAACTATCTAAAAATACCTCCTTGCAAACACACACACACACACACACACACACACACACGAAATGACTACAAAGACAGGTCTTACTAAGCAGCTCTACTTGCACAAAATCACTTAATAAGTGGGGAAAATTTTTTAAAGTACTTAGGGAAAATTTAACGGGGATTTTTCATAGCAACTACGATATTTTATGAGCTATTTAGAAAACCAGTACCAATCTGTAAAAAGTAGTTAATGAAGGATCTTAAAGCAAATCATAATTGACCTAAGATGTCCAACGGAGAATCATGTTCTATGAACTCAAAATAAGATAAAGAAAGATAAATCTCTGCATCACTGTCAACATTCTATTTAAAAACCAAGAAAAGGGAAATGTTCTGGCTGGAAAAAAGTGGGAATCAAACTCATGGATGCCACTGTGTGCCAGACCCTGTATCACATATGTAATCCCCACGAACAACCTATGAAGTAGGCATCATTAATAGCACTTTACAGACGAAGAAAAATGGTTCAGAACATTTAACTAATCTGCCTAATGTGACACAGCTACTAAGAAATGGTAGGGCTCTAACCCACATACAAATGGTTCTAGAGCGCTGTAACCTAACATCAATAACTGAATTCACATAGGCTTTCAAGTCTGCAGATTCTGAAAACATTAACTCTTTTTGTATTTTTCTTATTTAAACCTCAAGTTTTTCATCTGCAATTCTGGGAGATTCTCACTTTGCTCCTAGTGTTCCTTTGACAATTAAAGAAAATAATACACATAAAGTACTTGGTAAAATAATTGTAACTAACTGTAATCATTAATAATCTTCAAAACAAGGCTGTAAGGGAGACCAGTATTATAGTCATGACCTCTGCTTTGAAGTTAGAAAACAGAAACTTCAAGAAGTTGAATGACTTGCCTAACACTTGCATAGCTAGTAAGCATCAGTACGAGAACTTAAAGCAAGGTCCTTGTACATAAAATATTTTATTGTTCTACTACACAAACACCTAGTTGGAAGAGTTCCTGCCTATTACTATGGGAGAAGGTTCACAGCTGAAGTAGGTATTTTGCTTTAAATATCCATGTTAGATACTCAAAGATGATACGCAAGAAGCACCGTTAATGAGTGACCTTTGCCACACTATGACATTTCATTTTGCATCCTGTTTGCTCTCAGTTTCAGGGTAACACCTTAAGGTCACTAATTAAGTTTATTATAAACCAACCAATCTTCTTCCACAACATCTTTGGATAGTGCTTAAAGCAGGGAACAAAACAGAGAAACGAAGTAACGTATACTCTGTGGCTAACAAAGTCAGTACCTGATACATACAACACCTTGATGGATGTTCTCTGATCCTGCCAACTACAATACCACGCCCACCATCCTACTTAATAGAATGGAGACTCAACCTAGGGCCATTAGGACTGCCAAGAAAAGACTTCTTAATGCAGGGGAGTCCATAATCATTGGATTTCGGGTTACTTTGTTGTGGCCAGGTTAAAGTATATTTTAATATAGCTTTCTAAAAAGTGTAATTACATTCTACAGTCCCAAGAATATGTGTTATAGGTATGGAGGCTGGAGAAATGTCAAAATTGTGACAAAGATGGACCTATGATCCACTTATGTGTATTTTATTTTTTTTAATGTTTATTTTTGAGCGACAGAGAGAGAGAGGGAGGGAGGGAGGGAGAGAGAGAGGAGGGACAGAGAGACAGAGAGACAGAGGATCCTAAGCGGGCTCTGTGCTGACAACAGAGAGCCCAATGTGGGGCTCTAACTCATGAACCCTGTGAGATCATGACCTGAGCTCAAGTGGGACACTTAACTAACTGAGCCACCCAGGGTCCTCACTTATCTGTATTTTAAATGGCTAAGACAATGCTGTTAAATCTGTGTGGCTGAAAGACTATTTCATCCAGCTAAATGCTAAAATTAGCTTCTTATAAATTACTTATTTCACTAGAAACAAATTAAGAGGGCAATCATATCCAAATGACAAGTAAAAAAATGGCCTTTTTTTTTTTCCATATTCAAGTATAAAAACAGGGTAATGTGAAAGACCTCTTTCCCATGCAGATGGGAAATCTCAAATATGTGTGGTGACCCAAAAAAAGTTGAATCCACAAAAGAAACTTTCATGTTGGAGTGCCTGGGTGGCTCAGTTGTTTAAGCCTCCGACTTCAGCTCAGGTCATGGTTTCATGGTTTGTGAGTTTGAGCCTCTCATTGGGCTCTCTCTCTGTCAGCGCAGAGACTGCTTCAGATCCTCTGTCTCCTTCTTCCCCTCCCTCCCTCTCTCTCAAAAATAAATAAAGAAAACTTTCATGTAAAGAGTTAAAGAGTAATTTTTCAATACAAAATTACACTCTTGTAGTTCTAGCCACACTTAAAGGTGAATAAAATATATTTCTTTTATTTCCATCAAGACCAAGGTAAAGTTACTCTATATTTTATGGTGGGGATAGTAATTACTACATCACACATATGACATCCCTTTGAAACTTACACTACAGAAAATAAACTCCTAAAGTAGGGGGAGAAATAAACTGTTCTCAAACTTTCTCATGAGAATTATAATCCACAGGACACACAGAAAACATGGAACTGGACCATCCTTGAAACAATTTAGTTCCCTTATGCTGCTTCCAAAAATAGATCTGCATATACAGATATGTGTGTGCGTGTAAGTGCACGTATGTACAAGAAAAGACTGCCACTGGCTCCACCATGTATTAGCTGTATGACTTTGGGAAAGTTACTTTACCTCTCTATGCCTTGGCTTCTCTGTTTATAAAAGGACAATATACTTATATGGGTGTGAGAATTAAATGAGATAATATATGAACAGAGTTTTGAATATTGCCTAGAACACAGGAAGCCTTCAATTTTAGCTAATGACATTATTGCTGTTACTTTTTTACTCTAATACTAAATTAGCAAACAGAGATTGCTTGCTGAGTATGGAAATGCAGAGGGAAAAAAAGTGAATCAACTTAAGGACATGTCCTTATACAAAGGGAAAACCTAACACATAGTCTATGACCCACTTGCATGACAGATTTAATTTTCCTTACCTCTTGGATAATGGAGGATAAACAGCCATCTTTAAAATATAGAAACCAAGCTTGTTACTGTCCATGCATTATTCTAAGCACTTATAGGTTTTACCTTGCTTAATCTTCACACAACCATATCACCTCCATTTTACAAATGGATTCCACGTAATAGGGAAGCTAAATAAATTAGCTAGGCTCACATAGCTTGTGAGTGGTGAAACCAGAATAGAAGTTCAAGCTCCTGGCTCTGGAGCCCTCCTCTGACCACTACGCTACATACAGTTCTTACTCATCTCTTCTCTTTGTATACATAACTCTCTTCACAAAGGCTACAACTGTTCACACCACAGTTGTCATTACTTTATGCACAAACTATTTCCTAAATAGGGTTATTTTTATAGTCAGAAAGTGAAAGTACTCCTAGAAACCGAAATGAGATTCCCCCTCTCCATCCACTGCTAGGTTCTAAGAGCTCCTGTAGATCCTAGGTAGTTATTTTAATATATTTCAGTATTCAGTTTCCTTTGCGTAGAAGAGACAGCATCCTCTAAATGATAAAATTACAGTACTGAAACCAACAGGAGAGCAGGGCATCTTCAACCTCATTTCATCTTGGGCTTCTAGTTCTTCTATCAGATGCCTCTGATCTGCTGCTTAAAACCTCCAAAACCTATCTGCCTGAAATGCCCTTATTCCTTACACCTACTCCTATCCACCTGGTAGGCCCCAGCTGCCCCCCGTACATTCCTCCATGAGGCCCCACACATAACACTAGTGCACATGTCAGCACGTGTCTCTCTGGCCGCTCTTCTGTGGGCAACTGAGACAGAGGCAAGTCCTGTTGACAGTCGAGTAACCAAGACCAAATACAGAACACATTTTCCTCAAACAGTGATTTCGTAGATCTAATTCTGTGACAATATGCACACTCTTATTATAACATACAAATGTTAAACACCATTAGTTGTACACTCATATCATATTTCACCTATTCTAAGATACGCAATTTCTTCTTTGTTTTAACGTCTTTGAAATTGTGATCCATCTTAAAATCAATGAAAAGAAAATACTGGGTTATTTAAAGCAAGGCGAACCAATCAATGTGTCTTAGATTTGATGAAAAATGACATTTTCATTAAAACACATACAAATTTTTAAGGAAAACAATCCCAAGGAATTCTTGATCTATCCTACCTGCTCACATAATACAGTTAGAAGAAATGATTAGTCAACTATGTCCAGATCAGTAGAAATGATTTGACTGCTAGCTATTCTAAAGAAAGACCTAAAAGAAAGCCTGTACTTCAGAAAACTTAACTCCTGAACATTACGATCCCAGGTGGTACCCTGGCCACATCCCACTTTTCACTCTATTCTACCATAAATGGCTTTCTAATTCTTACATGAATCCACACAGCAACAGGTCCAAACTCTTTGACCTGACAAAGGGTTCTACAGTCTGACCCCTCTCTCATCAACCTGTGCTCCTACAGTTGCCCCTCCAGTTCAGCCAAGCTGATCTATACTCACTGTTCCTTGACTCTACACGAACACTTTTGATTCACTGTTTTAGCTCATTCTGTTTGCATTACAAAAATTTCTCCCATTTCCTTTTTTCTTCACATCTTGCTTATCCCCTGTCCTTATTTGTGGCGCAGCTCAAGTCTTATTGCCTTCTTTGCAGACTACTCAAATCACACATGACATTCCTGCTTGTGTGCTCCTACGTACTTTTCATCCATGCTGCTCACCCAAGCATTTAAATGTATGCAACCAGATGCAAAATTTTCAAACCATATTTTTAAATCTCTTCTACAGAAATCTGGATAAAACCCACAAGAAAATAGTCAATGTTTTCTTTTCTTATTTTAATATTTTATTCAGCTAATACTGAAAACACTTCTATTATTTGAGAACTATAATCTACATTCTCTTCTTCTAGCCAAAGATAGAGCTTAAGTAGTCTTTCTCTAAGAAAACACTGAGTGGCATTTAAGTTATCCATATCTATTTTTCTGGAGCAAAATTATGTTTTCATTTAATATCACTATTGTCAGCTTTTGTGATGTTTGTTCTTCAACAGACGGGCTTTAAATCTCATGTATGTAAAGTTGTTAATTTTTTTTCCGGGGGACAATAAGCAAACAGAATAATGAAGAGTAAAGAAATCTGGGAACATGCCCAACTAAAAGGAACACAAAAAGTTTCGGCAATAAATGACATGAGGTATAGTGGAAAGGGAAGAGGACAGGGACGCTGTAACGGGTGTTTGTATTTTCTTTAGCTAAGCTATTTGAAAGTTCACTTACTTTTTTCTTTTGACATTTTAATATTGACTTCCGATACCTTAAAATTTTTCATAAACATTAAGAAAAGCACGATTTGAATATAGTATACTTTACCAAAATACAAATATTTCTCTTCCATATTCAGGATGGAATTCTAACACTAACTAAAGAAGCTCTCTCTCTTTTTAATGTTTATTTATTTTTGAGAGAGAGAGACAGAAACAGTATAAGCAGGGGAGGGACAGAGAGAGAGGGAGACACAGAATCCGAAACAGGCTCCAGGCTCTGAGCTGTCAGCACAGAGCCCAATGTGGGGCTTGAACCCACGAAGTGTGAGATCATGACCTGAGCCAAAGTTGGACGCTTAAACAACAGAGCCACCCAGGCACCCCTAACTAAAGAAGCTCTTAAGTAAATAACTTTTCCCTCAAAATGTAAAATATTATATATAATACATCTTACATATTAATATATGGCAAACTTTAAAACTATAAAGTAGACAAAGCAACTTATGATGAGAGCTTCATAATAGTTACAATGTGTCTCTTAAATCAGTTGTCCTTAAATATATTTTCTACATATATTTTGAAGGGAAGGAAAATCTAGAACAAATGCTATTACCAGATTTTATACTACGGTATAATATGAACATGTCTGCAATAAGAAGATATGTATTGAAGTATTACTAATGGTTTTGGTGTAGCTGGGTGGCTCAGTCGGTTAGGCATCCGACTTTGGCTCAGGTCATGATCTTGCAGTTCATAGGTTTGAGCCCCGCATCAGGCTCTGTGCTGACAGCTCAGAGCCTGGAGCCTATTTCGGATTCTGTCTCCCTCTCTCTCTCTGTCCCCTCTCCTGCTCGTGCTCTGTCACTCTCTCAAAAATAATAAACATTAAAAAAAATAATAATAAAATAATAAAATGTTACTACGGTTTTGATCTGAGTACTGAAGCTATGATTCTTTTTGTCCTTGTCTTCACATGTTTTCTATTTTTTTCTTCAATGACCATATAAGCTATGTAATTTTTAAATTACAAATTATGCATAAAAATAATGCAGACAAACCACAGATTAAACTGCCACCTGAATAACCATAACACAAAGCAAACAAGCACCAAAAATTAGTTTGCCTATTCAAAGGGTATCTCTTCTAAAATAATTTTATTTTTATATTTAGGTAAATGTTATCTCTAAAGTAGTGTAATTTTGACATTTGATTATTTCCACAAATGTAATTAATTCAAACAAGAAATAGGAAACTTTCTACATGAATATAATACAAATATAAAATGCATATTTTTAATTGCCATTTACAATGAAAAAAAAGTGTAATTTTAAGAAAACAAGTAAGTATGAGATTAATTAGCCGTAAAGAAAAAGCTAATCTCATCCTTCACATCTCCGTGTCTGGAAACCTAGGTTGTAAATTGTATTCATTCATCACTCAACTTCTGCCAACCTCCCCCCCAACTGCCACCCCGCCCCCTACCACCCAGCTCAGCCACTATGGCCCAGTGACTATAGAATCTTTCTAAATCCTTATTGATATCTAAGCAGTCTTCTTTTTCACTAATAGTAAAAGTGCTATACACTTCTCGGTTCCATAAAACCCAGGAAAACTGCATGTCACAATATTCCCCCTTAACTCCACGTTTTTCCTGATTACTGAGGGGGGAAAAAAGAGTGCTTTCATTTACTCAAAATAGTTCAGAGAGTAGAAATATCTACTGAACCCATTCTTTTTCTCTAGGAGGTCAGAGGCAAACAAGATTTCAATTCTATAGCTTTTTTCTTTTTACAGCCATGCTTGTCTTTATTTTGAAAGGCATGAAGTTGTGTACTAGCACCTAAACTTAATGAAGAAGTTGACCTATTGGAAATAATTATAAGGTGCTTCCATAATAACCTGTATTTTTAAGTTCTCTAATTAAAATTAGTTTTCACCAGGGTGCCTGGGTGGCTCAGTTGGTTAAGCATCCAACTCTTGATTTTGACTCAGGTCATGATTCCATGGTTTGTGATATCGAGCCCTGCTTTGGGCTCTGCTCTGACAGTGCAGAGCCTGCTTGGGATTCTCCATCTCCCTCTCTCTGTGCCCCTCCCCCACTCATGCGTACTCTCTCTCAAAATAAATAAATAGATAAATAAATAAATAAAGCTTTTACCCATAAAATAAACCAGGCAGAATGCTAAATTCTAGCTTCATCTATATACCTAAATTAGAAATGAGATTATGGGTTTATATATATATATATATATATATATATATATACACACACACACACACACACACACACACACATACATACATATATGGGGGAATTTCATTTTATAATCATTCCAAGTCAATTTATAAGCCAATAATGTATTTCTCTGGAGTTCACAAAAAAAGAATATGTACTTCAGTCTGAAAGGTGTTAAAAAAATCTTTTTTAATGTTTATTTTTGAGAGAGAAAGAGAGACAGACAGACATACAGAATGTGAGTTGGGGACGGGCAGAGACGGAGACACAATCTGAAGCAGGCCCCAGGCTCTGAGCTGTCAACACAGAGCCCAATGCGGGGCTCAAACCCATGAACCGTGAGGTCATGACCTGAGCCAAAGTTGGATGCTTGGCCGACTGAGCTACCCAGGCTCCCCTGAAAGGTGTTTTAAACTATCACTTTATCAATCAACAAATGTAAGGTTAATACATGACTAACAGCCTTTACAATTAACATGTAGTGTGATCTGGTGTACTGATATGGAATGAAGAGATCTGAAGTGTGTGGGGAATATTTATACAGTGACTTAACATACAAAGGAAACACATATAAGGGGTTGACTGGTAAGTTGTGTGAATAACTTGTACATAGACTGTACAATTAAAATCAATCATTATATATCATATACACACTATATATGAGAGAAAAGAATACAACATAAGAGGCTTATGCTACAGGTTCAATTAATAAGAAGAAATGGCAGAGGTTGACAACTGATGAGTTCTTTGTGGCAAGGGTGTTTCTATACCAACAGAAAGGGCAAGGAGAGGGACTGATTGCTTAAAAGGGATCACCTGTATAATGCACAACATAGAGGGATATGTTGTTTTTGTGAGTGTATGCTGTTATATCATTTCATTTCTTCATGTGCTTCAGAGTATAAATCTGTATTTATCTTCTCTTACATGCATTTGTACATGCTTCTTATCTATGTTTCCAAAAACTGGGCACAATATTTAACCAGTCATGTGTAACTCCTATGACAGTACTAATAGCACTGGCATTTTAATACTATAAATGGAAATAATCCTAAGTATATGTCAGGTCTTCAAAGATAAACTTCATTTTTAAATGATGAAGAAAAATAAGGAGGTCAGTGAAAGTGGAGATCTAGAACAGGAAATTAAGAGAGCCCTGAAGGACACATTTACAAACTTTCATTTAAAACACACACACACACACACACACACACACACACACACACACACACACACGCACAGGTGTATCTCTATATACATTCAGATACTCATGTTCTTTTGTTGTTAAAATCTCTTAAAAAAAAAACAAAACTCAGGTCCAAACCATAATCCAAATAAAATATATGGATAATGATAAAATGGTTATTTGATCTTAATAGGCAAAGTTTTCCAAAGTTTACAAAACACTGCCACAGACATGACAGTAGTAAGTTATTCGTTTTCTTTTCACTAAGTACATAAACATTGAAACATACTTCATCAGGAATTTAAATTAAATAAAAATAGGGGCACCTGGGTAACTCAGTCAGTTAAGTGTCTGATTTTGGCTCGGGTTATGATCTTGTGGTTTGTGGGTTCGAGCCCTGCAGCAGAGCCTGCTTCGGATCCTCAGTGTCCCTCTCTCTGCCCCTCCCCTGACTATTCTCTCCCTCTCTCAAAAATAAATAAACATTAAAAAATTAATTTTTAATTATTAAGGACAGGAAAATGAAGAAAACTGAATGCTTACTCTAGATGGATTCTTAGATTACCTGAGTAATATATTTGAGAGTATTGTCAGGCCTAAAATCAAAGAAATGGACTAAAGAAATCTTAGGTTACATCTCAGGGACATTTATAGCTACATGACCAAATTTATAGAGCATTTATTTTGATGCAAATTAAGTATCAATATTTTAAACACATAAAATATGTTATTTCAAATGGGAAAGAAAAACTATGATTAGTGATCTCACTATGGTTAAATAGTTAAAGGAGAATAACTGAGCTTCTAATGATGCATTTTAAACATTCTCTTTTCACTAATTTTAATTGATTTAATTTTTATACAGTCTCTTTTAAAACGGATCATTAAACAATATTTAAAAGTAAGGAAAATTTAAAAGGTAGGAAGTATGGTTCTTCTTTTGACTGAAAGTAAGGATTTTTCTTTAATATATCTCACAATGAGACAGAGCTTTTTTCAGTCTTACACGTGTAAGTAGTGTATGCAATACACTGCAAGTTTCTAAAATAGATTTCTTCACTTCTAACAGGGTAAAAAGATCTATTATTTGTTGCTAGGGTTTCTTGGCCCAAATCCAAGGCAAGATGACCTTGTCCTTGAATAAAACAATAGGATATTGCTTCCTCTCAGGCCTCTTTGCTAGCTAGCACAGTGAAAAACCTCCCCAAGAAATAAGTTTATTTCATCTCAGGAAATATATCTGTCATAATACACCAAAAAAAAAAAAAATCAGACAAAGAAAAGGTGGAGTTTTAACCCAAAAGACACATAATCTAACATCTATAATTAGTCTTAGTGCTATTTTCTATATTGCTAAGGAAAATGCACTGAATTATATTAAAGAGATACTCTACCCAATATTTACAGACAAGGTCAAATTGTCATGGTAGGATAAAAGCAATTTTTTAAAAATTGACTCTTCTTAAATCTTTTCTAGTTATAAAGATGGGGAAGGTGCTTAGAGGGTGGAGATGAACAGGAGGCTACACTCCTTTGCTGTATCTTCAAATTCTAGTCATGATTTGTTAGGTATCCTACCATCTTCTTCTCCATCACCTGTATTGACCTACTCCCTAATATGATTCATCCCAACAGCAAAGATCTCACTGAGTTTCTTAACCTTTTGATTCCCCATATCCTTCTACATCTTCTTGCCTCGGACCCTCCCATGTTATTCTTTCATCCTATACTTCCTTCCTGTTATTCTTCCTTCTCTATACTGTATTTTTTTCCCCTTTAAGAAAGAGCGACCGAGTGAGAAGGGGAAGGGGAGGGGGAGAGGGAGAGAGAGAATCCCAAGCAGGTTCTATGCCCAGCACAGCCTGATGCAGGACTCAATTTCACGACTGTGAGATCATGACCTGAGCCAAAATCAAGAGTTGGACACACAACTGAGCCACCCAGGTGCTCCTCTATACTGTACTTGCCCCTCTATACTGTACTCTTAACAGTTTAGCAATTCTGAATTCCAATCATATCCTTAATACATGGTATAAGGAAGGGGGAGAATTCAATCAAGATATAGTCTCTCATCTAACTGTAAATACCAACCGAATTTACAAGTACTGGTTAGAAGAACAAATAAAATCAAACATTACATATCAGCAGCCACTAATCATTATTCAGAGAAACCAGAGATGAATATAAAGAGATAAAGAACAAGTGAAAGTCAAGCAAAGAGCACTGCACACTGAGAAATGGGAAAAGAAAATGAACCTAAAGTGTCTTGTAATCAGATCATCTTGTCCTAAAAAACAAACAAACAAACAAACAAACAAACAAACATTCTTGGAGGAAAATATGTTCATAAGGAAGAGAATATAGATTATAGAGGTACTTAGTGACCAACAGGAATTTAGACATATGTTTAAGCTATATTATATCCTTCATGGTTAAGAGGCTTATGAAATAATGAGATTTATATTTATGGCTACAAACAAGCCATGACCAGTATGGACTTCAGAGAGGTGATCATGAATTAAGTTGGGTTCCATGACAGATGCAGACTTCATTAAAGCAGAAACAGGGAAGGCGAAACAGCAAGAACTCAGTGCTTCCAAGGGAACACAAACGGCCAAGGTCAGGCTGTCACAAGTTACAAAGTCAACAGAGGAAGCTGAGGCATCAAGTTTATGTTTAAAGAGTTAAGCAGGGGCGCCTGGGTGGCTCAGTCGGTTAAGCGTCCGACTTCAGCTCAGGTCATGATCTCACAGTCCATGAGTTCAAGCCCCGCGTCAGGCTCTGTGCTGACAGCTCAGAGCCTGGAGCCTGCTTCGGATTCTGTGTCTCCCTCTCTCTCTGCCTCTCCCCTGCTCATGCTCTGTCTCTCTCTGTCTCAAAAATAAATAAAAACATTTTTTAAAAAATAAATAAAAAAGAGTTAAGCAGCAAAAATAAAAAGGTCCATGTGTGATAAGGACAAACACAAAAAAGTGAAAAGAAGGAATTGAGCTAAATACCATCTACTCCTGATCATCCCACCTTAAGTCTTAAGAGAACATCCAAATTGCACATAGCAATAAACAGCTTTGTAAAACTATCTGTATAAAAGTTTTCTACAATAATTTTGATCACGATATTGTTGCTGTTTTCTATTAACAGTGCTTGGGATGGCACACACAACAGGAAAAAAGAGGAGCAGGAGAAAAGCAAGCATTTCTTTCAAGTTATGTACTCCACTGATTAATACCAGCTCTGTAACTATACAATCTACACACCTAATGTACTCTAAATTTGGCTACACACAGAGAAGTGCTATATGTTTGTGGTGAAAGCAGGGCTATGATACCAGACAACCCTGGGTTCCAATCATGGCTCACTTACTAGTCCTTGGAAAACATTATTTTTTATCTTGCTAAGCCTCAGTTTTGTTATCTCTAAAAAAAAAAAAAAGTGATAATACATCTTTCTTTAGAGAGTTGTTGTAATAATTAAGTCAGATAATATATAGTGCCTGTCATACTGTAAGTACTCAATAAATGACAGCTATTGCGATGTATTCCCTACACTTAAGTAAAGCATTTTCTTATGCACACCACTTTTTAAAATTATTATTTAATCATGACTGAGGTTTCATTTGCTATAAGTACAGTGCACTATATATACTGTAATTTGGGGACAAATGAACAACTGGAAAAGGGATTATCAGTTTCACAGTATCGAGCTGATTCATTTTAAGTAACTCATTTAAAACTTTGCAAGTTTCAAAGACATTTTAATAGTGCAGAAGTGGCCAAAGAACACTTAAGGAGTACTGTTCCCGTTAGATAACCTGAGGCAGACAAAAAGGGGACAAGCAGGTTGAAAAACAGTTGGTGAACAGAGTAACGACACCTTTAATGTTATCCTAAGGTTTTTCCCCAACTTATTGAGCTTATAAAACTTTTCTTCGTGTAACATCTACTAACCATCCGTGCAACTAATGTTCAACAGTAGTCTTTTGGCAAATGCAGTTTTATCATACATTTTTAAAATGTATTTTATTTTCAAAATTCACAAAACCAGAAGGTTCCTCTAAAGAGTGGATGAAAGCACTAGCTGACTATAAGAATACAGCCCAGTGCTGGATGCATTTTTAGGGACACACAGGTATTCATCCCAGTGTTATCAACTGACCATATAGAACTGGCAAGGGGAGGAGATATAATAAAATACATGAAATTTACTAGTTTAACAGGTTAAGTGAAACTTCGTTAATCCCAAAATTCAATTAAATGAGAAATTCAAGAGTATTTACTGTGCACCTGCTATGTGCCAACAACTGAGATATACACTGAGCTAGACAGAAATAAAGAGTAAAAGCCTGTAAGATCTGAAAAATTCTGACAAAGCACAGTAACTGGGTTTACTACTGGTGCCCAATCACAGTTTGCTTTTTTTTTTTAAGTGCCCAACTTAATGCTTTTTGGTTTCTGACTCCCCTCTATTGTCAAAGAAGCAAAGCCACTTACAAAGCCACAACCTTCTGTAGAAGCAAAAATGGAAATATTGTTGAATTTACTAAATTTTACTCATTTAAAATTAGCTCTGACATTCTCCTAAAGCCTCATAGGTCAAAAGAGGGACATTCTCACTAATTTTTGCTCAAAGGTTTACTGAGTCACCTATTATGTGACAGCCAGAGTAATTGTTCTCCTATTCAACTCTTTGCACATAATTAAAATCTTAAAGGTCTGCTCATTACACAGCAAAGTCTAAGTAACCAACAAACTCATCAACAAGTATACAGCAAGATCTTGACATCACAGGCTGCCAGCTTTGCTGCACATGATGCTCCGAGATGGCCAATTCTAGTATTGCGGCTTGTCAAAGTATCATGGGAAATACCATTCACATGTTTTTTAGAAATTGCTTCATCTGAGGCCATTTTGTGGCTAGAGTTACGTCTGTCACAGTATTACCCCAAATTTCGGTGAAATACACACACAAAGCACTTGTGAAGAAACAAATATGCTTATAGAATAGTGTACTAGGTGCTCTAGCTTAGGTACTATCTGGTATTTTTCTGTCCCAACTGCTCTTGTTGTCAAAAATTTAGTAATACTTTCCCCACCACCACCAGTAATTTTAACAGGTTTTTTTTGTCCATTAAAATTATATTATTAATTTAAATACCCCCCTTCATTTTGAGAAAGGATAATACGATAAAGGTAGACAAGGAATCTGAAGTTTAAACTGTTCTTCTGAGGCTCCTCAAGTAGTTTTAAGTAATGTTCTTTTACGTGGGAAAAGCATGATTATAGAAGAGCTTAATTTCAAAGGTCCTGCTAATAAAATCAAACTACAGTGGAACTTCTCTATAACCTTTCCTATTAGTGAAATTAAGTATAAGGCTGGTCTTTTTCTGGATCTGACCCAAAGAGTTTTAACTAGTGTGGTACCATTAGGATCTCATTATGAAGGGGCTGGGCTCTGAGCACAGTATCATAACATGCTTCTAACACAGCTACTGCCCTAAGAACATCCTCTGGTTCTGGGCGCCTGGGTGGCTCAGTCAGTTAAGCGTCTGACTCCTGATTTCAGCTCAGGTCATGATCTCATGGTTTGTAAGACTGAACCCTGCACTGGGCTCTGTGCTGACAGTGTGGAGCCTGCTTGGGATTCTTTCTCTTCCTCTCTCTCTGCCCCTCCTCCCCTGCTCATTCTCTCTCTCTCTAAAAATAAATAAATAAACAAAAAAAAATAATATCCTGTGGTTCTTTGGAAAAGTGAGATACTGCCTTAAGAGTCACTTCATCTAAGAAAACCTCTTGGGTTTAGCTAATAATTTTGTTCATAATAATGAACAAAATTAAACTATACCCATAAACCTAAGTATCAAAATATTCTAAATTCATGGCCTCCTCTCTGTAAATTTATAGAGATTTTAAATTTTCAGCGATTTATCTCTATTTTTGCAGTTTAACATCTTATCTTTCTTAGAGTACACAAAAGATAATTCCTATACCCTAATATAATACCTGCTGCATGCTAAGGTGTAAAAATAGGCAATTCAAAAATACTTAAGATTACTATATAAGCTGCCTAAATTTATGTGTTTTCATTTGGGGAATTGAAAAAATATATATCGATCTAAAACATATGAATTAGTGTGATGGCAGAAAACTTCCAACACGGTGATGTAAAAGTAGCACTGTGAGAACTCACATTCCTCAAACAGGAGGCTCAGACTTGGTGTTAACCATAGAAGACTGTTTCTCACAAACAGCAGTAGCTGCCTGTGGGATTTCAGCATGACAAATGCATAGCTGACTCATGGGATCAATTATAAAGAAGCAATACTTGTGGCATTAAAAAAAATTATCCTCTGTTTTTATCACCTATTAATGCATGTTAAGAAGTCAGATGAGTCCCACTGACCAAACGTTTTATTACCAAATCAATACCCAAAGCTCTCCCTCCCTTCCTCAAACCTACATGTGAATTCCTTACCACAGATGTCTGTTCCCAATAACCCCTTTCATAATCTCTCATTAAATTCAACTACAAAAACATTTCTCAAAAACTCTTCGAGTATTAGTTAAAGCTGAATTGCCAAGCTCTAATTTCTGACTATAAAAACGGGCGGTCCAATATTTTGCCTTAAATGAATTGTTGGTCTTGTTTAAAAATTAAAAAAAAAAAAAAAATCACAACAAAATTGGAAGAACAAGCTGGTCGTAACTTACCCTCCCTCCCTCAAGCAGACTATCATACCCTCTAAAAAACCAGTTTTCCCTGAACAGAAGCAGCAAGAATTCCCATTTTTAAAGCAATTCTCTAGGATGTGCTATCGAAGCACAAGCAGCATTTGCGATACTTACTGAATGTTTCTCCTGCTGGCCCATAACTCCATGGTTAGCTGGGACTGCTAGTGGTTTCATAATGAAGAAACATATGCTGAACTGAATTTACACATCATGTACCAATCTCTCATGGATGGCAAGTCACTCTCTACAGCATTAAATTAAAAAAGAAAAAGGAAAAAAAAAAAAAAAAAGAGGGAGGAGGAAACGAAGCTGCAGCTTAAAGTGTCACTACTGGTAAAGCTTAAAAAACCCCTCACACTTGTAGACCAGAAAAGGAATCCGAACAACGGTGTTCGTCTCCATTTTTATAACATTGAAACTCTAACCATCTTAGGCTATGACAAGACTGAGGAAATCTTATACAGCTCTCAGTCTTCCAAGAGAACAAGATCATTTCTGAGATTGAAGAACAAGAGGCAAAAGAAGAAAAAAAAAAAAAAAAAGCTAAAATGGCTGACTGCACACAGACTCTCCTCAAAAAGGCTTAATACAGAATTATATTAGTCAGGGTGCTAGAAGAACCAGTCTCTAGCATTCAGCCAAGCATTGTTAATACTCTTGTTTCATTTGCAACCACACATACGGACCCCTCCAACCAAGAAAAAAAGAAAAAAGAAAAAGAAAGAAAGAAAAAAATCAGGGCAGAGCATGTGAATCGGGACCTCCTCCCTAGCTGCTAATGATGCTGACAGAGTGGTGACCAGTGATCTCTGTCCCACTCCACTAACCAAGTTTGCACAATTAATCTTAGCAGCATGACACTGATGGACATTTAATTTAATGATGTCTGTCCCTCACACTCAACACAAGCATGACTGCTAGCAAAAGAGTCACTAACAGAAACACAGCACATGCACACACACAATCTCGAGAATCATGAGTCTGAATGCAATACACCAATATAATTACATTATTGTGCTTACTTTGGAGGACCATGGCTGCAGGCAGTTGGCATAGCAACGCACAAGGAAAGCCATTTCCTGGGTAGAGAGAAAGCTTCCTTTTCTAAATAAAAAATTCCTCTTAGGAAACAAACGGCATTGCTGCTTCCTGCAGAAAGCAAGACACTGTAGTCTGTCTCTTAACCTGCAAGGCTCACACTCAATGCAGTTCTAGTGATGTAAGTGGATTTCTCTCTCACCCTCCCTCTCTCTACATACACTGAAATATTCAGCTCAAATGGTACACACATTCCTTAAGACTCGCCCCCTCCTCTACTTAACCATTTCACTCATTAAGGTAGCGATGGACAATTCAGATAAAGTAGCAAGCTCTTGCCTGTATTATATCAGCAGCTGTAGGTTAAGCAAGTCTCAGAGGGATGGAATCCATTGATTGCTGACTCCAAATAATATCACTGAAGACAGGGTGGGAAAACGGAGCAAGGACTTACTTGAACAGCTTTGAACTACAATATGATTTTTCACCAATCTGAAGATAAGAGAATGGATGTGACCTCCTTCCCACCCTGAAATATCACTGTGCTACAGGAAACATTTATCAAAAATTTACAAAATGCACATTTCACAAGGTTTGTATAAATTTAGAAGATGTGATTTTCACAAACACCTATACACACACACGCGCGCACACGCACATGGCACATTGCAAATAATATCAAAATAAACACACTCATGATTTAAAAAAAAATAAAAGAATTCAAACTTTTAGAGGTAGAGAGTTTAAATTTAATGAGGATACGTTATTCTACCATAAACCTTAATTTCACCTGGGTTAGCAATTTATTTAAAAGACAGCATTATAGTTGACAAAGAATAAGGACATTTTAAATCTGAAGCACTGGTCAATTTCCCATAGTCAATCTGTCCATAAGTGGTAAACCTAACAGAAAACAGAGATGGAAAATCTAGCAACTTCAATTAATTGACTTTGGAATTGTCAGTGCTTACTAACTTGTGTTTCTTGTCTCCTTAACATTGCACCTATACTACTCTCTTTTATTTTTCCTCCTCATTATCTAAAGGCAACCATTCCCTCCACATGACTATTTTGGATCCTTCTTTCCGCCCATCTTCAATATACCCTTTTCATAGACTTCTTATATTATTCATTACCCTCCCCCCCCCCCCCACATATATTCAACCTCTCCCCCATAACCAGCCAGTCTCTACACTGGCTTTTAAATATGTTCAGATCTCTCACATCTCTAAAACAACACAGAGAACAGAAAGCTTCTTTAGATCCTATATTTCCCCATGGCTGCAGTCTAACATCTTCATACCCAACACTTCACAACTAAAATCTCTCAAGAGTTAACCTATTTTGGCTTCTATCATTTCTTCATCTCATGCACTTTTTCAATGAAGGACCATCATGGTCCCATTATATAATTTATACATCTACGTGTTCTCCTTAACATCTTTCTCCATGTCCAGTCCATCACAATATTCCATTAATTAAATTCTCTACCCTTTCTCAAATTCAGACTTCTCTTCATTTCTGCCCACTCATTACTTCTGCCTTAAAAATTGCAAAAGTCTCTGTATTAAGGACTGTCTGGATTCAATTTTAATCTCACGCACCCTATCCATTTAACATACTCCTCCTGAGATCTTTTAAAAACTAAAATACGGTCACTTCAACCTAATCTATTGAGTCCTTTTTTCAATTAAAACACATCAATGGCTTCCCATTGCTCTCAGCACACACACACACACTAAAACTCTTATTACAAGATGTCTATGTTTTTAACAGTTATCTATGCAAGATTTCTATGTTTTTAACAGTTATGCCGTGCTCATGCCTTCCAGATCACCTGGGCTGCTCTTGTTTCCTGGAATGAGCAAAGGGGCCTTTCTACACATTATTTCCTCTGCCTAGAACATTCCTTCACCCTCCCTTCCCTGATTGATTCTTACTCCACTCCTAAAAAATACTGCTAAAATTCCTTCAAAGTCATCATGATATTGTGCATCATTTCCCTATGTTTATTACCATTCTAATTTTACATTTAATCCTGAAATTATTTAAGTAGTTAGTGTCCACTTCCCCTGCTACACTCTCATCTCTATGATGGCTGGCACCATGTTTGTTTGTCTCACTGTACTCGCAGTACCTAGCATGGTACACATCATAGGCTCTCACTTTTTTTGAATGAATAAACTCTTCAGTGACTAGGAATGGACATTAGCAAGACCATAATGATCTTGTAACTAATTCTTATCAAAATTCCTTCTACCATAAACAAATGAATGATTTATAAAAGTAAATGTCACAGGGGCACCTGCGTGGCTCAGTCAGTTGAGTGATTCTTGTTTTCAGTTCAGGTCATGATCTTGCGGTTCTTAGGATTGAGCCCATTGTCTAGCTCTGCGCTAACAGTGTGGAACCTGCTTGGGATTCTCTCTCTCCCTCACTGTCTCTCTGTTGCTGGTGCTCTCTCTCTCTCTCTCTCTCTTAAAATAGGTAAATAAACATACATTAAAAAGTGGATAGATAAAAATAAATGGCACTGATCTTTGACAAAGGAGCAAGGGCAATAGAATACAGAAAAGACAGTCTCTTCAACAAAGGGTGCTAGGACAATTGGACTTCCACATGCAATAAATAAATCTACACGAAGACTTTATACCCTTTACAAAAATTATTTCAAAATTATCACGGACTTAAATGCAAAAGGCAAAATTATAAAATTCCTACAAAATAACAGGAGAAAATCTAGATAACCTTGGGTATGGTGACATCTTTTTAGATGTAACACCAAAACACAATCCATGAAAGAAATAATTGCTAAGCTGGAATTCATTAAAATGAAGAACCTCTGCTCCATAAAAGACAATGTTAGAAAACAAGCCACGGATAGAGAGTAAATATTTGCTAAAGATGCATCTGATAACTCTTATTCAAAATATACAAAGAACTCTTAAAACTCAAGAATGAGACAAAACTTGATGAGTGGGCCGACGACCCATTAATAGGCACCTCATCAAAGAAGATACACAAATGGAAAACTGAGCACATGAAAAGACGTCCACAGCTTCTGTCATCAGGGAAATGCCAATTAAAACAGTGAGATACCACCACCTGCTTCTCAAAATGGTCAGAATTCACAACACGGACAACAAACACCGGATGCTGGTGAGGATGTGCAGCAATGGGAACTTCACTTGTTGGTAATAGCAAAGCACAAGTACAGCCACTTCAGAAGATAGTGTGGTGGTTTCTTACAAAACTAAACATACGCATCACGTGATCCAGCAATCACACTCCTTGATATTTACTTATCCCTACACAAAAACCCACACAGATGTTTAAAGCAGCTTTATTCATAATTGCCAAAAACTTGGAAGCAACCAAGATCAATTTCAGTAGGTAAATGGATAAATAAATGGTAGTACTTCAAGACAAGGGAGTATTACTAGGCACTAAGAAGAAATGAGCTATCCAACCATGTAAAAACATAGAGGAAACTTAAATGCATATTACTAAGTGAAGGAAGCCCATCTGAAAAGGCCAAATACTGTATGATTCCAACTATGTGGCATTCTGGAAAAGGTAAAACTATGGACGCAATAAAAAGATCGGTGGTTGCCAGGGGTAATGAATAGGTAGAGCACAGTTGATTAGTAGAACAAAGAAAAGTACTCTATAAGATATTATGATGATGGATATATGTCATTATACATTTGTCCAAACCAAATGACTACACAACACCAAGAGTGAACCCTAAAGTAAACTATGGACTTCAGTTAAATGTGATGTGTCAATGGAGGGTCATCCTGGGTTAAAAAAAAAAGTACCATTCTGGCGAGTGATGTTAATAATGACAGAGGCCAAGTATATATGGAAGCATGAAATATATGAGAAATCTTTGTACCTTTCTCGCAATTTTGTTGTAAATCTAAAGCTGCTATAAAAAAATAAATAAATAAAGTCTTAAAAAAAAAAGTACATGGTATCAAAAGGTGGAAACAATCCAGGTCAAGTGTCCATCTATAAATGAATGTATAAACAAAATGTAGCATATACATACAATGGGATATCACTCGGTCTTCAAAAGAAATAAAATTCTGTTATTATAAGCTGCAAGAATAAACCTAGAAGACACCATGCTAAGAGAAATAATCTAGTCACAAAAACACAAATACCACAGGATTCCACTTATATCAAGTTCCTAGACTAGTAGTTAAATTCATGGAAAGGAGAATGGTGGTTGCCAGGCACTGGGGAAGGGGGTTAATAAGCAGTTATTGTTTAATGAGCATGGAGTTTCAGCTTCGGAGAATGAAAAAACCGGGGAGATGGGTGGTGGCAATGGTTGCATGACATTGTAAATATGACTAATGCCACTGAACTATATATAAAAATGACTAAAATGATCAATTTAAATGTTATGTATATTTTACCACCACCACCCCCCCCACACACACACACAGTTAATGGCAGCCCAAGAACTAACCATCTATCTAGCCCATGTCCCACATGTCCATGTGACAAAAACTCTCCTCCAAATTTAAGTCAAATTACTCCTGTGCTGGTAATGTCTGACCTTATGTGTGAAGGTTCGCCATTGCTTGCCTCTCTCTGGAGAAATGTGCCACTTCTCTCAAGCAGGAAACTAAATGGGAGAACCTGATAGGTGATATCAGAAAATCACACATCCTCAGGCACTGTTGCTTTTCTGTGCTGAGACTTGGTGTGATTTCTCTCACAATCTGGCTCCATGCCTACAACCTACATATCCTAAAACTCATGACTGGAACGCTGAAATTTTACTATTCTTACTACTTTGTACATTGAAACACAATTATGCCAGGTTATGATATGCCAAATACTGCTTAAGAAATAAGATATAAACTGAAGATTTAAGAGAATCCCATATTTTATACAAACAAGAATAAATCACACTTACCTTGAAGTAGCCTGAATTTGAGTTTTATTTGCTCTATTCTTTAACCATCTAGATTTAGGAAAGAGCATTAAATAGATCCAGCTAGAAAAAGGACCATGTAACAACTTTCTGTCCTGGGCCAAAGGCATCTAATGACTTCTAAATTATCGGAAACGATGATCCCAAAAACAGAGATTATATACATAGTTCAGGAAACTGCTTAATGTAAGGCCTGTCCATGCTAAATTTAATACCATAGTATTCATTCCTATTTTTTACATTTAAAGTGTTTGCTTTGTAATTACTTAGAAACTGAGAGAAATGACCTGTTCTTCTCAGTAACTATTCATCACATTTAGGATTACTATGTTTATTTATTTATAGTATCTATACTGTTTATCCACAGATCTTAATGTACTTTACAAATACTCTAATTGAGCTTGTTCAAAACTTAAGGAAAGCATTACAATAACTTATTCATCTTTCATAGAAAAATAGAGTATATAAAATTATAGATTTGGTGGTTTGGAAAAATACAAAATAGAACTTCAGGATTCTAATACCACTTACTTCATTTATCTACTATATATTGATTTCTTCCCTATTTCCCTCACCTGAGAGGAAAAACTATAGAGGCTTGGAGAGAATCTGTGGGAACGGGTAGAGGATTCACTCTGTGATATCTAGAAACAAGAAATCTTACAAATTTGATATCTAGTATCTTACCATTCACCAAAGAAATGACATTTTAAAATATTGTTTTCCCTATGGATATACAAACCAATAAAGCACTACGACAAAGTAAAATAAAGTTATTGTAGGAGGTATGGTCAGAGGTTTTTCTTCTCCTAAACCCAATATGTGCCCCCCATTAGTACTCTGATTTCAAAGGAAAAGTTGATTATCTGACAGACTTTTTAAAACATTTATTCATTTTTCGAGAGAGAGACAGAGTGTGAGGGGCGGAGGGGCAGAGAGAGGGAGACACAGAATCAGAAGCAGGCTCCAGGCTCTGAGCTGTCAGCACAGAGCCCAACATGGGGCTCAAACCCACGGACCCCAAGATCATGGCCTGAGCCAAAGCCGGGACCTTAACCGACTGAGCCACCCAGGCACCCCTCTGACAGATTCTTTATACCATAACTCAATCCTACATTTCACATAATCGCTTCAATACCTGCGTTTACCTTAGACAAGACTTCCACATGCATCCTCCCCAAAGCTTTAATAGACAATTTTATTTTTTCCACTTTGACCAAATAAAAATGGTACTTCAAGTTCATTATTAAAAGTAATTTAAGGGGCACCTGGGTGGCTCAATCGGTTGAGTGTCCCACTCTTGGTTTTGGCTCAGGTCATGATCTCATGGTTTGTGAGCTCAAGCCCTGTGTCAAGCTCTGCGCTGACAGCATAGAATCTATTTGGGATTTTCTCTCCCTCTCTCTTTCTGCCCCTCCGCTGCTCACTTGCTTGCTCTCTCTCTCTCTCAAATAAACATTTAAAAAATTAATAAAAAATAAATATAATTTAATTATGAAATAAATTAGAGATACCAACACAATGCCTGACACATAATAACTGTTGAATAAATATGAGTTGAATTTAAATGTAGGCTTTACAAATACTGGGAACCTGTTACTTCAGTTAGCATTTAGTATCAGAAAAACATAATTGAGAGTCCAAAAATTTCACCCAGATATATCGCAAAGATATGTTCCAAAGACATCTTTAGACTTTCTTTTTTCTTCTCAAGTGTGTGTTTTTTTTTTAAGTTTTTATTTTAATCACCTGGTGCACATCATGACAAATGCACTCCTTAATCGTCATCACCTATTTCACCCACGCACCCTCACCCACCTTCTCTCCAGTAACCATCAGTTTTACAAACTGATGGTTAAGACTCTGTTTCTTGGTTGGACTCTCTCCCCCTCCCTCCCTTTCTCTCTCTCTCTCTCTCTCTCTCTCTCTCTTTCCTTCCTTTTGCTCATTTGTTTTGTTTCTTAAATTCCACATATGAGTGAAATCATATGGTATTTGTCTCTGAGTGACTTGTTTTACTTAGCATTATACTCTCTAATTCCATCCATGTCACTGCAAATGGAAAGATTTTATTCTTTTTTATGGCTGAATAACATTCCATTGTGTATATATACTACTTTTTATTTCTCTATTCACCAATCAATGGACACAGGATGCTTCTATATCTTGGCTAATTGTAAATAATGCTGCTATAAACACAGGGATGCATGTGTCCTTCTAAATTGGTGTTTTGTATTCTCCGGGAAAATATCCGGCCATGCAATTGCTAGATCATAGAGTTCTTTTTTAACTTTTTGAGAAGCCTCCATACTGTTTTACAGAGAGGTTGTATCAGTTTGTATTCCCACCAACAGTGCATGAGGGTTCCCCTTTCTCCACATTTTCATCAGTACCTGTTGTTTCTTTTGTTGTTGACTTTAGTCATTCTGACTGGTATGAGGTGACATCTCACTGTAATTTTGATTTGCATTTCCCTGATGATAAGTGATGATGAGCATTTTTTCATTTGTTTCTTGGCCATATATAAGTCTTCTTTGGAAAAAATGTCTGTTCGTGTCTTTTGCCCATTTTTTAGTTGGATTATTTGTTTTTTGGGTGTTGAGTTTTATACATTCTTTAAATATTTTGGATAATAACCCTTTATCAAATATGTCATTTACAAATATCTTCTCCCTTGCCTTTTCATTTTGTTGTGTCCTTCGCTGTGTAGAAGCTTTTAATCTTGATGAGGTCCCAATAGTTTATTTTTGCTTTTTGTTTCCCTTGCCTCAGAAGACCTATTTAGAAAAAGTTGCTATGGCCAATGGTAGAGAAATCACTGCCTGCACTCTCTTCTAAGATTTTCATGGTTTCAGGTCTCACATTTAGGTCTTTAATCTGTTTTGAATTCATTTTTATGTATGATGTAGGTGTACGAAAATGGTCCAGTTTCTTTCTTTTGCATGTTGCTGTCCAGTTTTTCCAACACCATTTGTTGAAGACATGGTCTTTTTCCCGAAAATTGGATATTCTTTACTGCTCTGTCGAAAACTAATTGAACATGTAATTGTGGGTTTATTTCTGTGTTTTCTATTCTGTTCCATTCATCTATGTGTTTATTTTTGTGCCAGGACCACACTGTTTTGAGAACTACCGTTGTGATATAACTTCACAACGTTGTGATGCCACCAGCTTTGCTTTTCTTTTTCAAGACTGCTTTGGCTGTTTGGGGTCTTCTGTGGTTCCATACAAATTTTAGGATTTTTGTTCTAGTTCTGTGAAAAATGCTGTTGATACTTTGAGAGGAAATGTACTGAATGTGTAGGCTGCTTTGGGTAGTACAGATGTCTTAACAGTATTTGTTCTTCCAATCCATGAGCATGGAATGTCTTTCCATTTCTTTGTGTCATCTTGAATTTCTTTCATCAGTGTTTTAGTTTTCAGAGTACAATCTTTTTCAGAGTATAGTCGTTCACCTCTTTGGTGAGGTTTATTCCTAGATATCCTATTATTTTGGGTGCACTTTTAAATGGGGTTGTTTTCTTAATTTCTCTTTCTGCTGCTTCATTATTGGTGTATAGAAATACAATAGATTTCTGTAGATTGATTTTTTAAATGCAACTTTATTGAATTCATTTATCAGTTCTACCAGTTTTTTGGGTGGAGGCTTTCAGGTTATTTATATAGGATTTTTCTTTCTTTAACAAAAAAAGTTCCAGACTACAAACTGTTTATGTTACCTTTGTTTCATAATTGGAAAAAGTAACATAACAACTTATGCATAATAAACAGGCTCAATATTTACATGGTACATGTTAGAAAAGAAAGATTAAAAGATGACATAATAGGACACATGTAGAAAAACAAAATAAAGAAACCTGTAAGTCAAGGAGAAATTTCAACATCAAGAAGGGGGCTTTTCGGGGACCTGGGTGGCTCAGCTGGTTAAGCATCTGATTCTTGATTTTGGCTCAGGTCATGATCCCAAGATTGTGAGAGCAAGCTCCATTTTGGGCTCTGTGCTGACAGCCGGAGCTTGCTTGGGCTTTCTCTCTCTCTCTCTCAAAATAAATAAACATTAAAAGAAGAAGAAGGAGGAGGAGGAGGAGGAGGAGGAGAAGAATGGGCTTTTTAGGGGTGCCTGGGTGGCTGAGTCAGTTACGCATCTGACTTTTGATTTTG
Organism: Herpailurus yagouaroundi; assembly: GCF_014898765.1. NCBI lineage: Eukaryota > Metazoa > Chordata > Mammalia > Carnivora > Felidae > Herpailurus > Herpailurus yagouaroundi. Next base: position 30,882,730 of record NW_024412376.1, read on the forward strand.
GCTCAGGTCATGGTCTTGGGGTGCATGAGATTGAGCCCCACATCAGGTTCGACACTGATGGCACAGAGGCTGCTTGGAATTCTGTCCCTCCCCTTCTCTCCCACTCACACATGTTCTTTCTCAAAATAAGTAAATAAACATTAAAAAAAAAGAATGGTGCTTTTTTAAAATGCACTTATTTGGGGCGCCTGGGTGGCGCAGTCGGTTAAGCGTCCGACTTCAGCCAGGTCACGATCTCGCGGTCTGTGAGTTCGAGCCCCGCGTCGGGCTCTGGGCTGATGGCTCAGAGCCTGGAGCCTGCTTCCGATTCTGTGTCTCCCTCTCTCTCTGCACCCCCCCCCCATTCATGCTCTGTCTGTCTCTGTCTCAAAAATAAATAAACATTAAAAAAAATTTAAAAAAATAAATAAATAAATAAAATGCACTTATTTGAAAAATGATCTGACTGTAATTTTTTTTTTCATTTTTTAATTTACTTTAGAGAGAGAGAGAGAGCGCGTGAGCAGGGGATAGGGGTAGAGAGAGAGAGAGAGAGAGAGAGAAAGAGACACAGAATTCCAAGTAGGCTCCATGCCCAGCTTGGAGCCCAACACGGGCTCAATCCCATAACCGTGGGATCATGACCTGAGCTGAAATCAAGAGTTGTCCACTCAACCAACAGGGGCTCCCCCAAAATAATCTGACTTTAATAGCTGATTTAACAAAGCTTATTTCATTTCCTAGAATCTATTTTAAGAAATACCAGACTTCATCTTGAAATGCTCAGTTGTGGAGGTGAAGTCCTTACACACTGGTACTCAGTATGGGCTCGCTACTATATTATTTCACAAAGCAACACTACAAACTAAATAGCAATTATTACCATGATTACAAATTTGGCATGTAAGATATTCCCTTATGATTAATATATTTACACAAGCACGATGAGTTGTTAATTTTCCCTCCATTTTTACTTAATAAAAAGAGTACTACTGAACACAAACTAGTATATAAGTTAGCTGCAGGCAGGGACCATACATTTCGTTTATTTAACACTGTCAATGACAAATGATGCTTTATCTCTGGTACTTAACACACAGTAATTACTCAAAAAGAGAAATGAATGCATAAGTGATTCCACTGAAACTTTTTCAAAACTACCCTGTGAAGTATTATTATACCAGCTTTAAGATTACAAAACAGACACAGGATAATTGTATAACCATAAAAGACGTCCAATTTGTTTACTGACAAAAGTAGGTGTTTTAGATAATTTGACAGGTGAAAAGAGTAGGCTAACACAAGAAAAGTTAAATTTAACAGGGATACATATAAATACCTACATGTGTGCTATGAAAATGTCACTTGCACAAGTACAACATGAGGGATATCAGGCTGGAGAAACACTTCATAGGAGTGGGGGGAGGTGGGAAGGATATCTCTAAAATGGAGCTGGCTAAAGGTTCCATATGAGCCAATGCACAATGCCTTAAAACTCTGATAATCTCAGGTGACGTTATCTGGCATACAATGTCCAGAGCAAGGAAGACAGAAAGTTCCACTGTAATCTGCACTGTAAAGTATGTAGGACCTTATGTAGGTGGTAGCAATCAGTTCTAGACATCATAATTTAGGAGACATAATAATAAACTGTGTACTGAAAGAGCAGAAAACCTACTAAGGTGTTTAGGAAAGCTACAAGAAGTTAGGATCGGTTAACACAGAAAAGAGGCTTAATGGAGTAGGATCTCTTTAACTATCTGAAGTACAGTGATATGAAAGTGGAATATGGGGGCGCTTGGGTGGCGCAGTCGGTTAAGCGTCCGACTTCAGCCAGGTCACGATCTCGCGGTCCATGAGTTCGAGCCCCGCGTCGGGCTCTGGGCTGATGGCTCAGAGCCTGGAGCCTGTTTCCGATTCTGTGTCTCCCTCTCTCTCTGCCCCTCCCCCGTTCATGCTCTGTCTCTCTCTGTCCCAAAAATAAATAAACGTTGAAAAAAAAAATTTTTTTTAAAGAAAGTGGAATATGAATATTCATTTGTGTTGCTTTAGAAGTAATCTAGAACCATGAACTAAAATTACAGAGAAGCAGATTTAGGCTAAACTTAAGGAAAAGTTTCTTCGTTATTAGCCCTTCCTATAATAAATAATAACTGCTATGACTTACTAAACCCTTGCTTTGTACTAGGCAGTAGGATATAATTTTGACACATTATGTAAGGACTATCTTGCAAATATAAGGGCTAACTGTAATTAAAATTTGGGGGGGCACCTGGGTGACTCAGTTGATTAAGCATCCAACTTCAGCTCAGGTCATGATCTCACCATTCCGAGTTCGAGCCCCACATCAGGCTGTGTGCTGACAGCTCAGAGCCTGGAGCCTGTTTCAGATTCATTCATTCATTCATTCATTCCCTCTCTCTCTCTCTCTCTCTCAGACTCTCTCTCTCCCTGCCCCCTCCCCCCGCTCATGCTCTCTCTCCCAAAAATAAAATCAATGCTAAAAAATTAAAAAAAAAAAAAAAAACGTATAGCAAAGGCTAAATTCAGTGATTCTATAGTGAAAGATAAATTGTTAAGGGTTTTGATTGGGAGATCCCTAAAATCCTTTCAAGGTCCTACGGTTATCTTATCTAACATGGCCATTACCAAACATTGGCTTGGTAGCAAAATGGGGATAAAAGGGGTGATATGATAATAGAACAACAGAAAAAGAGAGAGCCATTGAATGGAAATAAATCTATCTTATAAGAGATTTCCTGGCAGTGACTATTCCTTTATTCTGAAATTTCTATCTTCCTTATTTTGGCAGTCAGAGGGGAAATATTAAAATGCCCTTACTTTTTAACAATTACAGTGCTAATTAGACAATAGATTAGAGGTTTTCTTAACATCCTTAGTTCATAAATTAAAAGTTGCCAAATTTAGAAGAAGGTTAAAGATAATTTTCTTAATGTTAGCAATAATTTGATTAAAAATTGCATATAACTAGATAATCAGTTTTATAGATGTTTTTTAAATCCCTTGAAATTACTTAATATATGTTTTTTAATATTCTTAAATATTACCAAAATACTTCCAATATTCTCTGGTGCAGAAGCAAATAATTTGAGACTTTATTTTTTCATCTCTAAAAACTATGAGTACTTTCAGACAACTGTAAGTTGTTTTGATCCATTAAAGTCATACTGGGTGCCTGGGTGGCTCAGTCAGTTAAACATCCAACTCTTGATCTCAGCTTAGGTCTCAATCTCAGGATTGTGAGTTCAAGCCCCACAATGGGCTCCACGCTAGGCATGGAGCCTACTTAAAAAAAAAAGTCGTATTTACAAAAAAATCTCTCAGCAAGATTTGGCTTTTGTTACTCATAACATTAGTGAACCTAACTTTTTTTTTTTTTTTAATTTTTTTTTTTCAACGTTTATTTATTTTTGGGACAGAGAGAGACAGAGCATGAACAGGGGAGGGGCAGAGAGAGAGGGAGACACAGAATCGGAAACAGGCTCCAGGCTCTGAGCCATCAGCCCAGAGCCTGACGCGGGGCTCGAACTCATGGACCGCGAGATCGTGACCTGGCTGAAGTCGGACGCTTAACCGACTGCGCCACCCAGGCGCCCCTGAAACTAACTTTTAAAATACACTAATTAATTACAAAGTCATCTTTGTTATGAAATGGTACTACTTAACAGTTAAAACCCATTTCTGTATTGGAATGAAATTAGGAAAGTTAAAGATAGGTAAAAAATTCTGTGCTTTCTTGATATGACATGGTTTGAAAAGGAAAAACTTATTTGCAACAAAAATACTGATGAATCAGCCAAAGCCTACCATCTCTGCCAATATAATTTAGTAATTATTTTTCACACTAGACATTCTGTGCTCTAGCCATGTCTTTTAAGGGTATTTCAATCCAGCATCTAAAGTGGTTAGATTATTTGATACATATCTCTTTCAGATCAAATTTAAAACTCAAGTAACATAAAAGCAATATATGTTAAATTCATTTTTTAAAATAAATAAGTTTTTATATCAGGAATGGAAAAGACCAATGTCTAGGTTTGACTCTGAGTACCAAGAACATTGAACATGTAAGTTAACCTCTTTGCCCTTAGCATGCTTATCTCTTTCCAGTGGAGATACCATCACCTAAGTGTTTAGGACTACAAGGTTTATTGACAAAATATATGAGATGTATTATCGAGCCGACTGGTATACAGCATAAGGATCCAATAAGGGCAAATTTTATTCCTTCCAAGATATTCTAAAAAGTCAGTTGCACTCAAGGTTTGGGCAATTCAACAGTTAATGCTGTGTAATATATAGTGTATAATATATAATATTGCATAGATGGCTTGGATTAACATCCCTCTAAAGATATCCTGTGTAGAACTGTTAATGTAGGTAGATCTACAGTTCTGCTCCTACAAATATTCAGCAATGTCAATTCTGTGAGTTTGATCCAAAGACACCAACATACAACCAAGATGCTGGTACAACCAAGGCACAGTGTGCCACAGGAGTAATACGGCATACGAGATACAAGATACAATCTGTTTTAAAGACTTTATTTTCTCTTCAGAAATTTAATTTGTTTACGTTTATTTAGTTATTTGGGGGATGAGGAGCAGAGAGAGAGTGGGAGAGAGAGAATCTCAAGTAGGATCCACACTCAGCGCAGAGCCTGACACAGAGATCCATCTCAAGACAGCGAGATCACGACCTGAGCTGAAATCAAGAGTCAGACGCTCAACCGAAGGAGCCACCTATGCGCCCAGGAATTTAATTTTTAACAAACATACTATCATTTTCAAAATCTAGTGTCTTTAAATAAATACCAAAATGTATAAGTTTTCATAATGGTTGGATAATCTTTATTCTAAAAGAAAACGACTATGCTTATAAATGAAAGCATTAATCAATGTACTTCACTATCAGGAATAGAAATGCGACTGCTCCTCTGTTGTTATTAAATATATTCCAGACAGGAAATACTTCAAGGTAAATCTGCCTGGAAGATAAGTAAATATAGAAGATTGTGTCAATATAGAAAATATTTTAGATGCCACAGAAATTTTTTAAGTGTTCTCTTGAAAAAGAAGTCAGCCTATGCTATATGACCACATGAGCTCTAGAGGACAATATTTAATCCTCCTCATAAATAAATGAATAACAAAGCCCAAACCACACATCTAATTGTTCCCTCTTCTTAAAAGCTCTAAAAACATGGACTATTTTACCTATTCATATTTTAGTTACAATTTGAAATTTTCATTTACTACCATGCTGATATTTTAAAAGAATAATACTAGCACGCTTAATTATATACATCAGACTATTACAATTGTTGGAACTGGCAACATGGATCATATCCATTGGAGACTATGTCTCCTGGTTGTGCCATAAAGTAGCAGTTCATAGTATTAACACATAATCATAAATCTATAATTAAATACTAAACAGATAAGGCATTCATTCATTCTACGCTGGACCCGCAACACTAAGTGGGTTAAAGCAGGAAACAAGAAATGAGGGATGAACTTTAGAAATCATCCTGGACAGTTCAACAGTGTGGTAGACCTAAGGAAAATGTATTGCTCATCATATGAAATGCTCACTAAAAGACTGTCTTAGAACAAATGTTTAACAAAACCTATTTTTCTTGATGGCTTCTATTTTATAAGAAATAAGTGGGGAAGAAAATAAAACAACTATTTTCAAAAATTTTTAATTTTTTTAATGTTAAATTTTTGAGAGAGACAGCACGCAAGTGGGGGAAGGGCAGAGAGAGAGGGGGAGACACAGAATCCGAAGCTGGCTTCAGACTCTGAGCTGTCAGCACAGAACCCGACGCGGGGCTCGAACCCATGGACCTCAAGATCATGACCTGGGCTGAAGTTGGACGCTCAGTCTATTGAGCCACCCAGGCACCTCAAGACAATTATTTAAAATGAGACATTTCTCTATGTAAGAAAGGATACCTGGGTCTACAGTAACCACTAACCCTACAGAATATTCATGTGGCCATTTCAGCTTTCATCAAGAGAAACCAGCCCACCATTTTAAATTTGTGGAGCAAAGAGGGGCATTTTTCCATCCCTTTCCAAAGGCAGCTCTACCCTTTCCGATAATTTGCTTTAGCAGTTGATTGTTGAATTACATTGAACCTCTGAGCACAATCAGTAGTAAATCACACTTTGTGATGACAAAGGAAACTAGCCACTAATGTCTTAACATAAGCAAAACAAGTGGATGGAAAAGACTGAAAGCAGCATCTTTATTTGGACACAAAACAAAACAAAATGAGCCCATTAAAAAAAGAGAGAAAGACAGTAGGGATTCAAAGTAGAGGGTAACAAAAAGAAAATAATTCAAATCTAGGAAAACAGTAGAAAGAGCTGGAATTTTGAGAAGAAAAACACTTTAAATACATTACTAGGTTATTTGTTTATTTTGTACAATCAAACTGAAATAATTTGCAATAAATTGGATTAGATTATCCTGAACATTAACTATTAATCACCCACAGGATGTTGTTAAAAACTACCCATGGTGATCTTTTATTTTTTTGAGGGTATGGGGGAGGAAACCTAAAACTAGTCTTATTGGTTGACCTAAGATCAAAACTCCATTTTTAAATGTTATCTAACAGATATTTCACACTTATAATGACTATATTTTCATTACCATACAAAATGACATAAAAATTTTAAATATTTTGTAATTCCACATAATGGTTTATAATTATCTTAATAGGGAACGAGTGTTAGTACTTTTTTCTTGGTGGGGCAGGGGGGGGGGGAGGGGGGATTTGGGTGGGTGGTTAGATAAAATTCCTAAAGGGAAAAAAGCTCTAAATGAGAAATGCTAAATAAATTAAGTAAAAATGTCTATTTTTTTTTTCAACATTTATTTATTTTTCGGACAGAGAGAGACAGAGCATGAACGGGGGAGGGGCAGAGAGAGAGGGAGACACAGAATCGCAAACAGGCTCCAGGCTCTGAGCCATCAGCCCAGAGCCCGACGTGGGGCTCTAACTCGCGGTCCGCGAGATCGTGACCTGGCTGAAGTCGGACGCTTAACCGACTGCGCCACCCAGGCGCCCCAAAAATGTCTATTTTTAAAATCACTATCAAAATGGATTGTTAGTAACCATCCAATACAATTAATACATTTAAAATACAATTATTTAATGTAAAATATTTTAAAATTCTTCTGATTCTACCCAAAGTTAGCTTGGGATCTTACCATTTTCTTTCAGTATCTATAAGAGAACTGAGCAGCAAGGAGGAAAAGGAAGTAGTGATGAAAATCATACAGGAAAGAAACAAAGTTAGGGTCAGCTTCAAAGGTGTGGGACCTATGCAGTCACAAAGGACTCAGTTCAGAAGGACCCCTGGACTTGGGAAAACTTTTTATTTTGAAGAATAAGCAATGGACAAACTACGGTTATTTAGAATTGCGTATTTGGCAGATATTTTCTTGAAAATGAACAAACTGAGCTTGTCACTTCAAGGAAAACAGCTGATACTGTGTTTGCCAATGACAAAAGTTTAGCTTTCAAGTAAAAATTAAACTTTTGAAAAATTTACATCTAACACCCTAAGCTTGACAGCTTCCCCATCAGTAAGGCTTCTTAAATGAGACTGGTAGTGATATTAACAAATGTGATTTTTTTTTTGATACTGTGTAACATGCCAAAATTTGGATGACAGCCTAATTTAGTGACCAAAATCATACATAAGTAAAAAGATCTATGGGTAAGTAAGACCAATGGGTTTAAATAAAAGAGAATCAGTTCACCAACACAGTTTTATATTCTTTATTGCAACTAAATTTTTAAGAAACTACCATGTGTCAAATTTTGGTGAACTGTATCAATTAGATTATTTGAAAAAGCTGTTAAAATAC
>NW_024412376.1:30890626-30906765 GCF_014898765.1 Herpailurus yagouaroundi
ATCCAGCTGTCTCCTATCAGGCAAAATATTAAACATAGTTGGAAAAGTATAAAACAACACTACTCTTCTTACAAATGTTTTGTTTTGTAAAATATATTTTTCACTAAAAAAAAAACCTTATATCATGTATAATACATTTATTATTTTAAAATTAATAAATACTTCTACATTTCTCAGTTTCAACTTCTAATATGACAAAAAATGACATGAATAACTCATATAAACAAAAGTTTGCTGCAGCTCTCAAAAAGTTTTAAGAGTGTAAAGGAGTCCTGAGATACAAAACTTTGACAACTACAGCTCTAAAAGATGAATTAGAAAATAATCAGCACTTTTGCTCTTTTAAAGATTCCACAGTTACCAACCATCCATAGATTCTTTTAAGACAAAACCCTGTGTTTACATGAAATACCACTTCAGCTGAACCTTCTAAGACCTTAATCCACTTGAAGAATGGTTAGCTGCTCATAATCTTCCAGTCTAATTAAAGTTAGGAAAATGTTCGTACCAAGGAGACAAAAAGACTGAAGCTCTCAAGTGCTCATCAATAATGCTCACTGTCGAGGGCATCAATATTATTGAGATTATCAGTGATGCCGAAGTATTCTCTACATCTTAATTAGTTGGAGATATGCTTATTTTACAAATTAACAAATAGCAAAACGATCTTTTTTTTCTAAAAACTTTCCTGAGTATTCCAAAATTTCTAATGATTCAGTTTGTTAAAGGTTTGGTTTAAAAATTATATAAAGAAATGGATAGAAAGTAGAAGTATGATAATAATTAGTGAAAGGAAAATGTTACTTAGAGTTTTTAAAAATTTTCTTCCATGTTTATTTATTTTTGAGAGAGAGCGAGAGAGACAGAGTGTGAGCAGGGGAGGGACAGAGAGGAGGGGAGACACAGAATCCAAAGCAGACTCCAGGCTCTGAGCTGTCAGCACAGAGCCCGATGTGGGACTCGAACTCGTGAACCGTAAGATCATGACCTGAGCCAAAGTCGGCTGCTCAACCAACTGAGCCACCCAGATAGATGCCCCTTATTTTGAGATTTTAACTTTATTTTCAAACATTTGCAAATGCCGTCTGGATTGTACCAAAACCACAAGCGACCAATTATCATTATCCTCAATCTAAGTAAAAATCAAGACAATTTGAATATTTTCTTTTTCATACTCAAAATTGTCTCTTCTGAATTAGCCTGCCAATCAGTTATCCCAAGAAGTAATTCATATTTCAGGCTGCCTCACTCGACTGTCACATCATTTCTTCACTACGCTAGCAATTCCAAATTCCGTATTACATACAACTATCACCTATGTTTCACTTGAAAGAGAGAAAGGAAGACCAGAAAAAATAAAGGACTGCTTGATCCCATACTAAGTCCATAAGAAATTGCTCTAATACAAACAATTACTTAATAAAGCTGTTTCCCCCGAATAGATCGTATAATTATTTTTTCCCAAAGTTTCTTAGTTATTTTTCAGCTTGTGTGTATTTTAAACCACAAAAGGTACTAAGTACAATGTGAACTGGGTATGTTCAAGTCAGTGAAAAGTTTACTATTGATATTCTTAACATTACTGAACTATACATTTAAAAATGGATCCTGAGAAACTTAACAGAAGACCATGGGGGAGGGGAAGGGAAAAAAAAAAAAAAAAACAGGGAGGGAGGGAGCCAAACCATAAAAGACTCTTAAAAACTGAGAACAAACTGAGGGTTGATGGGGGGTGGGAGGGAGGGGAGGGTGGGTGATGGGTATTGAGGAGGGCACCTGTTGGGATGAGCACTGGGTGTTGTATGGAAACCAATTTGACAATAAATTTTATATTAAAAAAAAAGAATATCAAAAAAAATGGTTACAATAATACATGTAATGTTATGTGTTTTTACTTAAAAAAAGAAAAAAACATTGAATTATGTACTTTAAACAGGTAAAATGTATGGTGTATGAATTATAACTCAATAAAGCTGTTATTTTTTAAAAGTGTAAGTTTGCTCCTAATCAATTTTTTTTTTTTTTTTTAGCAAAGGGAAAAATGGTTTACTATTGAGATTTGGATTACTAAATTTTTGAGAGAATAGGGGGAGATTTTACATACATAAATATGTATAACATAGTAGGCATTTTAAATCATTTAATATAATTAGTTTAAATATTTCCTTTCACAAGGGACTTAAACCTTACATCTATACACTGAATACAAACCTCTTCCAGAGGTCAACAATATCTTCTGGCCAATAGAAAGGCATTTCAAGTTAATAATGCTTTAACACTGGATTCAAAATCAAAAGAGAACATTTCTAGTCACCTGATATTTTTTTTTTTTTTTTAAATGGAAGGAACCGAATTGGAACTAGAATGATGTGAATGATTTCTTTTTTTTTTTCTTTTTTTTTTTCAACGTTTATTTATTTTTGGGACAGAGAGAGACAGAGCATGACGGGGGAGGGGCAGAGAGAGAGGGAGACACAGAATCGGAAACAGGCTCCAGGCTCCGAGCCATCAGCCCAGAGCCCGACGCGGGGCTCAAACTCAGGGACCGCGAGATCGTGACCTGGCTGAAGTCGGACGCTTAACCGACTGCGCCACCCAGGCGCCCCTAGTCACCTGATATTTCAAACAGTGAAACAGACAACTTACTGATAACTTAATTGTAAAAAGATCAATTCAGCACAGGTAGGAAATAGGTCTGAATATCAAAGTAGATTTCTCCAAAGAAAAGAGACATTTTTCAAATCAGCATGTAGCACTACAAAATCTCATGAAAAAAAAAAAAGCACATAAGAAATGAAACAGTCTAAGATGAACAGGATCTTTGCAGTTGAGACTAAAAGCTAAATTTTAGCCAAGTATATTTAAAACATATACAAGTACAGAAAGCCACCAGTGTTCACAATTAGAGGCAGGACAAAGTAGCAATGATCTGACAAATAAATTGCTTGAAATATTGCATGATTTGCTGCACAACACCCTTATTACTTTCAATTTCCAAGTGCAACCAAAAGATGGGTCCAATTATGACATCAACACAAGCTTTCTTTCAAAATGGAATGAAAGAACAGTAAATCCCAGTGGACACGGGAGTTCTGCAGCAGAGATGATGTAATATATAAAAATAGACATCCTCTAACAGAAGCTGAAACTTGGGTAAACAGCACACTGCACACTATTCTCAACTGCCTTGCATGAATTTGCAATGCATGCTGTTAATAGCACAAGAGAAATCATTTCTTGTTTTAAACTATTTCCTGATTTACATTTCCATTTCTATACACACTCTATAGTATAATTTCCCAATCTGTATAAATTAAATGAACATAAATACCTGATTGTAACTGCAAGAAAGGGAAATAGTCCCCCCAAAGCAAGGAAACTGAGACCACTGCAGCAGTTTTAACACACTGCATTTTGTTAGAAATTGCAGCACATATGGCACAGAATTGTTACGTCCACCTATTGTTCAAAGACCTTTCCACAGGGAGCTTTCTGCAGGATTTTAAAATGCAACATGATCTAGGTGAAGAGGAATCAGTAAGCCTGCTGATAATAGGTTCAAAAAGCAAAGAATATTTTTGACACTTTAAAACTCTGATGCAAATATAAATCATCATACATGCATACAATAACTAAGATCTAGCAATCTGTAGAGGTTTGTGCGCGCGCGCGCACACACACACATCACTACTGTCTAACACTCTCCCTACCCCTCTCTTTTCCATTCTTTACCAATTCAGCTTTCACATTTCTATTGGGCTTTCCTGGATTAAAGAATATTTTCCTTTGAGCCAAGATATTCAAAAAAACATGCCTGATTCTTCAAGGTGCCCTGTCTATGTACCTCCACAGTACTAAGAATTCTCTGTATTTTAGTTGCCCACTTATTTGTCTATATTACCTATGAAACTAAAAAGAAGCAAAATATGTCTGTCCTATAGACGTATATAGTCCTAGAGACTGGCACAAACCTGAAACAAGGTGGGCACACAATAAATATTCATTAAATTAATAAAAATATGTAAATGAAAATACTGAGCTTTCCTCTCTATGATACAAGAAAGAAAATATACACATTTTCTGAAACTCCATCCTATTATAATTCACAGAAAGGCACTGATGATATTATTGAATACAAAGGCTATAGCAAAGAAATGCCTAATGAATTTAAAGAATGAAAATGTTGAAATAATTAAGAAATTTCCCCCATATTTGAATATTTTGTATATAAGCGTAGATTTTTTTAAATGTCATATGAATAAATTATAGTCAGGTATAATATGATGTGAACTGATTGTTATAAGTTAAAATCCTAAGACCTTAATATTCTAGGAAATTTAGTAAATCTACAAGTCACTGATATATTAGTGAAGATATATTCTCTTACTATTAAGTAGGAAATGTTGGATTAAATTAAAAAGACCTCAGTAAAAAATTAAATAAATAAGTGAAAAAGCAAAATCATTAACATGAGTGAAAATACTATTTCTAATGCAAGAACAATAGCCCATGTCAAAAACACTATTGTCACGTAAGTGTGCATAATCACACAAACACTGTAATTTTTCATTTGTTTCAATATCTAACCAGTTTTGAAACTAACCAAACTTACCAAGAAGTCCTTAATTGAAAATGATACTAACTTAAATCTATCTCTTAAAAAAAAAAACCTACTTCAGAGATATAGAAGATATAACCTAGGAATGATTACATAACCATTATAAGAAATAGAAATTGTCTTATATTGTTATAAAGAATAACTTTATAAAAAAAGGGGACTCATTTCCATAAGCCTCATGCATGAATCAATCTTATTACAACTGGTGCCATTTTACAGATACTATATTAACAAAAAAATTATTCCCATTATGTTGTAATGTTACATGGTATTCAACTTATATTAACTTAATAATTTTATGCAGTATTTTTTATTACCTTTATACATCTGTACCAAGAATCTTAAACTAAGCGTAATCTACTGAAAAATTTACTACATAATTACTAAACAGTGCTCTGAAGTGTATATTCATATTGTAGACAAGGACTACTAGTAAAATGTGTGGGGAGGTATCTTTTTATATGATCAACAGGTTTCCATTGTTTCAAAAATTTTGCATTGATTGAAACTTTATGAATATGTTTTATGTTATCCTCCCATTTCAAATTTGTAGAAAACAGACCCATTCTTTTTGGGGTAAGTAGGAGTGGGAGTGGAAAGTCAATCAGAACTGCAAAGCACAGAGAGCATCTTAGTTCTTTCAGCCATCCGAGGCTGAAATGTCTGTTGCTAGACGTAACCGCCATGGTGTAGAGAGGACAAGTTTTCTTCAATCTTCAGTCTACTCTCTCTGTACAATTTTTAATCTTTCTAAACTAAGAAGGCGGCATAGCTCTCTTTTCATTAAGATAAAAGAAACAGAGGGCAGAACAGGCATGTACCAGTCTCCCCAACACGCCAGTCAGGTAAGTTAAGTCCTCCCCTTAAATATCTTCTCGAATAAATAAATCACAAACTCTTAGAATCAATTACCTGTAAATGTAGACAGGCAGGGCCTGTAATTATGGGTAAAATAAACAAAGCTTTTTTCCTCTACTGTGTTCTGAACCGAAAGACAAAACAAACTTGACCAAAGTCTCTAAAGAGGCTGACCCTAAATCTTCTAGCCTCTGCCAAGAACCTTATCTACTCCCTTCCTATTATTTTATCCATTCTAAGACTGAAAATTCATACCACATCCTATTTCTGGCAATCTTAAATACAGCCTCAACCTCAACTCATCGAAATGTAAGAAAATTCTAATGAAAGCCATCTCCAATATTCCCTTCTCACTGAATTTTAAAATGCTTATTCTCTCTGCAAACCTCACACACCTGCCTTGAAAAAATGTCTTGAAAACACCCTATATGGACTACTTGTGTACTCATGTTTCTGAAGGAAATTATTACAATCTGTTTTAAACCATTACAACACATCTAACTTTAAAGAGTATACATCAGTTATAGATCGTAACTCAGCGTACATTTTAAATTCGATTCTTAGTTCTAAATGGGAATTAGACTAAACAGTAATTTTTCATATTAAAAAAGAGAAAGATTAATTATATACTGATGCATCTTTTGAAATATTAAAGTTCTAGATTTTAAAGTGTACTTTTGCCAGACAAAAGCTCAAAATGCTGGCACAATTTAAAAAATTTATATAATTAGATCAAAATTTTATTAAATTTAAAAACAATGAAAATGTTTAAGATTTACCTTATCATTTAAAATTTAGCAGTGTTTCTAAAGTACCATATAGCAGTCATGACACCTGTGGCATTTTAATATGTATTCTCTTGCACAGAACATAAAGTAACTGCCTCATTTTAATTTGAAAACCTATACAAATATTTCATGCTTTCAAGCAAGGTTACTGTAATCGCCAAAGATATTATATTGACAGTAGACTTCTTCTAATGTGAATTAAATTATTCATATCTTTTTCCTGTGCAGTAAGAAAACACAATTGTAAAATTTTACTAGTTCCTTAACCAATTAGTGTCCAGAGGTAAATCAGTTTTTCTTCCTTGACTCCAAATTCTCTGATAACCCCCAATCTGACCCACAATTTCAAAACAGTAACACTAACAATCATAAATTAGTCATGTGCCGGCATGAAAGAAATGAGCAAAGATATTAATATAGGCCTCTTGATTAAAATATAGAATGAAATAAAGCATGAAATCTGGTTAAATATAAAGTGCAAATAAGAAAACACAAGCCATTTTAAATTCTCATTTCCTTTTTGACTAAGCCTTTATTCTGTTTGACCAAAATTTTACCAGTGGTCTCCCACAACACTCTTACATTGGGATTCCTGAAATTTAAGGTTTCCACCTACATCACTTAAAATATAAAGGTAAGTTGCTAATGGAGTTCCCATACCTGTCTTTCTCTCTTCATTTCTTTCCTTGCAAATCATGTTAGTTAAGAACACTGTTTCCACTCATTCTTAAAAGTAATTAGGTGGCACTTAAGTAGACCTAAGATGGACAAGGTGGACAGTTCATCCCTACATCTGCACAAATAAAGCAGCCTGTACCATCACCTAAACCAGCGACACTTTCGTTTTAAGAGATTTTACTAAATCGGGGCAAAATACAAAAGAACAAGACCAAGCCAAACACATCAATGTTATAAACTCATTAGTTACAATGCAAACTCACAAAAAACTTGGGTTAGTATTAGGAGACCACACACAAATTACAATACCTGAGATTTAGTGCATTCCTTTGAGCCAAAATGAAATGAGTGCCATAAAGGAGGAAAGGAAAAGATGAACATTATCAGACATGCTATAGTACATCTGCCAAAACGAAGATAATGTTAAAATATAGGTTAAGTATGACCATACAGAATCGGCTATACGTATAATGTTCTCCATGTTTTTTAGCCATGCAACTGGAAATGCATTTGAAATCATTTAAAAATCACCTGTGAAGTATGATCATGCATCTTCTAAATAAACTTTTCACCCACAGTCCCACAATACTAGGATTCTTTCAAAAAGAAATATTTCTGTTAAGAATAAGTAAATATGACTTATGGCTAATGAAGAATAATAACTTTCATTTCATTCTTTTTATCCTGTGGCACCATATATACAAACAAGATTTTGTTGTTTTCATAGGTTAAAATCAAGTATTGAGATGAAAATATAAATATTATATAAATATAATTAAAACACAACTTGCACACAAAATAAGTATCCAATATTTTCCATTATGACCATGTTGTTGCCAATCTGAACTCATTTAGTAAAATTAATACCAACATATCACAAATTAGTAAGCTAGCACATGATCCATTAGTAATCAAGTTAAACTTTCATCATAGTACTGACTTTGCCCTCATAAAAGTATCTGTTGACCAGGTACGGTATTTTTTTAAAACCATTAAATTAAAAAAAAAAGTAATCATGTAATAATAAAAAGCCCCACACATTTTTATACAACAGATCAAAAAAGGGAAGTCGTGCAGGGAAATTGAGTGCAGTATTCCATAAAGGGGGAATACACGGAAATAAAAGAGAATAGCAGTTATAAAATGATCCCCCCAACTCAAGTGTGAAAATAGGACTATAAAATTAAACCAATCAGCATTAAAAATAGATTTTAAGTAATTCACACTCCCACTATCTTAGTATGGAATCTCATTTGGAAAAATAATTCCAAAGCAGAAAGAATATTAACAATATTAGTACTAGACTAAAATATTATAATATATGGAACTATTAATATGTACAACTATTTTTAATCCAAATTTCCTTCTTCCATGATCCTGTATCAACACTAAAAATACTACCTTCTTTTACAGACAATGGTAACAAGAAAACCTTTCATGGGTTTTTTTTTTTAACACCAAATCTCTCCAAAGGACAAACAAAGCTCTCTTTATGATGTGCAAAAAGCTACCCTTTCCACATGAGCTCAATGAAATGATTCAACTATAAAATTCATGTTAAATTAAAATAGTGCATGGGTAGTGAGAGGAGTAGGCGGGTAGCTGGTGGTCAAAACTGCTTAAAAATCCACACACAAAGAGCTCTCAGAAATAAAACATATGAAGTGCAGGTATAAAGTAAATCCTATCACTAAAAGTTACTAAAAATTAAGTATATAATTTTAAGTCTATATTTATTTTCCCATGTATTTTGTACTTACACTTATTTGCAAAAAGAAAAAAAGTGCAAGTAAACAAAACAAATGAGAAATGCAAAACAGTTGTCAATTATCTATTTTTATGTTACATTTTTATTTTAAAATTTCACATATAATGACTACCATGTAATGTTATTATATCTACAGACAAACCATTTTTGACTTTATTATGACATATGTAAGAACTCATGTTACTTTCTTTTTGAAAATAGAAATCCTAAAATATCTTCTCAACTATTTTGGATTGGCCATCGGGGAAAGAAGCATAGAGTAGTTAAGCAGAAAGAAAGGAATAAGAAACATAAAGTTTTAAAACTGAACATACTGGGATCTTACACAATCACTCATTATCTGTGCCTTGGTTTCCTCAAACATAAAAATAGCTTCTCAAATAATTATGAAATAAATGATGATCAAGTGGGCTGCAGCATTTAAAATGATCTTTGAAACTATCAGAAGTACTTGAGACCATCTTTACATTGGGATTTTTAAAAGCATCCCTTCAAATTATGCTTTCACTTCATCATATTAAAAACAAAAAAATCTCAGGAAATATTCTCACAGTGGTGTGCAAAGCTATGAAAATAACATTTAATTTTTATATATCTACCTTTAAAAAAAATAAGTCTGATACCAGTTATTGGGGCTGGGAGCGGGGGTAAAATTTTAGATGAAGGTAAGAACTTAAAATATTCCAGTTACAACTGTATAGCTGATCACAAAGCTAACCTCAGAGAATGTTTTAATAAGTAAAAAAGCTAACTAGCCAATATCTTTTGATTTCTTATTTCAATGCTCTTTAAAACTCTTCATACTCTATGTGTTCCTAGCAAAACCTACACTTTGGATAGGTATATCACAGAAAGGAATTATTCCTCTAAAGTAGAAAATGCAAATGTCTTTTCACAAAATTCCAAACAAAAAAACTAAAGATAAATAAAAATATTATACTTTAATAACTTACCGTATGATAGCCTCGAGGCAAAGGTGGTTTGCCCACAGGATAAGGATCCACAGTGTCAATAATTGTTTGTCTTTCACCTTTCTGGTTGATTTTTCTAAATCTCCTTCGAGATTGTCGATGAGAAGCTTGACGCTGAAAATACTCTTCATTTTCATCCATATAGTCCACCTGAAAAAAAAAAAAACAAAACAAAAATTTATTTCCTCAAATACAACATTCCATATTAAGATTAGACACAGAATAAAACTTACAGATAAGTCCATATTCATTCATTTTGCAAAGACATTTGTAGACAAACTATCTTTACAGACTAAGCGTTTTTGAACTTCTCTGGAACTAATTGGTTTTGAGTAACTTTTCTTTTATGAAGAAGCATTTTCAGTTCCACTTAGGGCAATATGAGTAACTCTTGAATTTCCTGCAGTTTAAAGGGAAGGATATTTTCAGTAATCTTTGTAGTGATTTATTAGTGAAAGAACTCACAGGATACATTACCTCGCTTTATGAAAGCAACGGCCCCATTGTCTTAACTCTGGTGTATATGAGTAAATCTGTAAAAACCCCCAAATCCCAAATGACTCAAGCTGGACTGCTAGCAGAACGGCTTTGGTAGGTTACTAGGGTTTCTCTTCCTACTTTCAATCTGTGAATTCAGTTTCTTTTTTTTATAAATAGTGTTATTTAAAAAAAAAAAATTCCTCATTTTCAACATTTTAGAAACTGATGAATGGACCAACCAGAATAAAAGTTACTTTAGGTCAATCCTCCTCATACTTATATAATGAAAATGTGATTGCTCACAATCAAGGCATAGCAAGATTCTAAGACTATTCTCCCACTAGCAAACCCAGTAGTTTGTATAATATCGGCAAGTATAGGATTTTAAATATCAAAAGTCCCACAGAGAAACACAAAATAGCACTTACAGAGGCCAAAATCTCTAGGAAATACCTAAAATGCTTTCCAAGACCTGTTGCTGGAAAGTCCTATGTAACTACCCACATTTTCTAATCCTAAATCTTTACTTACCACCATGTTACTTTCTTACTTAAGAGTAAATTTTGTGAAATTTTACCAAAGATTTTCACTCCCTTGGACAAGGAAGTTTTCATTCTGATGAATTCCTCTCCTACATCATAGGGGAAAATCCCAAATCTTCTCTGAAAATAGACTTATGGCCTTCTACCAAATACTTTATTAAATGTGAATAAAAAGCTTCCATCATCTTCTATATTAGGCCAGAAAACTGGGGGACTAGTACGCTGGTTAAACACTCTGTTGAGGTCTTTATTTCTCTTTTTAACTGAATTGCAGGATTTAAAAAATATATTGACCAGGATACCTGGATGGCTCAGTTGGTTAAGTGTCTGACTCTTGATTTTGGCTCAGGTCATGATCGCACCATCGTGAGATCAAGCCCCACATCAGACTCCACACAGGGGTGGAGCCTCCTTAAGATTCTTTCTCTCTCTCTCTCTCTCTCTCTCTCTCTGTCTCTCTCCACCCCTCTCTTCTGCTCATGCACTCTCTCTCAAAAAATAAAGTTTAAAATATATACATATAGACTGCAAGACATGTATAAAAAACAGGAATTGGTTTCCTTATCCTAACTGTTGCCTGAATACATATTACTATGATTCATTTGAAGTATCTTACTCATTCCAATTAATAGAGAGCTAAAATCCTGTAATTCAAAGATCATTCCCAAATTTAAGTAAAATGGCATTATCACAGATTGATTTAACAAAAGTTCAAGCACAAAACATTTAGGTACTTGCCCCTTTTGAGTCTTCTATCTTTTTCATTTCATTGAATCTTATAAATAATTACAATATTATGACTATGAACTCAGATTCATAATAAAAATTATGGAATAAATATATCTAAAGTTATAAAATCTATAATACATGATTATAAGTACTGTGCAAAAGTGTTTTTATTTTTATAATTTTTTTAGGGAAAAAAAGTCTTCACAGAAGTATTCTTACCACAATCATTTCAGAAGGCTCTAAAACAATGCATTCACAGCCACGCCTAAAGCTTCCTGCAGAACGCTTGCCAAAACTAAGAAGAAAAAAAAAAAGATTTATGAAATATAAATTGAAAATTTAGGCCAACTCTCCAAATAAATAAAAATAAAATAAAATAATAAAAACAAAAACAACCACTGAGAAAGGGAAACTCTTTCGCCATTATTTATACAGAACAGGAACCATTCAAATTCTTAAATTTCAGACATATATTTTTCTGAAAAATTCCAATATCATGTTTCCAGATTAATAATGTAAGTAACAGAAAACCAGTATGAATGTGTTTTATATTAGCTTGTTTTACTTTTTTTTAAAGTTCATTTATTTATTTTGAGAGAGAGAGAGAGAGAGAGAGAGAGGGAGAGAGATCGTGTGTACGTGAGCCAGGGAGGGGCAGGGAGAGGAGACCGAGAATCCCAAGTAGGCTCCCCACCAACAGCGGCAGTGCAGAGCCCAACATGGGGCTTGAACCCACAAACTGTGGGATCCTGACCTGAGCTGAAACCAAGAGTCAGACAATTAACCAACTGAGCCACCCAGATGTCTGTATGTTAGGCTGTTTCAAGTTATTCCCAGCTAGGTGAAAATTTAGAATATTCTAACATTCTAATGGGAACTGAATCAATGGCAAACTATAAAAATATACAAAGTATAAAATGCATATAAATTTTCTTCTGTAATTTAATTGACTTAGTTAAGCATTTCTTTTACCTAAAAACTATATTAAATTTTTCTACATTTTCAAATCAACTTATTCAAAATAAGTGTAAGGACAAGGTATTCAACTTAAGATTTTTTCCTTAATTCAAGTGGATGTGCATATTATAAGCCCATTTCTCCTGAAAACTTTTCACTAGAGAACTCAGATATAGCACTTTTGCCCTATCTGTGACAACTCCCACCTTAACATTGCAGCAGGTGATTCTGCCATAGCTATATTCACACTAGAACCATGAGGAGAAAATCCTGGTGAAGCTAGGTAGTCCTGACTTGTTCTAATATACCATCTACTCCTACCCATTTACTACTACAAAATTCTCCCCTCCCTCCAATCGACATTTTTAATAAACATTTTTAATAGCTTATCTTTGAGAAAAAAAAAATTCTTCCAAAGAACTTTTTTATCAAGCAACTAATCCTGTTTCATAAAAAATCAAAAACAGAACTATATGTGGCATATATATGAAAAAATTATTTAAATATTCACATGTACATTCATGCACACATACACAGACATTCATATTAGAGTGCTTTTTTTAAAGTGGAAAAACTAGCAAGAAAATATAATAAACCCATCCAGAACATTACTTCTCGTGCAATTAAAATGACCTAAATCTTTAAATATTCTTACCTTAGTTTACAATTAAATACCACTAAAATGACATAAAATCTTCAGTACACACAAAAATTTATTTCTGGTTTCTGAACTACCTGATCGCAGTTTAATTTTTTTACAATGAACTTTATAATTTAATAATACACTACAAATGAAAAAATTATCAACATGTTAGTAAAATATGTAGCAGGTTTTATGCCATCTTCACCCATTTAATCCTGTTACATGACTAGGTAAAAATATATATTATATGTTTAAGGTGTATTTCTAAATAAAATAACATTAAAATCTAAAGAAACTCACAACTACGTAACTCTTTTTTTTAGGTTTTTATTTAAATTCCAGCTAGTTAACATAGAGTGTCATATTAGTTTCGGATATACAATATAGTGATTCACTGCTTCCATATATCACCCAGCACTCATCACAAGTGCCCT
The DNA here is from genome assembly GCF_014898765.1 of Herpailurus yagouaroundi. Taxonomy (NCBI): domain Eukaryota; kingdom Metazoa; phylum Chordata; class Mammalia; order Carnivora; family Felidae; genus Herpailurus; species Herpailurus yagouaroundi. The sequence goes on from NW_024412376.1 coordinate 30,904,093, forward strand.
CCTTGGTCCCTATCATCCATTTCCTCCATCCCCCAACCCACCCCCCCCTCTGGTAACTGTCAGTTTGTTCTCTATTGTAACTCTAATTTTTATTCTATTTTATTAAATTATAGCACTGGACAACATAATAATAATGTTTTTTTTTTTAATTTTTTTTTCAACGTTTTTATTTTTGGGGGACAGAGAGAGACAGAGCATGAACGGGGGAGGGGCAGAGAGAGAGGGAGACACAGAATCGGAAACAGGCTCCAGGCTCTGAGCCATCAGGCCAGAGCCTGACACGGGGCTCGAACTCACGGACCGCGAGATCGTGACCTGGCTGAAGTCGGACGCTCAACCGACTGCGCCACCCAGGCGCCCCACTATAATGTTTTAGAAACATAATGATTGAATGATTTTCCTGTTTTAAAATTTCAAATAGTAAAAAAAAAAAGTTTAAAATGCATGCAACGTGTATATAATACTCAATAAAAATAAAAACCTGTTAGAATTGCTTACAAATTTCAGCAACAAAAGGGGTAATGTTTACACAAACAATATGGTAGTCACTATTTTATGCCTAATTCTGTACAAACAACTCTCCCTACTTCAGAATTAAAGGTGTAAATCCTTGTACAAAGTAGTCATTAGCTCAACAGAATTTTATGGTAGGACAACAATCACATATTCATTTGCACAAACACTATTACTTTGGAGATGAAAAGTTTGCATCCCCTAAAATGTGCTATTCAAAAATATCTCCATAAGAGTCTTTTGGTAAAAGACATACACCAGAATCTGATGAAACTCCCTTTGCAGCCACAGAAGACTCAAGTTCTACTGACCATCACAAATACGTGAACTGCAGGAAAAATAACACTCGCCCTCAGGTAATTCCCTGAATACACTCAGCAGAATACACTCAGCAGAAAAGGCAAATGCACACAGAACACATTCTAGCAAAGGAGAATATATTATTTCATTCATCCAACAATCTATGATTTCAAACCCAGCCAACAACCTAGAAGTACAATAGCCTCAAAAGAGCCAAATAGTAGGTCATGAATGCACATACTAGGCCTAATGACTAGACCTCTTGTCTCTAATGCAAAGATGACTTACTCTTTGCTTACAGACCAGAAGCTGTAAGTTAGGATGAACAAAGTACTGAAAAATGCTAGCTAGAAATTAAGTCCACAAAATACATTCGCTTTTCCTCTGTGACACTTTGAAACAATAAATATGTAAACAAAAGTAAATAAGTATCATTATTTACTAAGTTTTTAAAAAATCTTGGACCGTGTTCTACACACTGTTTTAAAAACCCAGTTCTGGGGGTGCCTGGGTGGCTCAGTCAGTTGAACGGCTGACTTCGGCTCAGGTCATGATCTCGTGGTTTGTGGGATAGAGCCCCACATTGGGCTCTGTGCTGACAGCTCAGAGTCTAGACCCTGCTTCAGATTCTGTGTCTCCATCTCTCTCTCTGCCCTTCCTCTATTCACACACTCTTTCACTCACTCTTTCTCTCCAAAATAAATACACATTAAAAAAAATAACAATAGAGGCGCCTGGGTGGCTCAGTCGGTTAAGCGTACGACTTCAGCTCAGGTCATGATCTCGCAGTCTCACGGTTCGTGGGTTCAGGCCCCGCAACAGGCTCTGTGTTGACAGCTCACATCCTGGAACCTGCTTCAGATTCTGTGTCTCCCTCTCTCTCTGCCCCTCCCCCACTCACGCTTATCTCTGTCTCTCAGAAATAAATGTATAAATAAATAAATAAATAAATAAATAAATAAATAAATAAATAGAAACTTAGTTCTGAAACATAAGTATAGAGCTAAAAAAGGACACCAGATAGCAACATATAAGCTCCACCCTAGATGATATTGAGATCAGTTCTTTAAAATTTAGTGGAAAGAAATGGAGAGAAATCTGCAGGCATGCAAATGACATAGATATTTAGACAGTAAAGCACAAAACAAAGTCAGTAAGAATAAAGTACGAGACATTTCATGTTTTAGTTTTATGTGAGTGCAAGAGAGCAGTAATCAGAGGATCCACTCTATACAATGAAATATCCTTTGTGAAAACAGATCAAATGCATACACCATTTAATATGACATTAAACAACAAGGGGTTCTCATGTTTTAGTTAAAAGACATACATGAAATCTAGACATCTTTAAAGCATTAGCACAGTAAGTACTAACATAATAAATGACAAATAGTACACAAAACCCTCAAAATGATGAATACACTAGGAAGTAATTTCTAAAAATGGAAATTACTATACCTACTCTTATAGCAAACCATGTAAAATGATATAGCATTCTCCTAGCAAAGCTTCTAAGGGGAAAAACACAGAACTGAAAAGTTCCCAACAAAAAAATTAAGGAATTCCAAAGGACTTTTTGTAAGATCAGAGGCACAAATTTAAACACTTCTTCAGTCTTACTAATAGCAGCTGAAAGTTGGAAACTTAAATGTTTCTAAAATTATGATTTAAGAAAATTTATAAATGATACAAATTAAATAAGAACATGGGCAACTTAAAAAATATACCTATAATCTTTAAGGGTTTCAAGAAAAGTAAGAAATTTAAAAGAAAGAGTGAAGGAGAGGGGAAGGGAGGGAAGAAAGAAAGAAAGAAAGAAAGAAAGAAAGAAAGAAAGAAAGAAAGAAAGAAAGAAAGAAA
>NW_024412376.1:30906775-30924351 GCF_014898765.1 Herpailurus yagouaroundi
AAAGAAAGAAAGAAAGAAAGAAAGAAAGAAAGAAAGAAAGAAAGAAAAGTCATAAATCGGTAAGGATTATTTCAAAGCTATGTGACTGTATTCTGCTCCAATGCTTCTTGGTACCACTGCAGAAATGGACAATTAGTCCTATCAAATGCATTCTTTTTTTATTATTAATTATTAAGTCTTATAAGAGACTACACAAAGCGATCTATAGATTCAATGCAATCCCTATCAAAATCCCAAAAAGCCAATCTTCAAATTCTTGCAAATAAAATTGCAACAGGCCTACTTAGCCAAAACAGACTTGAAAAAGAACAAAGTTGGAGGACTCACACGTTTGATTTGAAAACTTACACCAAAGCTATAGTTATCAAAATAGTGTGGTACTGGCTGAAGTGCAGACGAATCAACCAATGAAACAAAATTGAGAGTCCAGAAATAAACCCATGTATCTATAGCTAACTGATACTGACAAGGGTGCCAAGCTCAGTCAATGAGGGAAGAACAGTCCCTTCAACAAATGTGCTGGGACAATTGTATTTCCACATAGAAAAAAAGAAGTTGAACCCATACCTCTCACCACATATAAAAATTAACTGAAAATGGATCACTGACCTAAATTTAAAAAGCCCACACCACAAAACTCTTAGGAAAAAAAAAAAAAAAAACTGGGATAAATCTTCATGACATTGGATCTGGCAATGGATTTTTTTTTTTTTTTACTTCCAAGTTTTTATTTAAATTCCAGTCAGTTAACATACAGTGTAGTAGTAATTTCAGGTGTAGGATTTAGTGATTCATCACTTAAAACATACATACAGTGCTCATCACAACCCTCCTAAATACCCATCACCTATTTAACACATCCCCCTGCCCACCTCTCCTCTAGCAACCAGGAGTTTGTTCTCTATAGTTTAGAGTCTGTTTTATGGTTTGGCAATGGATTCTTAAATATGACACTAAAAGCACAAGCAGCAAAAGGAAAATTAAAAACTTGTGTGCATCAAAGGACATTATCAAGAAGCTGAAAAGACAATCTATAGAATGGGAGGGAGTATTTGCAACAATACATTTGAGAAGTGTTTAATATACAGAATATATAAAGAACCTCTACAACTCAACAACAAAGACAAATTAAAAAATTAAATTTGCCTAATTAAAAAATGAGCAAAGTACCTGACTAGACATTTTTCCAAGAAGGTATACACATGGCCAATAAACACATGAAAAGCTGATCAACATTCTGAATCATTAAAGAAAAGCAAATCAAAACCACAATGAGATACCAATTCACACCTGATGATAGATGTGAATGAGATACTAATATGGTTATAACTTTTTAAAAAATAGCAAGTTTTAAAGAGGATTCAGAGAACTTGGAACTCTTATATTTTTTCTTTTTTTTTATTTTTTTTTAAATTTTTTTTCAACGTTTTTATTTATTTTTGGGACAGAGAGAGACAGAGCATGAACAGGGGAGGGGCAGAGAGAGAGGGAAACACAGAATCGGAAACAGGCTCCAGGCTCCAAGCCATCAGCCCAGAGCCTGACGCGGGGCTCGAACTCATGGACCGCGAGATCATGACCTGGCTGAAGTCGGACGCTTAACCGACTGCGCCACCCAGGCGCCCCTCTTATATTTTTTCTGGTAGGAGTATAAAGTGGTGCAGTCCCTGTGGAACAGTTTGGTGCTTCCTCAAAAAGCTAAACAGAGAATTACATATGACCCAGCAATTCCACTCCTAGATAAACACTCAAAAGTACTGAAAACAAGGACTCAAACAGATATGTGGACATTCAAGTTCACTAAAGCATTATTCACAATAGCCAAAAGGTATAAACAACACAAATGTTCATCAACATATTAAACATATGTAAACAAAACGTGATAAACACACGCGATGAAATATTATTCAGCCATTAAAAGGACTGAAGTTGTGATACATGCTGCAGCCTGCATAAGCCTTGAAAGTATCATGCTAAGTGCAACAAACCAGTCACAAAATGACATATACTGTAAGATTCTACTTATATGAAATATATAAAACAGGAAAATTCATAAGGACAGAAAGTGGACTATAGATTATTGGGGGTTGTAGGAATGCTTAATGGTTACAGAGGTTCTGTTCAGAGCTATGGAACATAAATTTTGGAAACAGGTAGTGGTGACAGTTGCACAAGTATGATTGTAATTAATGCCATTGAGTCATACACCTTAAATAGTTAAAATAGCTGGGGTGCCTCGCTGGCTCAGAGGAGCATCTAACTCTTGATCTTGGGGTTGTGAGTTCAAGCCCCATGTTGGATGTAGAGATTATAAATAAATAAACAAACAAACAAACAAATGGCATATTTTATGTAAGGATAAAAAGGTTGGGTTTCTTGGCAAAAATCTGGGATTTGAATAAGAAAATGTAGAGATACCACTTTGATCACATAATAGCAAATCTTAGAGACAAAGAAAGAGTTAACTTTGATGACCGAATTATACCAAAGACAGGCCTGGAACTGACCTCTTTTCTACATTAATTAGCAATGAAGTGAGAGAAGTTGTGGGTGAAAGTGGAACTAGGAAGAAATGGGGAGAAGGCAAATAAGTGTCACTGAAATATTTCTGAAGAGTCAGTTGTACTACCTACATTCTTTTTTCATCCAGCATTAACCCTATTTTTATTTTACTGCTAGCCATAAATTTGAAGGTACTGCCACCCCAGCCCCATCTCCACAATTCGGCTTCCTATTCCTCTTCCAAATACTCACTGGACCCATAGAGCAGAATCAAAATAAACTTTGTGATCAATACAGAGCTTATAAAACACTCACTAAATATAAGCCCCCATTCTTATATAGTGTGCATGTAAGAATTTATGTATCTTCTGCAAAAGATGAGTCACAGGGAAGTTGTGAATACAGACAGAAGAGTGAGTACCATGAGTTTAATAAAAAGACTGTTATATTTGCTTCCTACAATGGTACATCAAAACCAAAATAGATTTGTAGAATTTCAGAGATTAAAAAAACAAAAACAAAAAAACAAAACTTAGAAAATCCTATAGTACAGGGTTTCTTGGCATTTTTTTCTTCAGCCATAATCCAAGGTACTACATTCAAAGGTCCTCAAACATTTGTATTTTATATAGAGCCCTCAGGTGATAATACATGTGACCAATGCATTCCTACTCACCCCGTAAGAACTGCCTCTCTAGTTCCATTTTTATTTCACAATTGAAGAAACTAAGCCAACCTATCTAAGGGAAGGTTAAATGAGATGCCTGAAATCACAATCAGATTCCATAATACAGGATTCTGTCATACTTCACTGACCTTGCCCTTTCTCTTGCTTTCTGCTATAGCCCTCTTCCACGTTCAATAACATAAACTCTAGTCTTGGTAAGCTTGCCATTTATGAGGAAAAACTCCCAGACCTCCTAAGGAATATTGCTATACTGTACCATATTTACCCATAAAGCATAAACCCAATGACAAGTGGAGAGCAGAAGTTGATTACAAGATAGATTCTCAGAGATTGGCTAGGCTCACTCACTGCCTAGTTGAGTGAAAAAGACAAATCAGCTTTTGTAATTCAGAAGGCAATTCAAATTCAGCAAAGTTACAAATGACCATCAAGAGCTTGAGGGTTACCCTGGAATAGGCCAAGATCTGAATGTCAAATCTATAAAAACCAAGCTTCTCCAGGCAGTTGCTGCCAGAACTTTGACTAGTAGAACATGTGCTTCTTTGAAACGGCACTCATAATACCACATGCCATGATAAACAATGATATTTTTGAGGTTTGAACTTCTTAATTTTTAAAGTGACATTGCTTATTTTTAAACCTTGAATTAAAATTATTAAAAAAAATAATTCCTCTTTTAATAATTTCAGTCTTTCTATATAAACACATGAATACAAATACATATGTATCATAATTTTCAAAAGCAAGAAAGATGTAGGCAACAGTTATCAATGAGACTGGGCCTGAATATTTAAAAACTTGTTCGCCCTTTCTATACTAGATACCAACCAGCCTTTCACAAGAGGCTATAAAGTCAGAAAGAAAGAGATAGGGAGATATGAAGAAGTGTGCTGTATGTGGTTTAAGAATGCTGACAGTTTTCTCGTTCTACATCGTAAGAAAAGTTCATTACTAGAGCCTATTTTAAATCCTTCTAAAACTGTTCTGTATAAATACACTGTATAGTTTGGCTTTCAACTATTAACCTCAATGTAATTTCAGAATGTCCTTATAATCTTACATTAAACAACTATAAAAGACAACTAAAAGTAACGCAGGTTTACTTTTGGTCGACATATTGGTTCTCTGAGCTACAAAAAAAAAATGTTAAATTCACACAAATGATTGCTATAAAGACCACTTACAGCATAACAAGGTTATTCCTAAATGCTCATATTCCCTAAGTACAACTAATTTAGGGATGGTTGTTCCAAAAACCATTTAACAATCCAGATTTTCATCCTCATTAAGTTTTTGTACAGAAAAAATTTAAAATGAAGAATTACAAATTGTTGTAAAATTGAAGTAAGCTAACTTCAATATTTCTTACAGGTGCAAAATGCAATGACTTTACAGTACTAAAAATATTCAGACAAAAATTACTAAAATCAATTAGTCTTCTACATAACGTAAAATAGACACAATTTTAATAGCTTGATAAACTGTCTTTCAAGTTCAAGACCCACAATAAGAAAGCACAAATGTTTGAAAATACAAAGTCTTACCTAGTTTTCATAAATACCTTTGGTAATGATACCCCAGGCAGGGTACTGCAGGATCTTTCTCTGGTACGGCTGTCCTGTCCTAACTTTCTGTGACCACATTTTCCCCACCCAAGTTGAGTCAAGGGTACTTTACACCAGTGTAAGTTTCCACGAAAGGCAGTTGCTGAACACAGAAGCTTCTTCTATCAGTGTCCCCAAACTTGCCCTTTGTATGGGCCTCCACATTCTTGTTGTACGTCAGAACTGCCCAGTGGAATGCAATTCCTCAGTATTGGAATGTAAACTTGTTCATGTCAGGCTATACCCAGTGAGGGAATACAGAGCAATCAAACTGAGATTATGCTGGTGGGCATTCCCAATTTATAAAATGATTTAAAATGTAATACTTTAAAAACACCAATTTTTCATACCTTATTTCTGGACAATGGTAAGTAGTTACTAAATGTCACTTTTCTCCTTAAGAATCTAAATAAAATGACTGAACTGATGCTCCTAAATCAAAATCAATCTACTTATTTAGGGCTCACCAAATATATATATATATGTATATATATATATATATATGTGTGTGTGTATACATATATATACACATATATGTGTGTGTGTCATATATATATGTTACATATGTGTGTGTGTGTGTGCGTGTATTCATATGACACTGCCTTTAAATAGAAGGATAGCAATTAACTTTAGAGGGGAAAAAATCTAACAAGTAACTGCTGATGCCATCTATGCCATTCTCAATCAGTAGAATAACAAGAGTAAATTTTGATATAAGTATAAAAGGAACATGATCTGAAAAATTACCATAAAAATGCATTTCAGCTTTTAAAATATTGTCCTCGCTCATTAGTTTAACCGAAAGGGAAAAAAAAGGTTACAAGTATTTAAAACAAAAGCATACACACACCAAGTATACTACATATAAGTTACATGTGTGTGTAAATTGCTGTTTCTAAAGCATGGCCTTTAACAAGATCCTATTTCAGAAATAACTATTTGAGAAAACTATACACGAGTCTCTCAATTTCTTTCAAGGCTCATTTAGAAATAAATTTTCTAACAATCATCACCCTGCACAAATTAACAGAGGTGGGTTGCTCCACCACGAATCTCAACATTTAACCTTTGCTTAAAAGAGAGCACAAGAAAAAAATTACAAGCAAAGGCCTCATAAGCTGTGTTTTCTCCTCTATGTTCATTCCTCAGTAGCCTGTTGTCTATTTAACTATGGGAGAAGTACTAAACATTTGGTATTTACACTATTAACATTTTAATTCCTTTAAGAACAAAAAATCTAACCTGCACTGTCTTCAAAATCTTTGAAGCACCAATAACAGCAATAGCACTGCCACCTTCTATCTGAGCTCTTTTCTCTGCGGCAATGAGCACTCCCCATTTCCCTGTGTGTTTTCTCTCAGTGAGTCCATGCGGCTGTAGCTCGTGCAGAAAGCCAACATTCCTTCTGAAGGCTAATTTCCTGCTTCAATGACCCACCCACCCCTCCTGGCTGCAGTTATGTGTTACGCATGTTGTATGGGCACTGTTTCCGCATACCAGCCTCATGACCTCAGCGGCTGCCTGACAGATGCTCTTTTATCAATTTCTATTAATTCATTATCTACCCTCTTGTAAGTCAAGGGCAAGTAGGGAAATCTGCAATGTCTGCTCTCCTATGAGTCTCCAAGGTCAAATGTTTAGATGTGCTCAGCAATGCAATTTTGTTATTAGAATTTATCTAAGCTGTACTATACACATTGCTCTCCACCAAAGGGATGCTGAATTGTATACCTGGCTTGAGGGATTATCATGGGAAAAAAACTAGCATACGTTTAAACCAAAACAACGTGGGAAAAGTTGAAAGAGGCTGCTTTTGGTCTTGCTTATCCCTTCAAGAGAAAAAAGGTGGATCTTACCTCAGCTGTACTGGGGTGAAGAGAGCAAGCAGTTTTTCTCTCTTGCCACAATCTAAACCAGCAAAGGACAGTGCTGTGATGATGACTACACTTTGGTAGTGTCTATGTCCTCGTGACCCAACTGCTACAGAACAGCTCAGCTAAATTGATCTGCTGCTATCAGTCTACACAGAGGCACAAACAGGTCTCTGCTGATCACAGTGCTTTGTACACAGATGGCAGCTGATCAGTTTGTATAAAAGTTATGGTCCATAACAGCTTTCCCCTTCAGCATGTAGACATGCCTTATCCAAAAGGCCTTTGTGAAATGTTCACCATTTCACTGTGCAAAGCTCATCATGTATGAGTTGAAGAGACAAGGAAGCTTAGCCCTAACATCTTATCTAAAAATGACCTAATTTTCATAAAATTCGTTAAAGAGGTAAAATGAACAATTACATTAAGAAATCACCAAATAGATCTATGTAACTTGTTAATGAGAAAAATGGTAGATCAATTCAAATGAATGATTCAAACTGGCCCCTCACCAGCAAGAAACTGAAATGATCTCAAAAATCAAGTAAGATCTCAAATATTGGCAACCAGGCATCTGATATTCTTTAAAGGCTACATAAATGGCACCAAAACCTAGCCACTAACCTCCCCCAAATCTGCCATATACCAGAAATGAAGTTGAAATAGGAGGCATGTCCTTGAAAGACAGGACCTAAAAACGAATAGTTCAGGGGTCACTCAAATAATACCGCATTCATAAAATTCTTAGAAGTTAAAAAAAAAACACATTTACAAGAAAGGAAAAGCATAAGCCCACAAATATATGTAACTTCTTAGAAAGACATCAAGTAATAAAATGTCAAATAATCTAATTCATCTGAATAAAATGTGGACATTTCTCAAAAGCCATATTTAGTTTGTTTTATCTTGTTTTATAACTATTCTAATTCTACCAATAAGTAGACAACTCTGAAAATATTGTTTAACCTGTTTCAGATCCTCCCTTATAGACTGAACTAGTAAAAACCTACTACTTATCATCAAAAATAAAATACTTAGGGGCGCCTGAGTGGCTCAGTTGGTTAAGCGGCTGACTTCGGCTCAGGGCATGATCTCCCAGTTCATGAGTTCAAGCCCCACGTCCGGCTCTGTGCTGACAGCTCAGAGCCTGGAGCCTGCTTCGGAATTTGTGTCTCCCTCTCTGCCCCTCCCCTGCTCGTGCACTCACTCTCTCTCTCTCTCTCTCTCTCTCTCTCTCTCTCTTTCTCAAAATTAAATAAACATTAATTTTTTTTAAATAAGTAAAATACTTAGGAATAAATTTAATGAAGACATATATGACCTATACACAAAAAATTACAAAAAGAGTATTTAACCATGCAAAGGGAAATAATAGAAGATTTAAATTATGAAATATACCAGGTTGGATGGCTCAATCTTACTGAGAGTAAATCTTCCCAGATTGATCTTTAGATTCAGTGCAAATCCAATCAAATCCTAACAAACTTTGGACACGGACAAGCTGATTTTAAAAAGACTGACAGGGGCGCCTGGGTGGCGCAGTCGGTTAAGCGTCCGACTTCAGCCAGGTCACGATCTCGCGGTCCGTGAGTTCGAGCCCCGCGTCAGGCTCTGGGCTGATGGCTCAGAGCCTGGAGCCTGTTTCCGATTCTGTGTCTCCCTCTCTCTCTGCTCCTCCCCCGTTCATGCTCTGTCTCTCTGTCCCAAAAATAAATAAACGTTGAAAAAAAAAATTTTTTTTTAAAAAAATAATAAAAATAAAAATAAAAAGACTGACAATACCAAGAGTTGGGGAAGAGGTAAAGCAACCAGAATTCTCATAAGCTGTTGGGAATGCAAAATGTTACAGCTATTATACATAACAGCATGGCACTTGTTTATACAATTAAACATACATGTACCATATAACCCAGCAATTTCACCTCTAGGTATTCAAAAAGTAATAAAAACATACGTCCATACAAAAAGATGTTCATGAATGTTGACAGAACATCCAGAAAACTGGAAGGAACCTAAACCATCATTTTCAAATTATGTTTTGCAAAAGACTAAAACTACCTCATTTACAAAGTTCAATAGAATTTATGAAATCCGACAACCATTTAATATGAGAATTGGCAATATGTTGCATAGCTTGCTTAAAACAAGACATGAGATAATTCTGCATGAAAATGGGCAGCAAAGCAGTATCTTAGTTGTCAAATTCTGTCCCTGTAGCCTTCTGACCTTATAAGAATCTCATTTTTGTTTCTGTATTCTCCCTATTTACCTACCTTTACACCTACACTACCCCATCTCCAAAGCGTTTCAGGTGACTCAATGCCCAGGTTCTCCTCACACGTCCTGTGGCTCCCCCTGTCTGTCAAACCATGTACCACAACAGGCCTAATACCAAATATATTTAACTCTGATCTCCACCAGCTTCATTCCCTCCAGATTTGGTTATAGCTGGCAAAGGCATCACACTACCAGACATGCAAATTCCAAGCATTGGAATCATCTTTTACTCCAACTTGTCCCTTGTCTGTAATTTCAGTCCCTAAATTTCGTCAATTAGTCCTTCCAAATTACTCTGACATGTGACCCATCATCTTCTATTTCCCTGAAAATACTAGTCAGGCCCTTAGCTTTGACACACCAAGGCTACTGAGATAGGATTCCTGTCTTGGTTCCAACTTTGCCAATCTTCCACTACCTTCCCATTCTACTGATCTAAAAACTTCAGTGGCTACACATCGAGGTGCCTGGGTGGCTCAGTCAGTTGAGTGTCCAACTTCGGCTCAGGTCATGATTCGTGGTCCGTGAGTTCGAGCCCCGCCATCGGGCTCTGCGCTGACAGCTCAGAGCCTGGAGCCTGCTTCAGATTCTGTGTCTCCCTCTCTCTGCCCCTCCCCCACTCATGCTCTGTCTCTCTCTCTCTCTCTCTCTCTCTCTCTCTGTCTAAATAAACTTAAAAAAAAAAAAAAAAACTTCAGTGGCTACACATCAGTCTCATAGTCATTAGCTCAGCCTCTCAGTTCACATCTGACTGACCACTTGCTTGTAAACTTTGAAAATGAGAGTGGCATGGTCCAATACAGATTGTAGTGGAAAATCTCTAGGCCTGGGTCTCAGTATTTTACCCATTTTACCCATTCAGCCAGGTGAATCTACTAACTAGCCCACTTCAGAAACCTCTGGTCAGTTACATTTCATAATCTTGTATTTTATCTTCTAACCATCTTTATTGACAAACATGAGGACTCTAATCCAGTGTCTTTTCTACTTATTGTCCCACAAGCACATTCTTAGAAAAATTGAAATTCATACTTCTCAGGCTGTAGTAGGTATCAGACAGTTCTTCTCTACTGTTTTTGAAGAACTATAATTACTTTATACTCTGACATAGATAATCAATGAAAAATACCTCTGCTTTAGCCAGAGGGAGGTTTCCATACACAAATTTATATATAACAGTTTTTTAAGGTTCCCTTAATAGATGTCAGTCATACTTCCAAAAAAAAAAAAAATTAACTTAAATGGGATAATGATTATAAAACCTAGAAAACCCTATTCACAATTAACTCTTCATTCTGTATTTCCAAAATTATGTCAGTTAAAAATCAAGATCAGATGACAAAGGGGTAAACTGAAGTAGTCTCAAGATTCTGAATAACAAGGAATTATTCCTTTAGACTATATAAACTATCATGGCAGCAGACCTCTGCAATATATGCATATAGATCTATAAATAAAGAACATATATAGGTATAGACATAGGTATATCATGTATTATATACGATTAAGAATGATGAAAATGAAATACTCGTAGTTTTTCTATTTGTAAAACTAAAGTATAAATACTTTAAGATGGTTTTCTAAATTCATCTTAATAAAGCAAAAAATAACAAAAATAAACCAGAGGAAAATGTTTGACAGATTTTGACCACTGCCTCAATATTTTAAATTATCTGAAGATGTTTATATTAAGAAATAAACATTATCTTAATAAAGCTGATAAACGAAGCAGTTTATAGCTATAAAACATAAAGACATCCATAAAAGACAAAGTAAAAATAATCCTTTAAATATAACTCAAAAAATCCATATAACCAAATAACTAAGAAAATACACTTACTTAATGTTTATATAGATCTATAACATATGAACATGAAATACTAGAAATTATATCTTATATTTCATTGCAAAAAACACATAACCTCTTTAAGCCACAGATATGTGACAAGATAAGAAACACGAAAGGAAATAAAATTTTTTTTAATATTTTGAACTTACAGTTCAATATTATTATCAGTAATAAATATGGAAGGTAGTTTTTAAGCATGCATTACATTCATTTAAATTCTAATATAAAGATAATACATGAAATAAAATGAAATAGCTGAGAGTATATTTCTTAATTCTTGAAGTACTTTTAAACAATTTTCAGTACGTTAAAAAATCAACTAGGATAACAAAATAAATAAATAGAATAAAGTCATTTTCTTTAATATACGATTTTGTAGTCTTTTATGCATATATATATATATATATATATAATTTAACTTATAATTAAATAAAATAAAGGGACCCTGAACTATGATTAACTGGAAGTTTTTATTTTAATATTCCAATTTCACCATGTATGATTTGCTTCATATCACAATCTTTCTCTTACTAATAACACTCTTATTTTCTGTTGGTCTTCCCAATAGCGAAAGTATGCTTCTTATTAAAAAACAGGGGGGCGGGGGCGCCTGGGTGGCTCAGTCGGTTGAGGGTCTGACTTCAGCTCAGATCATGATCTCGAGGTTTGTGAGTTCAAGCCCTGAGTTGGGCTCTGTGCTGACAGCTCGGAACCTGGAGCCTACTTCAGATTCTGTGTTTCCCCCTGTCTCTACCCCTCCCCTGCTCAAGCGCTCTCTCCCTCTCTCTCTCTCTCTCTCTGTCAAAAATAAACATTAAAAAAAAATTTTTTTAGGGGTGCCTGGGTGCCTCAGTCAGTTAAGCAGTCGACTCCTGATTTGGGCTCAGGTCATAATCTCACAGTTCATGATTCGAGCCCCATGTCAAAGCCTGCTTGGGATTCTCTGTCTCCCTCTCTCTCTCTGCCCCCTTCTCGCTCCCATGCACATCCATGATCTCTCTCTCAAAAATAAATAAATAAGCATTTTATAAAAATAAATATAGTTGATAGATATTTAAAGGCAGTTTGAATTCAAACAGGTGAAATGGTACTTCACACATCCCTCCACACCAAGCCTCCCCCAAAATGACCGTGGCACAAACATGGGTTGCGGGTTCCATTCCACTTAGCAGCAGATAAGTAAATCCAGTTTTTTACAGAGAAAAATACAGTATTTTATTGACACACACATCAGACTTTAAAACCTTTATGAAATACTGTATTTACTTTTGCAAGAGAAATCCAAACATCACTAAAAAGAAACTCTAGAGTGAACTCACAGTCATTTACAACAAGGATCACAAATGACAAATTCCCTGACTGAAGATTTCAAGCATCAGATGACCTGGATAACCTATCAATTGTACTACTACAGCCAAAAACATCAGAGTCCTTCTCTTTAAGGTTACTTACTTTGTTAAGACACTACCAATGCCAGTTTCCCAAGGACTGTGAAAGCCTGCACTTATACGTGCAGCGTATCTGTGAAGCTGTCGTTATGGCAACCAAATTCCCAACTTGATCCAGCATTTGAACTCCCTCTCTAGAGATCTGTTTTGCTCTGTGCGTCAGGTATCCCATCAGAATATGATTTAAACGGGGTAAGGCTGCTCTAAAAGATGCTCAAAGTCATGTTAGCTTTCCAGGATGAAGACATTTCATGCTGAAGCAGAAAATACAACTAATACCTGAAGGGGGAACATTTTAATATATCCCACTGGATCTTTAACACATCTCAATCTATTCCATCAATTTACACCTCCACCTTATTTCAAATTTAACGCAGGATATGTTTAGATAAAC
Organism: Herpailurus yagouaroundi; assembly: GCF_014898765.1. Taxonomy (NCBI): domain Eukaryota; kingdom Metazoa; phylum Chordata; class Mammalia; order Carnivora; family Felidae; genus Herpailurus; species Herpailurus yagouaroundi. The sequence goes on from NW_024412376.1 coordinate 30,919,409, forward strand.
TGCAACTAAACTCTCCCTTCAATATTATCAACTGTAGTCAAACCAAGCTCACATTTGTTTCATAATTTTATTTGCCTTATTTGGAACTCCTTCCCAACATTGTCTTAAAATCTTTAATATATATTTTTACCTTATCTGTGTGTGTCATGGGAATACCTGGACTCAAGTCAACTTTAGATATGACAAGTAGAAATTATAGGTGATGTAAGACCCGAAGCAGTGTGGGTAAGCTGATGAAGAGTATGATCCTAGGGCTGAGGGGTTAGAATGATGTAGAAAAGAAAGATAATGAACAAACTAAGAAGGGAAACTGGAAAGCAAGTGTAATAGAAAGTATTGATTATCCACTCCAACATCCATTCTCCTCCTTCTTCTTAGAAGGATATTTTTAGGAGTGCCTGGGAGGCTTAGTCTTGATTTCAGCTCAGGTCATGGTCTCACAGTTCGTGAGTTCGAGCCCCATATCAGGTTCTGTGCTTATTTATTTTTAAATAAAGGCATATTATTATTTTTGGCGGGCACATTACATCACAGAATAAAAGACTACTTGTCTTAGGCTCCTGGGCAACCTGAAGTGATCATGTTAAGTACCTCTGGACAATGTAACATAAAAAGAAACATTGTTTCAAGAAATCTGATTCGGATAGAAGTTAAACTTTTTTTGTTCTCCGCCTTCCCTCCTGCTTCTAGCTCCTGCTGCAGACATGACAGGTGTGATTTAGCAGCCACCTCGTGGTCTGACCTGATGCTGAAAGTGGAAGCTATGTGCACACACAGGTTTTGGAAAGAAGGATGAAAGCCTGTAACCTTTTCACACTGAGGAGCCACCAGACCATCAGGGACCAATCTACCTTTAGGGTTCTTTTATGTGACAAAAAAAAGTAGGTCCTGCTGTGTTTATGCAATTGTTTTATACAACCAAAACTAATTGTACCTAATGCAGTAAGCAAAATGATGTCCAACAAGATACATTTTTGCCCCTTCTGCACTCCTGCACAAACTGGCCAGTACCAAGTTCTCATGAGCGTCCCCCCAGACTCCTTCCTTCCATTATGGTACAGCCTCATTCTTTTCCTAACCAAAATTTCAATAAATCAGAGGTTATTGAAAAGTTATTTCTAAAAGGGAATATGTTGGGGCACCTGGGTGGCTTGGTCGGTTAAGCATCTGACTTCAGCTCAGGTCATGACCTCACTGCTTGAGCCCCATGTCGGGCTCTGGGCTGACAGTGCAGAGCCTGGAGCCTGCTTTGGATTCTGTGTCTCCCTCTCTCTCTGCCCCTCCCCCATTCACACTCGTCTCTCTCCCTCTCAAAAATAAACGTTAAAATAAGTTTTTTAAGGTAATATGTTAGTGAAATATCATTAAACTTTTTTAAAGTGATTTTTAAGGGCAAGTTAAAAATATAATCCTGGGGGCACCTGGATGGCTCAGTTTAGTTGAGCATCCGACTTCGGCTCAGGTCATGATCTTGTAGTTCATGAGTTCAAGCCCTGCATCAGGTTCACTGCTGTCAGCCTGTCAGCCCAAAGCCTGCTTTGGATCCTCTATCCCCCTCCCTCTGCCCCTCCCCCACTTGCACTCTCCCCCCAAAAATAAATTTAAATATATATATGTATACATATGTATATATACATATATATATACACACATACACACACACACACACACACACACACACACACACAAAATCCTAAACCGATACGATTCAACAAGTATTTATGAAATGGCTGATAAGTGTTAGATGTGCTAGGGGAAGCAAAGATGAAAAATACAGCCACACCCTTCAAAAATCTTAGTTTAGTATGGATAGGGAACAATTAATCCTTACAGGAAAACAAGGGTAGGATTCCCAGAGAATTAAACATGTTGTTTTCACTGGCAGATGAGGAACAATGGGAGTGAAGGTAGCAACAGCAAGGTGGAACAACCTGACAAAGATATGCTTGGACCACAACAATCAGCTTGGGTGTCTGGAGAGGGTATACAGGGAATAATTTAGGTTGGAGACATTTTGAGCTGCCCTGTGCGTATCACTAAAAAGTCTGGATTTTATCTGTTTGGCAGCTGCCAGTCATTTAAGCTAATTATTCAAAAGGTCAAGAAGAAAAGTCCTATGCTTCAAACAATGATTTGGGGACACTGTGGAAGAAGTATTGATGGCCTTCAGGGAGCTACTTTAATAGAGCAGGTGACATCTGAACACAGGCACTGGAAGCAGTGATAGAGGCAGTTGATTTGATGGATACTGCCATTTCTAACTCTGAAGTGTTTCCTAAAAAGAAAAACCCACAATTGTCAGAGGGAGAAAAGAGAGATCAAAACTGAGACTCACAGAAATTTCTAGAGCAGGTGACAAGCTGTTTATTAAAGCCATTAGAGACAGAAAAAGCAGGAAGTCAAGTAGACTTGTAGGTGTTTGTTGCTTTACATATATGGTTTCTAGAGCTCAAGGGACCTGGAACAAACCCACATAAGGTATGGCATTCCAGATCCACCCTTAATTCCTGCTCCTATCTCTCCCTTTACTGTATGCACTGGTAAAGCACAAACTCCAGCAACACCTTCTCCATGCCTGCCCCTAAACAGCCAAAAGTTGCTCAGAAACACACACACACACACACACACACACACACACACACACACACACTTACCATCTATGTCCACGAATATCAAATGGGCACTCAACACTCCCTTTGTGTACAACTTCTTCCCCTCTTTTGTCAAAACTCCTCAATACCTACCATTGAACTCCCAAATCTACCCAGTGACCTATGCAGCTTTTGTCATAAGCCTGCAAAGAAGATGAAGCTCTTTCACTCGTTCCAAAGCTAACACCTCCCCACCTTGTGGGTCTCACCCATTTCTGCAATTACCTCTCTCTTTCCAGTACCATCCATTTACCCCTCTCTGCTGGATCATCTGTAGTAATGTACAAACACACACTAGCATCTTCTCAATTTTACAGAAACAAACCGCTTTAGTTCACAAACAACTCCCAGCCACCAGCCCATTTCCCTGCTCCTCTTCACAATGAAAATTCCCCTTCACCAGTTCTTACTTTCCCAGTTTCCCCCAATCAGCTCCATGACTTCACTGTGAATGGTTTGATCAGGTCACCTACGACCCCCTAGCTGCCAAATCCCAAGGTCATGTCTCTGTTCTCACCTTACTGAATCTCCTTGCAGCACTGGACAAATGGACCCCACACTTCCTTCTCAAAACACTTTTTACCACTTGGCTTTGGGGACACACAGGTAGGATCTCTGCGTTTCCACACCATATTCTAGGCAGGCACACAGAGGCAACTCAATGATATCGGCAGAATGAATAAGATAGGAGAATACGCACATATAACTGCAGGTGAGCAATTTAGGACAGGGGTCGCTCGACTCATTAATACTGATTAAGCATCAAGTGGAGGACTCCCTTAAAGGGGTGTAACTAATAGCCCAGGGTACTATTTGGTGCTGGAAATCAGTTCTAGTCACTACGTTCATCACTTTTGGTAAGGAATTCTCCTCAGATATGAAGTTGCTAAGACACCATCTCTTGTAGTGATTAATTTTAACAGACGAGCATTTTTAAAGAAAAATACACTTATTTACTCTTGATAACAATCTGCTTGACTTAATAATTATTTAATCTATGAAGCAGAATGCTTTTGAAACCTCAGTAAAAGTATGTCAATTTTTAAGCATTGCTGCTGGATTAGGTGTAGGCAAAATAACTGCGGAAGACTGGAAGGAAACAGTCGAGTCCGGTAAGAGTGATTCTCACACACACACTCACATTTATGTATATATATGTGCATTTTAATCCAATTATATATGCAAATATATAAGTACACACACACATATATAAGTATAGATCAAATTGAACATTTTTAAGTTAAAACAGAAGTATCTTCCCATAATTCTATGTCTAACCAACTATCTTCATTAACTGGCCAACCACAGGCCCCAATCACTTGCTTCTGCAAAATAATGTGGCAACGAGTTGTTGAGACACTGTCTCAACAGTGTCTGAGATAAGTGGTTCTTATAACTTATTAGCCCTCACTAATTCTTCAATCATCCACTGACTTTATATTATTCCAAATATGAATTAAACAAAATCTTGTGGCTTATCTTGGGAGAAAGGAAAGAAAGAAGGGAGGGAAGGAGGATCAATTTCTTCTTTTAAAGAAATAAACAACTTTTAGTAATGCTGGTTATAAAAAAAACTTCTAAAAAACTTATGTATCATGTCATTTATTCCTATTATAAGTTACCAATATCTCCCCATGATGGAAAGGAAGGTATGTTAGACCAATACATTACCTTAAAAACCCAAGGAGAGCAGTTTTGAGATGATTTATACCTCCCCCCCCTTCCTTCTTCACTAACCACAATTTCTCTTCCATGCTTAATCTATACCACCATTGTTGTGATTTGGCTAATAACTGAAGGTAAATCTTACCTGTAATGTACAATCTCCAGAGCTCTGACCCTCACCTTACTTTCATGCCATCTGGATACACTTATTGTCTAATAAAGTTACCCTTTCATAACATTTATCAGCGAGTTTTTTTCTTTTTTTTTTTTTTTTTAGAGAGAGAGAGAGAGAGAGAGAGAGAGAGAGGGAGAGAGAGAGAAAGGATTGCCAGGGAGGGATAGAGGGGAAGGGAGAGAGAGAATCTTAAGCAAGCTCCATGTAGGGCTGGATCTCATGATCCTGAGGATCATGACCTGAGCTAAAATCAAGAGTCAGGCACTTAACCAACTGAGCCATCCAGGCACCCCATCAGTGAGTTATTTTTTTAAAGCCATATTCCATCTCCAATAAGGCATCATATGACTTATAACACATTTGTACTCTTTCAAGAATACGATTTTCTAATCCTATATGACTCCTCACATGAAATAAGGAATAGTTAGTTGTGTTTTCAGTCCCTACCACAT
>NW_024412376.1:30924451-30962204 GCF_014898765.1 Herpailurus yagouaroundi
CCCCCCCCCCAACGAGCAAGTTTCAGAGCAATCAATTAACTTATCATCTAGCACTGGCAAGCAGAAAGTAGGTCTGTGATTTTTAAACTCAAGTAGCTCATTGTTTGTCATGTGAATCATAATGAGAATAGTATTTCAGCCTCTCAGAACTGATTAGTTAAATGTCTTGTTTCCCCACTTATCCTCATTATAGCTGCCAGCTCTAATTTAAAATGTGAGTTTGAGAGTACCATACCACAACTTTAATTTTTAAATTGTGGATATATTTGGTATCAATGAAAGAGAAGTACTGCTTGTAAATGGACACAGCCAACACGATACAAATAAATGATGTGTGCATTTCTCCTAACCTCTTGCCAACGTTCCTTGACACCTAACTTACCAACAACCCTGGCCTTTCCAGCCAACTTCCACAGCTTTGTAAACTAGACTTCTCATTAATGCCCCCATCACCAATGCTTTTGCACCTAGTTCACTCCCTAAAGTGCATGTCTGTTCTAGATAAATGATCCCATTCTTGTGACTCCACTCAAGCTATTGCTAATGAATGAACTGCCCCACCTTCAATCTTATTTCTGTGCCATCACTCATGCTCTCTAGTATGTCCAGACTTCCTTTCCAACCACTGTCGAACAATCTAAATCATAAACCTAACTCAGAATTCACTTAAGAGCTACTGCTCATTACCACATACATTAAGACACCACTAATCTTGGAAGGTCTTTTGCATTTTGTGTGGTCTTTGCTACATCAATTTACACTGTATTATTTAACAACACCTATGCGATTTTTTCATGCTTCATATATGACTGCCTCATCTCCCCAACCAGATACTAAATTATGTGACAGCAGGGAGTAGACCATTTTGTTTCCTCTGCATACTCCAGAACTTACTACAGAGACCACACAGCAGGACTTAATGCAAGTTTCAACTACTATTTGAAATGACATGGAAATATGCCTCAAAATTTAAACTCTACCAAACTTACTTTAGAATGAGACAGAATGACCCATAAATATGAAAAAGGCCCATGAACTAATCCTAAATTTTTATGGCATTTCAGTGTTCAGCAGTTTCCACGGACAGGGCTTTGCCAGTTGCAGACATAACTTCTCACGACACTTACAGTGTACAGATTACTTGTCCCACTAAGTCCGCTGCCTGACCACCTGGTAGCTGGACCCTAGCATCCGTGCACTAGAAGCCTCCAGCTCTCTGTATAGACAGGTTTTTCTCCCCAGGTCCTCTGGCTCCCATCTTTGATTACAACCCATTTCTTGGCATCTTTGAAGTGTTTAGGGTATGGCCACCCCGGGCTTATTTTTTCCTTCAAACTCACAGCCCCTGCCACACTGATATGAAGAGATTTGTTTACTAATTGCAGGGCATATAAAAAATATAGAAAGTTTTTAGCTACCAGAGCAATAAAAATATTATTTATGTTTGAATGTGGTGGGATGTATGGTCATTTCTACTAAAAGCCCCTTCCTTGGGGCTTCTATGATAAAATTGATTCTATTGAGAAAATCAGGTTCAACATTTTAAATAAAGTGATCTCCCCCCACCCCCACCCCCGGATTATGACCAACGTAAACTCAAAGAAAGAGTCTGTATGACAGTAATGTTTAAACATCTAGCATTCTGCTTTTTGCAAATAAATGTAAAATGACTGATAAATTACTAGGAAAAGATTCCACTCTATGAGTTAATATACAATATAGGTACTGTCTTCTTCTCTAACAAACAATCCAAATAGCAAGTGAAAGTTTAGACGCACAGTCTAAGCCTATCTTCTATATCTAAAATTCTCAGCCTTCCAAAGAAGCCAGAAGCCTGGCTTAACCCAGCAGCCTGGATTAACATATTAAAATAGCATGTTAATCCAAGTTACTAAATTGTGAATTTACTACAAAATAGGTTCAGTATTCGTAGGATGGGACAATTTTAAAAGTGGGAAAATTTTAAGTATACAATACTTTCTATTAAAGTTCCATAAATAACACTGATTTAGAACACATTAGGACAATGAACATTATTATCTTCCTGCCCATTATGTAGAATAAACAAAAGTACAAGAAAAACACTTCTAAACCTGCAACTTTAGATGAGACAGTTTTCATCTATTGCTTTCCAGCCCCACTGTTGTTGCAAATGATGCCTTTGAAAAAGTTAGGGGGCAAAAAACTCCTTCCTCAAAATATTTCACCACTCTCTGCTTTTCACGGTCTATTACTGTGGTTAAAACCGCACATCGCTGAGTTGTGCGGTACACAACATGCACAACTCAGTGACTACCGCTACTCTGCTGAAAGGACTGGAAAAACACATCCAATTTACACTGTTTCTATCTTCATCTATGACAAATGTCTCCTCTGACATTTTCCTAAGTGAGAATGACAATAACCTTTGTTGCATTGCTAAATTACCTTTGTTCACCACCTTTCTGATCAAAGAAACTGAATTTATTTTTAAATAAGACTGAGAAAACCATTACTATAAATTGTACATTGCTTCAGAACTACAAATTTTTACTCCACATAAGAGTTTCGCCCTGTATTAGGACAACATTATATGTAATAACATTATAAATGACATTACTGCCATTTGTACAAATACCAGCATTTCAAACCTTGATATATTTCTAATAGATTGACAATAAAACTCACAAAAACATTCATTTCACTTAAATTGCTTAGAACAGAAAAAAGTGAGTAAGCTGTCACTGATGGTCTCAAAGGAATTAATAGACTCTGTGAATGTCATAACTCTTAACAGAGAAAATGATTCATGTTTCAACAACATAAAGGTATGCAACCCAAAGAACATTTATCTAAAAAGAAAACAAAAAAAATTTTTTTTTAAAAACCATAAAGTGCTGACCTCAATGTCAATCAAGGAATTCAATACAGCAAATGAAACCTAGAAGCCAAATGGCAGATTTTTTGCAATGTATATCATCCTTCTCACTTGATGATAATCAGGTGTCAAAGCAATTTCATGAGAATTAGGTAAAAACATAAAAATATTCTTCAAAGTATTTTGATTCAAAACTAACTGTTCAGGGTGAATTAGCTGTCAAAATGAGTGATCAGGTTACTTATTATATATACCAATAAACAATTTCCAGACTAACATGATAAAAATATGATAAATGTGAGAATCATCTGTGAACTAGTTTTATAAAACCAGATTGTTAATAACATCTCAACCATACTATTCTTTAATCAAGCCTCAATATTTTGTGGAGAAATAAATATATATGCATCACTAGTGTCAACCTTTAGCACAGCACCAGTAGAAACTCCTTCCTATTAAAACAGTATGAACACTATTCCTAAGGCAACATCACCAAAAGAAACAAACAACTTAGAGCAAATGTCACAGGTGCAACGTGAAGACATAGCCTATATATAGTACTAGCTTGTCATTCAGGCTGAAACACCATTCCTTCCTTCATCCCATTAAAGTACTGGCTTGCAAGCATTTGACATCCAGCCAAAGAAAGAGTAACTTATGTCATCTTTTAAAATAATTAGGCATAGAGTCCAATGTGTTCATAAAATAGGTCTGAACTACAAGTCCTCTTTCTTCCAGAACAGCAGTTTTCTGAACATTAGGTTCCCTTTCCAGAAGTTAGAACAAGCTGTTACTTGACTAGTTAATGATGGCTGGTACTGAAAAAAGACCATCACAGGCTCCTTCACTGTTCTAGGATCTCAGTCCATAGATTTGTTTTGTATAACAGACCTTGCATCAATAGAATAATGAAGTCACTAACCTCTGTCCTCCTTTAAGATACATAAATTTCAAATCACAGTCATTAAAGCAATATTTATAATGAAAAGCCATCAAAAATGTACCCTTACAATTATTAACTAACCTGTGGAAAGTTCAAATAACTGAACAATTAAACAGGCATCAAGATACATAAAGAGCAAGCCTTTTAAAGAGCTTTTAATATTACAAGGCAACACTTATATGTACACATATTCTTTAATTGAAATAAACAAGATATTACATTGTTTATTAAGTATGCTCTTCAGTATGTGAAACACATACATGTAAGACTAGATAGGAAAACACTATAGAGTATTACAGAATTATTACTTTGAATGAGAGATTATAAGTGATTTTTTCCATCTCTTTACCTTTGCTAATTTACACATTACTTATTACTTTTTATATTAAAATTATACATAATTAAAAAATATACCAACACTTAAACATTGTTTGACTATACCTTCATCCAAGTTCAGAAACAGAGTTAGAACCCCCAAAAAGAGACCAAAAAGTAAGTAGGTCCTGTATTTGAAGGACAAGAACGTTAATCAATTCTCCATTCCTCTGGGAAACAGAATTCCTAGAACTATAGGAGCTGGTTCATCGGCTCACTCCCAGCATCCCAGGCAGAATTCCAGGAGGCACAACCACCCACCATACTGGACTGCCAGTTTCCTCAGTCTCGAAATGCAGATGAAAATTATACTTACCTCAAAGGGTAGTTGCAATACTAAACGATCACACACACACACACACACACACACACACACACACTATTCAAAATGGTGAGCTGGTAAATAGAAAGCACTGTCAAAGCCTTAGCTATTTTTCCATCATCACTTTATTACTGCTACTACCACTACCAGTGCTATTTCCATTACTATAACTATCGCTACTATAAGAACAACCACAAATAGGCAGGCAATAGAGCCAGCCTCTCTCCCTCATGGGGCTATTTTCCAAAGAGAATAATGCTTGCCAGTCTGATCTCGGAGAAGCAGAGGGCAAAGAGGCATGGGAATTGCACCAGAGATTGTTTTTCACTAGATGCAATGCACCTCTGGCACTCTCTCACTACCCAAGTCCCTACCTCCAAAGGCCATCCCAGTGCCTTCTATTACCACACCCAGGCATGTATAAATTGCCTTTCCCTATCTCACTGACTCTGACATTTTATAAATGTTTGTTCATGTTTTTAAAATAGATTCTTAATTTGTCCCTGACCCATTCAGAATTACTCATCAAGAATACAGTTAAATATTTTCATGAGAGAGTGAAGTTATAGAAGGGGGGAGGGTGGGGAGCAGTCACTATGCTTTAATAAATTTTGCCCATTTAAATATTTATTTAGTAAATTTAAATAAAGATATTTAATCTGTTAAAATGTTTTAAACTTTAGTCAAAATAAAAATATACAACTGTGAGGGGCGCCTGGGTGGCGCAGTCGGTTAAGCGTCCGACTTCAGCCAGGTCACGATCTCGCGGTCCGTGAGTTCGAGCCCCGCGTCAGGCTCTGGGCTGATGGCTCAGAGCCTGGAGCCTGTTTCCGATTCTGCGTCTCCCTCTCTCTCTGCCCCTCCCCCGTTCATGCTCTGTCTCTCTCTGTCCCAAAAATAAATAAAACGTTGAAAAAAAAATTAAAAAAAAAACTGTGAAAAATAAACAATTGGGGTAAAAAATAACTAGTAAAACTTAGTGGCTGACACCTTCAGTCAGGGAACTGAACATATGTGTGTAACAGATGAGCCCTAACCCTCCTTGGCCACAGCTGATTGGAACGAGGTGCATATCTGCCCCAAGCCTGGCCAATCAGACTGTAGCCTGAAGAATCCAAAGAAAAGACACAGGCACTACAGTCAAATGACGGAAACATTAGGGACATAAGCTCACAAGTCAATAGTCAGGACCTGTAAGCCAAAATCACAGGGAGAAAAACATTAATAGCCTTAGAGAGCGGGGAGCCAGTCCACAGACAAATGCAAGAATGAGAGACCATATGGTCCCGAGAAGCAGAAAAGTCAACGATAGTCCCTGGCTTTCTATTTCTAGTTCCATGAGGTCTCAATGAACTTTCTTTGCTTCTCATTAGATGTTTATGAGAGTGCCTTTTAATGGAGACAGATTTTATTCCCAATAAACAAATGTGCCCTAAACTAGCCTGATGTGCTCCTATAACAAATGGACATGTGATCAACATGTCTTTTGTTCTTTCCCCTGGTTAAAGAGATTGTAACAGTGTTTAAACATAAAGTAATCCTTTCTTAAAGATCAATGCCCCAAGGTAGTCTCTTGCTTTCTGTCAGAAGAGGAAACAACAGAATTCTGCAAAGGAACTCAATTCTTCAAAGAGATTTTAAGCTTCATGGAAAATCCATTACAGAATGTCCATACAATACCTGCTTCTTGGAAGAAACATGGATTCCTTAATGAACACGGAACCAGAGAGAAGTATATACCAGCAGGTCCCAATATCATCAGGACTGAAAAGAAAAGGTAACAAAATCAGATGATTATCTATGACAACAACAACAAAATTAAAACATATATAGCACAAAGTATAGTACCCATGTTTCTTTTAGAACCATGAAGAACAATGAAATAGCATAAAACACATACATAAAAATACCATTATTTGACTACTGGAATCATTTTTTTAAGTTACTTTTTATCTCCGGGGTGCCTGGGTGGCTGGCTCAGTTGGTTGAGCATCCAACTCGACTTCAGCTCAGGTCATGATCACATAGTTTGTGAGTTCTAGCCCCACATCGGGTCCTGTGCTCACAGCCTGCTTAGGATTCTCTCTCTTCCTCTCTCTCTGCCCCTTCCTCACTCTCTCTCTCTCTCTTTCTCTCTCAAAATAAATAAACTTGAAAAAAAAAAAGCTTCTAAAAATTATTTTTGTCTCCCAAATAAGCTAAAGATATTTATCAGTATATTTAAACGTTGTAATGTTCCTTAGACCTACTGCACCTACCATCCTAAGTTTTATCTTCAGATGTTTTGAACTGAAAATATTTTCCCTGCTTGATAAAACAAAATAGAAAGAAGTAATCAGTGAAACTCAGGTTTTCCCAACCTTTTTCCGTCTACCATGCTCGCACATTTTTCTACCACACTTGTTAGATATTCTTTCAGAATTTCTTTATGTGTACGCACAGAAGAATAGACATATATTCTCATTCTCTCCGTGGTCTGTTTTTCTTCTTATGGAAAGATAGCATACTCTATAGTGTTCTTTCCTTTGTGGTAACTCTTAGAGATCTCTTCATGAGAAGCCAGCTTTCTTACAGATGTGCCATATTTGCCTTAGCCAACCCCTAGTGATAGTCATTTCTGTTGTTTTTAATCATTTGCAATTATTTAAAAATATGTTAATAAAAAGTGCTTTAGGTAACCTTGTGCATACAGTATTGACTGGACCTAGTAACCAGAAATACAACTGCTGGGTCAAAGGGTACGATAAATGTCAAATTGTCTTCCACAGGTGCTCAGCAACTTATTTGCCTACTTACTTCCACACAGCCTTACTACTACAGTTTGTTATATTTGTTTAACAAACAAATGTTTCACAATTTTAGGATAAGGCCTTATTCTAGGTACTTAGGATACTTCAGAGAACCTCAACAACAACAAGGAAAAGGCCCTTTCACTCATGGAGTTTATATTCTGGTGGGACAACAAAGATAATAAACAATAAAAATAATAAATTGGTAAATTATAAATCAGTGCTCTGGGGAGGGAAATTAGTACAGGTTAAGGAAAATGGGGGGTGATACCACTGGAAATGGGTGGGCAAGGTACATGTCAATGAGAAGAGCACATCTGAGTAAAGGAAGGGGCTGACAGCCAGCTGACTTCCTAAGGGACCAGCCTTCCCTTCCCAGCAAAGGGCAGGGAGGATCCAGAATGTTACTGCAGAGGCTGACATGGCCTAGCAAGGACGACACGATGGTGCAGCTGAGGCAGAGTGGGTGAGGGGTAAGCCACAGGGGAGCACGAGGAATTCTACCACTGAGGCTTTTTATCAATCTTTTAGGCTTTTGCCAATCTGCTTAATGACAAGGGTACCTTAGTATAATTTTTTTCATTTCTTTTTCTTATTATTATTACAAGAGCATCTTTTTTTCTTATTTTTTTTTTATTTCTTTATAAAAATTGACCTTTTGGGACACCTGGGTGGCTCAGTTGGTTGAGTGTCCGATTCTTGATTTCAGTTCATGTCATGATCCCAGGGTGGTGGGATAGAGTCCCTGCATGGAACATGCTTAAGATTCTCTCTCTCTCTCTCTCTCTCTCTCTCTCTCCCCCCCTCCCTCCTTCCCTCCCTCCGTCCCCTGCTCACTTGCATGTGCTTGCTCTCTCTCAAAAGAAAAAAAGTCATTTTTTAAAAATCTTTTACTTTCTTATTTAGAGAGAAGTGCACGTGCACAGGAGCAGGGGGAAAGGGACAGAAGGAGAGGGAGAGATAATCCCAAGCAGGCTCCACGTTCAATGCAGAGCCTGATGTGGGGGCTCCATCCCAGGACCCTAGGATCATGACCTCAGCCAAAATCAAGAGTTGGATGCCCAACCGAGCCACCCAGGCACTCCAAAATTAACCTTTTTGAAATATGTGCTGTGAATACCTTTTTCCTCTGTTGCTTTATCCTTTGTGCTTTTTGCTATGTGTAAGTTATTTTATTTTACACAGCCAAGTTTGCCAAATTTATTAGTTAGGATACAAGCTCAGCTACTATTAAAACAAAACAAAAAACTAAATACTATAGTAATGGCTTAACCAGGAGGGAGTTCATTTCTCTCTCACACATATTATAACAGCCTTAGCACCAAGGACCCAAGGCTGATATAGCAGTTCCATGGTATGAAGAACTTAGGCTCTTTCTATTGATGGGCTTAGTTACCCCAACCCATAGCATCCATGTCATATTCTAAGGTGGCAACTCCAAACCTCACCACCGTATTCACACTCTAGCCAGGGAAAGGGGTGGAAAGGAAGTACACGGAGCATACCCCATTGTTGTGAAGAGTACAACAGGGAGATGTATGCTGCACTTGTCTTGTATCACAATGAATCACATGTGTGTGCAAGGGCGTCCTCAGCAATCTCCCCCAAGTCTGTCCTTTGGGGGGCATGTAAATAAATTCCAAAAGTTTTTAAAGGACAAAAAATTCTATTTACAATTCTGAATAGTTATTTAAAAGACCAATGACTATCAAGTAATCATTTTCATTTTGTTATTTGCTTACAAACAAAGCAGCAGTTGACCACCATTTCCCCCAAGTCCAGTCTTCACCAATTTCACAACTACTTAGTCCTTGATGGCAATGCCTTGTGAAAATGTACAGAGACATATTATTGAATAGAGTTCAGTTCCAATGAAACCATAAAAGTTAAATGATTTCTCAAATGAGAATACAAAGCACAATACTTCAGAAATAATCCATACCCTTTTCCCTCCAGATTTTAATCACTGGCTTTTGCAATCTACAATCATTTACCTAGTTTGGGGGAAAAAACTTACTCATCTTTCTTAACATAAAGTGACAACATTATTACTAAATTCTAATTTAGGTGAAGTAAAAAGTGCTCCTATAATATTCCCTTTATCACCAAACAGAACTGAAATCTAGAAAAATAGGAAATTAAGGTAGGTCACTGCTTACCAGCTATGTGGCCTTGGCAGCTTACTAAAGTGACTGCAAGGATTAAATGAACAATGCTCATGAAATGCAAATAATAATTATTCTAGAGCTGGGGCACCTGAGTGGCTCAGTTGGTTGGACATCCGACTTTGGCTCAGTCATGATCTCACGGTTCACGGGTTTGAGCCCCACATCGAGCTCTGTGCTGACAGCTCAGAGCCTGGAGCCTGCTTCAGATTCTGTGTCTCTCCTACTCTCTCTCTCTCTCTCTCTCAAAAATAAGTAAAAATTTGAAAAAAATTTTAACTGAAAAACATAATTATTCAGAGCTTTTTATCATGTACCATGGTGTAGATTAACTTTGACATAGAGAATATAACAAACATTCATTGGCTTTCTAGTTATTCTGTATCTGTCCATTTTGAAGACAAATTACTATGGATGAAATAAGTGCAAGGCTTGTAAACTCAGCTTTCCATGGAGCTAGCTAACAGAAGATGGACTATAACAATAATAATTATCTGGAACTAATACTGGGATTTCACTTTGCCTAATGGTTCTCAAGCTTTGGTATGCTTATGAATCACTTGGGTTAAGAATGCATGCTCCCAGGCTCTACCTATTCCACCCAATCCCACAATCTGTGATCACTAGGTGGGAGATCCATCACAGTGCCTTTTAAACAAAGATCCCGGGTGATTCTTATGCATGAGGCTTGTCAACTTTGAAAAATCTTTAGAAAAACTACAAGAAAAAAAAAAAGTACAACTCTATCAATATCTATGCAAGTAAGTTGCAGGTGTTGTATTCAGCAGTGTTGTTTTAATTTTTTCCCCAAATAATTGTTTTATGTTTTAAAAATATGAGCTAAGTGTGGGGGCGGGGGGGGGGGGGCCCCGGGGGGCTCAGTCAGTTAAGCATCCCACTCTTGATTTTGGTCCAGGTCATGATCCCAGGGTCATGGGATGGAGCTCTGCATTGGGCTCCACACTGAGCATGGAGTCTGCTCAGGATTCTCTCTCTCTCCCCCTCTGTCCCTCTCCCTTGCTCACAATGCTCTCGCGTGCTCTTCCTCTAAGATTAATTAATTAATTAATTAATTAATTTTGGAGTGCCTGGGTGGCTCAGTTGGTTAAGCAGCTGACTCTTGATTTCAGCTCAGGTCATGATCTCATGGTCATAAGACTGAGCCCCACATCAGGTTCCATGCTGGGCATGCAGTCTGCTTAAGATTCTCTTTCTCCCACACCCTCTGCCTCTCCCCTGCATGCACATGCTCGCTCTCATGCTCTCTCTTTCTCTCTCTCTCTCTCTCTCTCTCTCTCTGTACACACACACACACGCACGCACGCACACATGCATGCGTATGCCAAGGGTTGAAATTATGAGCTAATGGAAAAAGCTGAATCTTGGAATAAACCTGATGGCATTTCTAAATAACCTAAGACTTAACATCACCAGTGATGGATAGAAAAGAGTGGCCTAAAGATTAAAAAGGAATATACAGCAAAGTAGTACTTCACAAGTCTCTCTGATCAGCCAAGATGGACACTTAGAAAAGACCTATAATTTTTTAGACCAAACTAAGAACTATATTGGACAACCGATTTGATGCCAATACAGCCCATTCTGCAATTGACAAAATGAAAGCCACAAAGCCTAGCTGTGTGGCAAGGTACTCTAAAAGCCTCCTGTTTTTTATTTCATCAACGAGGAAAAAAATGAATAAACCCAAACAAAACAAAAATTTAAATGGACCATGATTGATTCACTCCCAGTATAATTAAAAGGACTCTGAAGTAATCAAAAATGAATGATGTCCTTTAAGACAAGACTAAACCAAAATGGCAAGTGTAGACTTGGAATAACAGGGAAGAGGCAAGTGTGTAATCTGCTGTCCTTCTCTCCCCACCTTATTTCCTTCTGCTCCTCAACACAAACCCATTACTTCTGGGAGGCTCCTTTCCTGCCTGTCCCTTCCCACCTCTTCCAGTCTGTCCAAGATACTTGCCCTTCTCCATCTTCTCAATCACATTCTACCTTAAAGCAATGGCTCAAACCCTATTTCTGTAATAACATCTTCTCAGTCACTGTTTTCCAAATTCCAAAATATTTATCCCATCTAATTTCATCCTATTTTATATTTTTCTCTTTGAGTTCTTAGTCCTGAGGTATTTAGGTGTCTTCCTCCAACTACACTGAATCTTTTAGACGGAACTATGTGCTGTACCAGGTAGAAACTGGGCACCATTTTAGTTATCATTTGCTCAGGCAAATCAGATCATGTTTCTGCTTATAACCCATGGTTCCCTAACAGGAGAAAGTCCAAACCCCTTGACAAAGCACGTGAAGGAAGCAGTATGTGGCTATGCAAAGGACAAAGGTTTGGGAACCAGCCATGTGATCCTGGTGAACTTAAATTCTAAGATTCTAGTTCCTCAACTGTAAAATGGGGCTACCAATACCTTTTTCACAACGTTACTTGGATTTAACAAAACAGTATATATGCAGGTTCTTGCATAATAGGTACATAAAAAATACTAGCTCTCTTCATCTCTTTTCCTCTCTTATGACCATTTCTAAAAAGGCCAATGTACAACTTTATCCTCTGCTCATAACCCCAAATATCCTATACTGCAAACTTCACCTGTTCAGCCATGCTGACTTTTTCCCCACCAAAGCCTCAGGGCCTTTGGACAAACCTGCTGTTCCAGCTTCTAAACAGTACCTTTTATCTAGTAAACTTATTACTCATCCTTTGAATTCCAGGCTAACTACCACTTCCTCTGAGAAGTGTTTCAGTGGCTTCCAGATAAATTGAGCCACTCTCCTCCTGAGTTCCCAGAGCATTTTGTACGTGCTCACATTAAGCAGTTGCCAGTCATAATATTTATTTTAGGAGTCATCCCCCATTAGCTTTTAAACTCCTCTAACTCACCAGCACCCCCAATATATATATATATATATATATATACACACACACTACACAATGCTTAATTGGCACTCAGCTATTTTCTTAATGAATTAGTAATTTAATACACACCAACTCAGATATAGTATTTAAAGTGAAAGTCAAAGATGTGAATGTCAATTTACCAGTCATCAGAAAAATGAAAACTAGGCTAAAAGAACTTCCTTAGCAATATCCTGTCAGTCCACACGGTGGCGATGTCTCCACATGAAAGAGCTGCGTGTGGTGTTCGCATTCCTTATTTACAAAGCAGGAAGCTAATACAAGTGATCAAGTTGAAGTTGACAAGGGAGTTGAAAGAATCACTGATCACCACCCAAAGAAAACTATTTAGCTCAGCAAAGATGGCTATTAGAGAGCAAAAAAGTAACATGAAAAGGCTACTTCATTCAGTTATTAATACAATATGAAAACTTAATTGAGTTTTGTGGAGCCCAATCAACCCAAAAGGGCTGCTTATGGCAGCTTATGGTAATATAGGAAATAAAGGCAAAGTGAGGAGAGAGAAAGATTTGTAACAAAAGAAGAGTGGCAAGAGTGGGGGAGGCAGGTGTGGGCAAAGGATACTTAGAGTAATATTTAACTCAAAATAAGTATCTAAGGTGGCGAGGGGTGGTGGCCACAAACAGAAACTGAAAAAATGGTAAGAACGGTACCTTTGCAAAATCCAAACAATTTTGAACCAGAAATTAGCGCTCTGCAAGATGACCCTGACAAAATATGACATGAGGAGGGCACTGGAGCTCCAAGAAGGAATCCCTCCCACTTTAGCAGATCAAGTGCAAGGTGCCATTGGCACAAGTCAGAAGTGACCCAGGGATGCGAAGAGGCACCTCTACAGTGTTTTCTCTGGGGCAACGCTAACAAGGGCATTAGAACACAGAGAAGCAAGAACACGGAAGTCATGGTGAATAAGAAAGGGTGATGCCAGCACCAGTGAAATATGTGCAAACAGTGGTTAGGAAGACCAGTCGGGGAAGAGGTGGGTACACAGCAATCCTAGAGAAGTTATGGACCACCAAGACCCCACACATCAAATACCCATTTTGTGGATATTTTAGAGAGGATGTTATGCCATATTCAAACAACAAAGCTGCTGGCATCTGAGAGAAATGGAGACAGGATTCTTATCACTTGTATGTGGGTTACCGGCTCCACATCTGGGGTAAAACACCAGAAAGGGAAATAAAATGAAGACTAACAAAAACTCCAGTAACTAACCGGAGACAGCTAGCCAGGAATCCCACAGGGCCAGCCACAGTGACCAAAACTAGGAAAACGCCTGTTTCTTTTTCTGCATCCACTATCTGGGCACTAGCATCCAACAAGAGGATAAAACCAGAAAACAGAAAATCTTCCTATTCTCCTTCTCCACAGCCTATCATCAGGTTCTTTCAGTGCCTCCCAACCCCCCAAGCCCCAGGCCTCTTAATCGAAGCCCTCTGCTTAAGTGCAGGTCCTTATTTCTGCTCAGCTACACTTTTCATTATACTCTTCTGATGGGCTCAGATTTGACTCTCAAATATGCAATTGTCCCAAAAACCAACAAGAAAATAACTTTACTTATTTACAGCAAATTATCCTCTATCCTTTTACAGGATCCAGCAGTTCGCTCACATCAGAGGTTTTGAATATGCACTTTGTGAGCCCCTTGGGACTACACAGTGTTCAACCTTCTTCTAACCATAATAGCTACTGCTATTGAGCTAAATAGGATTTCCTATGAACAAAGTGTTCCATGGCTTAAAAAAGAAGTTCTAACAATGGCGGCCTTCCAATATGCAGATGGCTTTTCTGATACACAATAATTTTAATCTTTTTCACAAATGCATTACCTCACTTTTGTTACTGGGTTTATCAAAAAGTTTAATCATTAGTTGTTTTGTTTTTGTTTTCGTTTTTTCTCCTCTGATGGGGCGGTAAGCTAGCTATAAGTTCAAAGACCAAATATGTATTGTTTGTGTTAATTATTTTTGTATGGCCAATGGCACAAAGTACACTCACAAGATTAATTAAGGCAACACAGCATTGTAAGTGACCCTAAGAATATCAGGTCAAAAGAAAGGTAAGCCCACACCATTTTTACTCAGGCATAAAATATAAAACCTATTTTAGAAAGAGCTCTACCAAGAGTTAAAGGTTTTAGCATTTATATTTTTAACCCATAGAGAAGAAATATTTTATAATAAAATTATATACTTAATAATATTTAGTTATATATAAATTACCATACCTATGAAAAGAACACATTTAAAAAGTAGAGGGGAACTTTTTGTTTTATTTCCTAAAAGTTCTAAATTATAAGGACATTACTTCACTTTTATAAATAAAAACTCTAGGGGAAAAAAAGCACCATTCTCACATGAAGTTCTTCAGAAAATCTTTATTCTCCATTCATTAGCAACTCAATGACAGGGGCTTGGAACCATGAAAAAGGAAAATATCATCAGTAAGAACTCTGAAAACTGATGAAAATACTAAGGCTATTTCAGCTTCATTTGGGGGGAAAATTAGTATTTTGAAAATATTGGGAATATAGTAGACCTGCATTTTCTAAAAATCATGTTTCTCTTAACCAGCATAATGAACAACATAAAACCACTGAAGAACTAGTAAAGCTGAAAATTCTGTAGCCTCATTAATGGAGTCATTCTTAAACTTATAAAACTCATTTAAAAAATGAAATGAAGGAGTGATGTCTTGGGAGCCATTAAGTTATTCAAAACACTTCTTTTTTTGACTGAAAGAAAAAATGTCAGTGCAGATTACATATTTATTACAATACATCAATCAGTCATTCAGCTATACTGAGGGTGGAGGGATATATTCAAGGGCTCAAGAAACAATTTATCAAATTTAGAAGAGCAGCCAAATCTGAAAAAAAAATGACTCTGGAAAACTACCACTAACTCGTACTTAACAGAATGCATATGAAATAATTAAGCCTTATTTATTGACTATATATTTCTTTAAATCGCTAAATTTGAGAGTTCAGAGGGTTTTATTCACTAAGTAGTTTTGCAAAAAAAATTGATACGAAGAATCTAACACCTAGTGCTGTCAGCTCTTTTATTACAAAATTAGACCACAATGAAGGTCTTTATTGGCTCATCTTCCTTTGAAAACGGAGTATCTTCCTTTAAAATGAATTCAAAAAATAAGAGCGAACAGACTAATGAAAACTTCTGTACTAGGCATAGCAAATGTAAACCTGAAACACACACACAGGGCCTGCCCTGACAGAGTTTACAAATTAAATAATTTCTAAAATGCTCTTATTTACTCTTCCATTCACCACAAATATAAAACATTTTAATTTAAAGACCGATAGTAAATATGAAAATATTATTGCTATGAAGCCTTACAGTATTACCATGTGTATATAAAACAATCTTCTCAAGTACATCTATGCGTGGGTAGATGTGTACGTGCAAGCGTGTATTTGAATTTTCATATTTACCTACAGCACATGTATACCTCATAACATGCCAAGCTTGGTGGCTAAACATCCTTGTTCTACAGTCCTATGCAAAGACTAATTCTTTAAAAATATAATTTCTTCATGTAAATGAAAATCTTACGTTTCAAAATTTTCTCCATACACACATACAAGTAAGAGAAATTAGGGACACATGGACAAGGAGGATACTTACAAATTATGATTATATCTTGCTGGGAAAGAAAGGCGATTTTAAGTATTTTGTTTCTTTCTTTTTTTCTTTTTTAAGGAGCTAAAGCAACGTAGGTAGCAGATGAGTAAGGTAAATAAAAATAATAATATAATAAAATAAAAGCCTGGCCACATCTGGAAGGAAAAAGCAGTACAAGAATTGGATATGGGCCAAAGAGTCAAAGGAGAACTTTTTTTGAAACAATGTATTTTTGCTTACCAGTTTTTTTTTTTTTAATGTTTATTTGTTTATTTTGAGAGAGAGAGAGAGCATGGGGTGGGGGGGGGCAAGAGAGGGACAGAGAGAATCCCAAGCAGGCTCTACACTGTCAGCACAGAGCCCAATGCGGAGCTGAATCCCACAGACCATGGCATCGTGACCTGAGCTGAAATCAAGAGTTGGATACTTAACCAACTGCGCCCCCCCCCCCCCCGCCCCCCGGCACCTCCAAAGGAGAACTTTCTTAAAGATGGAAGACACACTTAGAGTCTGCAGGAAAGGGGGCAGGAGGAGAGGCCACAAGCACGGGAGGGAACAGGAATAACCACACTGTTCAGGAAAACCAGACACCTCTCCCTGCAGCCCTGGAGGGATGGGTGAGTCAGGAGACACATGTGGCCACACATAAACGGGGTATTTGAGAACAGAAAGTAAAGCCTGAAGCAAAGTCTCTAGAGGAGGAGTGGGAAGGAACGACGGGGACAGCAGCGGGCTGGCGGCCTTGCAGAGAAGCGACAATTCAGGACAGCTGCTGTGAAAACAGGAAACCAAGTCAATAAATGAAAAGGCTGCTACAAGCAATGAGGGCTGCAGCTGAGGCTTGAAGTTTTAAGTTGCACATTTACAGATTTTAATAAAGAATGCTTTAAAAAGGCTGGCTAAGCCTCAATGCAGCGTTTTGTTTTGTTTTGTTTTCAATGGAGGAACAATTTCCTCTCCTGCAATAAAGAAAGGTAAACCTCCTAACAAAATGCTACACAAACTCTTTTGGAAACCAAAGCATTCAGACAGACATATATGTGGAAAGTTAGCACAGAAATACCGTTACACAAATTTGTCACATGGGTGTGGGGGTGCACGTGCCCACTTCTAAAAAAACTATAATGGTTGAGCTTCTGATCCAAAGGGTTTGAGCACTTCAAATGTAACTATAAATTAAACTGAAATCGTGAGGATGGCTGGCCCCTAAAGAAAAACTGAAGCTGAAAGGACATATTGCTTATCTCATTTCTTAAATTCTTCAGGCAAAAATATCCCTAAAGTTCCTCAGGTTAGGAATTTACATCGTGCAACTCGGTACTCCTAAGCAAGCAAAATAGCTACACATAGTAGATAACATGTGAAAGGAAGGCAGAAATTACTTGATAGTCTCAACCACTGTACTAAGTTCAACTACTGTTATCTATCTTTCTAGTACCGATATTGAATTCTAAGTGGTCACATTCTAAATTTTTACAAATTCAAATTTATCAGAACCACAAATCTCCCCCAACCTTGATACATCTTAAAGTGGCATTTTTGTCATCCTGTTGGTTTATGCTAACACAGGAACACCATGGGAGTTAGACATCACTACCACAATTCCTTCAAACAAAAGTTTAAAGCAGCTAAAAAATTGGGAGACCAAAATGTAAATTATCAAAACACTGATGACAATGCTGGCATTTTTATACACTTATTATGTATGCAATGCTCTACATATTTTACACATAGTACTGATATTATCCTAACACCAACACTAAAGGGTAGGTACTAATATTATTGTTTCCATTTCATAGATAAGAAAAATGAGGTACAGAGTTGGATCAAAAGACTATTACATTTACCTGGTGAACAATTAAAGCCATAGACTTAGAAGTTACCAGTACACAAACATAATAAGGAAAAGAAAATACTCATCTCTTGATCATAAAACCATACTCTAGAAGTCTTTGATAATCTGACTAGACTATTCTTGAAGCCCAAGGGAGACCAAGAACAGAGAAGTCATGTCCCTCATGAGTTAATAATAACAGGTCCCAAAAAGAGGGACAGTATTATTAAATTATCACAGATTTATATACACCACAAATACAAGTGTTCTTTAATTTTCAAAGCTGCATTTACACAAATTGGTAAGAGCAGGAACATGTCTCTTCAAGGGTTACAGAAGAAAATGCTGCAATTACCCTTCATCACAAGATTGGCCAATTACTAGGAATCTGATTAAGTGATCTACAATAAGTCTCTATGAATTTCTGGTCTTACAAAATCATGATCTCCTGAGTATCTAAAGACTTTCACTGCTCACTGTCACCTAATTCTAACTAGTCAAAAATAAGCAACTGCTACAATCAACTTTATGTACAAACTCTAGCCTAATGCAATCAATTTAGGGTTATCTAACATATGGCTTTGCATTATCAGCAAGCATAGCTCACATTTACTGTCTAAACTGACTTAAAAAAAAAAACTCAGATACATTTAAAGACACTGTAAACTTCAGTTTAAATGAACTGTATGTAAGAATTATTAGGGACTCAGAATAATGTAGGTAGAACTGAAGGTGGGTTTCATCACCCCTGGGGGAGCCAGCAGCAGGGAGAGATGATGTGCTTGTACTAACTTGCACACAAGAAATATCCTTGTTTTATGGTGCCATTCTTATGATGGCATGAAAAAGGCCGGAAAAAGGTTGGTGATTGGCATAACAGCTAACATGGCAGAATCACAATGTCCAGGCTCAAATCCATATCACACTTTCAGCAATGAGACCTTAGCAAGTTCCTTAGCCTCTGAAAGCCTCAATCCCTTCATGTGTAAAACTGGGTTGATGATAACAGCTACCCCACAAGTCAGCTATAAGGAATAAGTATAATAATGCATATGAAGCACTTATTAGAGCATGTGGGACACAGGAAGTACTTGTTTAAATGTTTGCTATTACCTCACCATCATTACTACCAAAACCATGTTTTAAAGGAGGACAAATTAATAGAAAGTTTGTCACTTACTGCCACTAGAACTTCTTCAATGAATGTTAATACTATTCATCAGAGGTTTCCAACCCTGATATCTGTACACCCATTCCACTGATAGCTTCTAATTGCTCCTAAAAGAAACAAATATTCTAAGATATTTATATCTTGAATTCTTCAGGAATAAATACGGTAAGGGCTTTGCCTCTTGTTAAGTTTTCTCATTAGCAAATATATCCTGGTCACTATTCTTCTACATTTGATGTACATTCTTTTAAGCTCTAGACTGGATATTTACAATTGCCTGTTAAACAGCCCCTAGATGTCAGAGTTTCAGAAGTTCTAACTTTACATCCTAGGTCAGCTCCACCTGCATCTTCTTTCTAAACTCCATCTCTGACTGCCCCATTCTTTCAGTTGGCCTCAGTTCAAGCATCACCCCCTCATGTTACTTCAACTGTCTTCTCACTAATCTCCCTGCCCAGCCACTCAATCAAATCCACCTTTGTATTTTCAAGTATCATCTTTGAGAGGAAGAATGGGGAGGCATTTGGTCACATCATTTTGCTGCTTGAAAACTGGCAACCTAGCTACAGATTAAAAGAGACTAAAGAGTGGGGCGCTTGGGTGGCTCAGTTGGTTAAGCATCTGACTTGCGGCCAGGTCATGCATGATCTTGTGGTTCGTGAGTTCGAGCCCCACGTTGGACTCTGTGCTGACAGCTCAGAGACTGGAGCCTGCTTCGTATTCTGTGTCTCCCTCTCTCTCTGCCCCTCTCCCGCTCGCTCACTCACTCTCTCTCTCTCAAAAATAAACAAAAACATTAAAAAAGAGAGAGAGACTTAAGAAAAGTATCAACCAATAAACAAACTGTACAAAAAGATTTTTTGAGACAAAGAGATTTTGAATATTTTCAAGACATTAAAGAATTATTTCTTAAGGTTTGGTGATAATATCGTTGGTTAAGATTTTTTTTTAAGTCTTTATCTTTTAAAGATAAAGATACATAACAAAATAAAAAAATATGGATGAATTGAAATGTCTGGATTTACTTAAAATAATCCAGTAGAAGGTGGAAGCAGGAATAAGAGATGGAACATAACTGGCCAGCAGTAACAATGTTGGATGATGCGTACATAGGGTCCATCATACTACTGTCTCCAATATTGTGAGCATTTATATACCTCCATCACACAATGTGATTTAGGAGGAGGAAAAACTCATTTCCAATGGCCTAAAGAATCACGACCGGTATTTTTAACAACACATTCACAAGCAAACATGGTTGCAGCCTGACTCTTGATTTGTCATCTTGACGCACACCGCATGTCAGTTGCCCTAAACTTGCCATAATATTCAAAACATCAGACCAGGCCCCTTCCCTCTCTGTATCCCCACACTTAGGCTGCTCCTTCTGCCAGGAAAATCTCTCTAGACCACCAGATACACTTTTGAGACCTAGTTCAGAGGGCCGCATCTCTGTGACTCTCCCCATTTACCTCAAGGCTTCCCCTGTACTTCTCCATCCCTCAGTACCTATCTGTATTCTCAGTTATTTTGGTTGGTTACTTTTTGTTGTTGCTGTTGTTGTTCTCCTTTTATTCTATTTCTGCCCCCTTCAAGATACTATAATTTTACCCTCCTTAAGGGGAGAAGCTGGATTTTATTTATTTCAATAAATATTCCCTACAATACGTATGGAAAGCAGTAATTATGTATTTAATAAGTGTTTTGAAAAACAGAAAGTCAACAGAACAACAGTGAGTCATGGCAAACATAAAATAATATGCCCAGTAATCCAGTTTATATATCCTTAATACAATAATATTTATCTACTATATGCTTGTTACATTCTTTAAAATAAAATTGTCATTTTTTCAAGGTAATGTTATACATCTTGAAAGAAATTCAGTATTATTTCTAGGACAAACTATGCCCAAAGGGATGTAGGCAGGCTATTTTCCTATTTCTGAAAGAATTATAAACTAAAATATGATATTTATGCTATCGTTACATCTCATTTGGTGTGGTTGTAGGAATATGTATTTTGTTCTGTTTGAAATACTATACTGTTTCTTATTTCATAAAGATAAAAATGTCAAAATACTCCATAATATGAAATAACATCTCTGAACCACAAGTGAGAGATATATGGGTATAGATGTGAACTTAGCAAAGGACTGTAAGCTTTTCCTTTATGACAGGTAGTAGTTGCAATGTTTTACGTTTCTAAACTACAAAAAAATGAGTTAATGCAAAATTAAGGTAACGATGACTTAGCCGTTACTAATACTTCTATGATACTTTAAGGAAATTATTTAGTTGCTGCAGTATCCACTATACAAAGAGAAAGGAAACACCTACTAGTATAAAACTTCATTCGCTTCGTGTCTTTCATATCTCACAGTTTCGCACATTAACCTGTAAAAAAAAAAAAAAAAAAAAGACATGAGTTCAACATACCTCATGAAAAAAACATACTAATAGTTTAAAAACATAAAAGAGACATGTAGTCTAAAAAGTTAAGATTACTGTATATGAACGGTCACAATCATTTATTAGCCTCAAGACACATATTTTTGGTACCTAGGTGAACAAAATAAAATAAAATCTGGTAAAGAGATGCTAGAAAAAATTTGTTATATGTCAATTTTGTCATGTTTATTGTATAGGGAACAAAATTGTACATGTTTTACACTTTGTAAATGACATGTGGACAAATTAATGTTCTCTGAAGTAAGCAGAAAATGAGAAATAACCTAAAAATCAGAAAGGAGAGCCTCTTAATTTAAAAAATGATAATGTCATTCATGCTGATGTTACTTAACAGCATGTAATTTCAGACAAAAGTAGGTTTTTATTAACTCAGTATTTTCATGACTAACGACTAACGGAAGGCTTTATAACTTTAAGATTTATTTTGGCTGATTCATTCTTAAGGAAAAAATTACAGAAATTATGGAAAATATGAATAAATGTTTAAACATTCAAAATTACCATAAGAACAGCATCTTCAGGAAACATCCTATTATATTAACCCCAAGTAAAATTTCCAAAAAATACAGAAATGCAAAAGAGAAAATGACTATTCCTACTTACGAAGAAACTAGCAAATAAAAAATTGGCCATAAAACTGATTAGTTCAACAGCACTTCCATTTTGGTCAATGGGCTAGTGGTCCACAGTTTGTGCAACACTGGTATTAGCCTACAGCCATCTTTCCTGTTGCTAAATCCAATAAACACCACATACTCTTGATTTTTCACTTGAAAACAACTCTCTTGGATATTCTTTTCCTTGTTCTTCTTACTCCACCACCTTAACTTTACAGGTCCTCTCAAACCCTTACTTGAAACATTCCAACAGAGTATCACTTAACTCCAGGAGACATCAAACCCTGAATACACATCATTAATATATATAGTTTTTTTTAATAGACTGAATCACACCAATTCTTCATAAGAAAGGATAAGAATCACAAGTGATAGGCCTAAAAATACCTGGTCTTCTATTACATAATAGCTCTGCCTTATTTCCTGTAAAAACAAAAGAATCCTTGCCCCAACCTCTTCCCTGGATCTTTCCTTCTCCTACAGTAGACCCTGCATTCCTTCAGGCTTACCTCCATCTCCAATATCACCATCCATTTCTACCTCTCTCCTGAACCACTTCCTTTAATATATAAACACATCTGTGGCGCCTGGGTGGCACAGTCAGTTAAGCATCTGACTTTGGCTCTGGTCACGATCTTGCAGCTCATGGATTTGAGCCCCGCATCATGCTCTGTGCTGACAGCTCAGAGCCTGGAGCCTGCTTCAGATTCTATGTCTCCCTTTCTCTCTGCTCCTCTCCCACTTATGCTCTGTCTCTCTCTCTCAAAAATAAACATAAAAACATTTATATATATAAATATAAACACATCAGCTTCACCTATTGTGTGGGGGAGGGGGACACCTCTCTTGACCATATATCCTCCCCTCCAGCTATTATCTACATTTTGCTTTACCCATGACAGAAATTCCCCACTTAGACTGTCTATATATTCTACCTCTATTTTCTCACCTTCTTATCACTCCTCCACCATTTGCTCCCTGAAAATGCATAGGCTCTAAAAGTTATTAGCATTCTCTGTGTTATCTTAATTCCACTTCTCAGGAACATTCGATTGACTCCTTTTTTTCCTTACACTGTCATCTTCTCAGAGGCTTCCTGTCTTCGGTCTCCTGATTTTCCTCTTAACTTCTTGGTCATTTTTTCTGTCTCCTTTGGATTCTCCTCCCATTCCATTCCTGTACCTGACTTTTGAGTGTTATGAGCTCTCTTTTTCTCTGCACCGTGTAATTTCATACTTTCTGTGATTTTAAATTTAATTTATAAACTGATGACTTCCAAAACAATGCCCCACACCTAATCTCTCACCATGATATCCACTCATCTAAATGCCCACTCAACTAGCCACTGGCTGTGTACTTGCCATTTCATGTTCAAAATGTCCAAAGAGATCTTAAATTTCTTCTACAAAATTTGCCTTTCCACCATCAGTACCCAATTGTTTAGGCCAAAAACCTTGGAATCGTTATCCTTGACTCCTCCCTTTTCTTCATATCCCATCTTTCTGCCAGCATCTGTTTCCAAAATATATCCTCTCAAACTGACCGAGTCTACAAATGTAGATTTCTGCTTCTACTTTTGCACATCTCTTGTCTATTCTCCACATGGCTTCCAGAGATAGCTTTCTAACTCAGATCATCTCACACCTCTGTTCTTAATCTCTGCTACCTTTGGAAGAAATCCAAACTCCTTATCCTTGGTGCCTTCATGCACCAAGACTGTTCCCATGGCCAGGCATCTGGGGCATCAATACACTGCAGAGATTTCTGCACAGCTGCAATGACTCAAATGTTACTTCCTTTGACTACAAAGTCAAAGCAGCCCAGCACCCATTCTTGCCATATGTATGGTAAGTGATGGAAGACTTGTTTGTACAAGCACACTCTGAATGCCCCTGTTAATCACTATCTTGTGAATGTGGAGATCTCATCCTCCCTCTGTATTCCCATCAAGCAGAATATGCAGAAGAACATGTTATTCAGGGTTCAAGGTCAGGGTCTCAGGGAGTGGCTGACCAGGAACATCTCCTTTGTAACAAAGAATGTCTGGATGACAGGCCTTGAGCTCCTTGGAACACTGGCCATGCAGGGAGGGGAAGGGCTACAGATAGTTGCTAGGCTAGTTGCTACAGTATAAAAGCTTGCTGCATGTATATCCCTGCAACAAGATGCTTTGTGTCCAGTCTGTCACTTCTGGACTCCCTATCATATATTTCCCCAATAAACCTATGTCTCACTGGCTATCTCTAGGTCATTTCTTCTGCCTCACAGAACAATCACCCACCCCTGACTTAGAGTGTGCTGGGGTATGATCACACAACTGGTGAGCCAGCCAGGAAGCCAGGAAAAAAAACCCATGAGCACCAAGATGTGGGAAAAGAGAATAGGGAAATTTGCAGGGGAAAACCCAGGTTGGCCATCCACACCTACGTGGAGCCCTATAGCCTTATCTTTGATGGACAAGCCCACCACATGAGTATAGGGATGCCCCTGAAAATACCTAAGGGTCTAGAGGAAATATTGACCAAGATTAATTTGACTAAGAAAAGGATGAATGGTCAAGTGGCTGCTGCCACAGTTGGGTGACCCCTCCTAATGGCTGCCCATGTAGCTGTCGTGAAGAAAGTTATGCCAACGACAGAAGAAACTGCATGTAAAGAGGAGAGCTAGATTAACACAAATGAAACCGCAGAGACCTTGATAATCTGCTTGAGGGAACAAGATGTTAAATTAATAACTGTTGGCACACCCAACTGAAGGGTGGTAAATTGCCCAGCAAACGAGTCCAGCAGTTATCTCCTAGCCGGCCTGGGATTCCAAGTTGTAGGACGCAACTAGAGTTCTACTGAGGAACAGACGAATTAGAACAAGCCCATAAAAATCCCCATTCTCTTGGCTCAGCCTATTATTAACAACCAAGATGAAAGCAGAGCAGTCATGCCCATGGAGTGTGGAACCCAGAACCTGCCGGCGCCTGAGCACTGGTGGATACTGAACTAGCAGAATTGGGGGATAAATTCAGATATAAAGGAAGGGAACCCATGGTGGCATCGTTGCTCCGTACGTGGCACGTAGGCACTGAAGGCCGTTTGCTTTCGGCCGGAAACATCCAAGACGGTGTTCATTATCACACACCTTGTTTTACAGCAGCATCCCCACCAGCGCCGTCAGTAAAGGTCACGTTACCCTTTTACTCTCCTCGGTGGTACAGGGCTGTAAATTAGCTTGGCCTAGCAAGGCAGGGGGGCGGGGAGGGGGGGAGGGGGTTGTGTACTGACCTCCCCTTTACAATGGCAAAATATGGAAGAGCTCCAGCATATCCTACAAGAGCTGGGGATGAAACACGCTGTCTATGCTGAACACCACAGAGATCCTGATAATTAACAGTTTGCCATGGATATTAAAGATATGTGTTACAGTCTGCCCCCAGTCACTGGTAGAGGGCACTTGTGTCCATCTTGAACCCCTAATGGGACAGCCTGTATCGTGGGTTGGGCAAGCTGCCACAGGTCAAGGGGAAACAGAAAAGATCAGAAAAGAGGCATCCAAAAGGCAGGAATGAAGGCAAAGGACTCACAGGAGAAGAAACAAAGAAGGGGCCTATGCATGTTACCTGTTGCCAGATGTAGTGAGACCTCAGGGCAGTGAGGACCCCCTTTAAGAAAGCAGACAAATAATTCAATGAAGTCCGTGTCAGGCTCTGGCAGAAATTTAATCCTGAACAGCAAAGGGGGTACAGATATAGCCAAGGGCACCCTCAGAGGGAGGATGGCAGGCCTCTTCTCTACGAACTAGGAAAGAGGCAAAGGACATGGATTGCGGTTCGACTGCTGCCATCAGGGTGTACGGGGACCAGAGGCCACAGGTAAAACTCACCATATATTGGTCTAAAAGAAACAAACAGACCGTTTTAGCTCTGGTTGATACTGGTGCCAAATTTACTCTCCTTTATGGAAACAACCACTTGCAAGGGCCCATCTCTGCCATCGATGGGTAGGGGGCTGGTGTCGTCCAAATGAAGTAGGTTGTACTAACTGCAGACAGGATAACGCCCACCAAAACCCTATTCGGTGTATACAGCCCCAATACCCAAATACATTCTAGGAATGGATGTCCTCTCAGGACTAACATTACAAACTACTGCAGGGGAATTCAAATTGAGGGTGTGCTTGGTCAAACAAACAAGAGGAGATGCAAAATGGACGCTTGTAATACTACCTGTCTCACAGAAGGTAATGGCAATTAAACAATATTCCCTCCCGGGAAGCCACGAAGAAACCACAGGCACAATTAAGGAATTAGCCAAAGTGGGCATTACATGACCAACTCACACTCGATATAAAAGTCTTATCTGTCTGTAAAGAAACCAGGTGGAACACAGAGAATGACTGTGGATCATAGAGAACAAGGTGGTACCCCCTCTTCATGCAACTGTGCCCAACGTGTCTCTTGTTGACTCCAAAAGGGGAAGTTCTGGGTACATACCATGATGTGTTAGACCTGGCTAATGCCTTTTTCGATATTCCCAGAGTTCCAGAAGGCCAAGAACAATTCTCTTTCATCTGGGAAGGAGAACAACAGGCATTCATCACCCTACCACAGGGGTATTGATAGAGCCCCTCGATCCGGCACAGCATGGTGGCCAGCAACCTAAGTTGTCAGGCAATTCCAGAGGCAGTCTTTGTTTCATTACATTAATGATATAATGTTAACGTCTGAGTCTTTTCACAGTTTGAAGACCACTATACCAGCCTTGCTTTCCCACCTAACAGGTCAAGGATGAATAGTCAAGAAAAACAAAATACAGGGCCCTGGTTTATTGGTAAGTACTTTGGTGTTACCTGGTCGGAGAAGACAAAAGTTGTTTCTGCAGCAGGTACTGATTAAATACAGGCACATCCCACACCCCATCACCTCAAAGCATTTGCAAACTTTCATAGGTCTCTTAGAATATGGGCATCAGTTTATCCTTTGCCTGGCTCAATTGCTCCTGCACATTTATAGACTGATTTAAAAAGGAGCCCAATAGGATTAGTCCTCAAAGACAAAGCAAGCATTTCAACAAGCCTAGATGGCTAGTAAACAGATCCAAGCCTTAAGTGCTCTTACACAGGGACAGCCATATGAACTGGATGGAGCCAGTTGGCCAGAAGAGTTTGCATGGAACTTGTGTCAACAGCAAGGGCACAAATGAGTACTGTTAGGTTTCTGATCACAATTATGGAAAGGAGTCAAGATGTGACTTGGTGTTTTAGAACAAGAGCTGTGTGCTAATTACCATGCTTTACAGCAAGTAGAAGACATAACTAAAGGCATCCGAGTAACTCTTCACACTCAGTATCCCACAGCAGGATGGCTAAAGGATACATTCCAAAAGCCCAAGTCAGGCAGTGCCCAGACCCACACTGGCCAAATGCCATGCCTACTTGCATCAATGCAGTACCTTGACAAATAGCCCCCTTAGTGAGAAGCTGCACTCCATTCTCAGCCCCGTAACTTACATCACCTCTGAAAAGCAGCCATTAACTGAGGCAGCAAAGCCATCACAGCTGCCATCCTATGTGCAGGAAGGAGACAGACCAATCCCTGAGCACGCCTGGTATACTGATGGCAGCAAGAGGCCTACCTGTGCCTGGATGGTCACTGCCATCCAGTTCTCAACAGGAAATATCTGGATAGACTCCAGAACTTGACACAGAAGTCAATGGGCCAAGCCTTGAGCAGCCTGAATGGTGATGCTCCCTGAGCCTGACCCCATGTTATATGCACAGAGAGCTGGACAGTCTACAAAGAACTGATCATGCGGCTTCTCCAATGGGAGGCACAGGACTGAGTGGTGGTAGGACACCCACTCTGGGGCAACGGTATGTGGAAGGACATTCTCCAGCACATACGAGGTATGAACATCACTGCTTACCATGCAGATGTGCACACAACACACATCCCACCTGGTAATCAACAGGCTCATGAGTTGACCCACGTCTGCCTCCTTGAAGATATGTCAACTGAAGATGTAACCACCTGGCTACATGAAAAGACATCTAGGACAACGGACCTTGTGGGCCATTGCTAAGAACTGGGGCTAACCTTGGCATACAAAGACGTTGTAACCATCTACTAACAATGCTCAACCTGTGTCCAGCAATGACCATGACCTTTGCCAAGAGACACTGGACAGATAGCAAGGGGGCAGCACCCTCTTCAGAGATGTCAGAGATGGCATCGGTCCCCTGCCCTTCCCTGACGGCTGCTGTTATTCTTTGATATATACTGACACTTATTCAGGACTCCTGCAAGCCCACCCCAGTAAGCGTGCTAACCAGAAAGCTACCGTCCTTGGTCCAGAACAGTTGTGTGCTGCCTACAGGGTGTTCACTGACATCAACATCGGCCAAGGCTCCCACTTTACAGGACATGAAGCGTAAGAGTGGGCCAGCACTCAAGACGCCTGTTGGCATTTGCATCTACCATGCAATCCCACTGCAGCTGGACTGACAGGACGTGTGAGTGGACCGTCAAAACAACTGCCACAAGAAACCATTCACTGGCCCTCTGGACAAGCCACCTGTCAACAGCTGTAGGACATTAAATAAACAGGTACATTCCAATCGGTCCAGTGCCTGTACTGTACTCACTCAAGGACCTGAGGTCACCTTTAGAATGCAAGTAGACAGCAGGCAGGAAAGATGTTCTCTGCCGTAAGTTGGAACACAAGGTAACCTTTTATTGTCCTTGCCACAAGATCTATCTACAGGGGAACATATAATTAAATGGCCCTGGAAATGACAAACAAGTCCACCGTGGTTTGGATTTTTGGTCCAATGGGGAATAGGAATAGGAAAGGACCTAACCATCACCCCATTTCTTCACCCCACTCCACCGAAGACAATGAAGGCACACAACCCCAGCCTCTCATTAAGAAAGGACACTATCGGGGCGCCTGGATGGCGCAGTCGGTTAAGCGTCCGACTTCAGCCAGGTCACGATCTCGCGGTCCGGGAGTTCGAGCCCCGCGTCGGGCTCTGGGCTGACGGCTCAGAGCCTGGAGCCTGTTTCTGATTCTGTGTCTCCCTCTCTCTCTGCCCCTCCCCCGTTCATACTCTGTCTCTCTCTGTCTCAAAAATAAAATAAAAAACGTTAAAAAAAATTAAAAATAAAATAAAGGACACTATCATAATCACCTTATAGAGCACTGTTAGACCCCCACTATCCTTTTCAGGTTTGCCCCATCATGTAACAGAGGGGCGGCCAACGACTGGGTACTATAAACCTGGAGCCAAACCAGTCAGGGGTAGTGCGATCCCAGAACACCACCACCTCCCGCATTCTGTTAGACAATCATGACTTGCCTCTTCCAGCGCCTACTGAACAGCTTGACTTTTCACCCTTAAATTCTGTATAGGGAACCTATTTGCCCAGACCATAGCTTCCATACAGAGTAAGACCAACTATTGAGTATATGGTGAACTCTCCCTGTTGGTGACTGTAGGCTTCCCCCGGCAAAATGTTTTCTATAGTTGCTTAGCCATTTGTGTTTTCCTATTATTTGGAAGCTATGGCCTACGCTGTTGCTGTGGGATTTGGTTGCAATGCACCTCGGCATACGTGGCCCCAGGGACATTGAGAAACAAGAGCGTATAAAGAATGTATTGGCCATCCAGGGTATGGTACATGCTAGAAGACTTGTTTGTACAAGCACATCCTGAATGCCCGTTAGTCACTATCTTGAGAATGCAAAGATCCAGTCCTCCCTCTATATTGCTATCAAGCAGAATATGTAGAAGAATGTGTTGTTCAAAGTTCAAGGTCAGGGGCTCCAGAGGGGGCCAACCAAAAGCATCTCCTTTGTAACAAAGAGTGTGTGAATGGCAGGGCTTTGAGCTCCTTGGAATGCTGGCCACGCAAGGAGGGGAAGGGCTACAGACAGTTGTTAGCATAAGTTGCTACGCTATACAACCTTGCTGCATGTGGATCCCAGCAGCGGGTGCTTTGTCCAGTCTGCCATTCCTGATTCCCTCTATATAAGTTCCTTCAATAAACTTTTGTCTCCATCAATATCTCTGGGTCTTTTCTTCAGCCTCACCAGACTATCACCCACACTTGGTTTGGAGTCTGCTGGGGTACAGCTACACGCCATGCTGAACACACTAACAGCTGAATAAAACATTGACTCATTTACCTAAATCTTGTCTGCCCAACCAGGAATATAAGCTCCACGACGGCAAGGGTATCAATGCTATATCTCCATGGCTTACATCAAAGTCCAGTACACAGCAGGCACACAATCAATAATTGTTGACTGAATATATAAATCTAACCAGTGCTCTCAGAAAACCATGATACAATCTTCTATAAGACAATGTTGTAAATAAATGAAAAAAAGTACAAAAAAATGGTTTTGTCTTTAAACATTGCTGGAGAATGTTTTATAAAAAGCACACTGATATTCCCTGAATTCCTCAAGAATACAGTAAGCATAATTTAGTGGTTTCTTAATGATCTAAAACTGTTTATTTGGGGTGCCTGGGTGGCTCAGTCGGCTAAGCATCAACTCTTGATTGGGCTCAGGTCATGATCTCATGGTTCTTGGGACAGAACCCCACATCAGGCTCCGTGCTGACAGCATGGAACCTGCTTGTGATTCTCTCTCTCTGCCCTTCCCCTACTCGTGCGTGTGCACCCTCTCTCTCTCAAAATAAATAATCATTTAAAAATAAGTAACACTGCTTAGATAACAATAATTACCCTTATCCACAATGCTAAAGAATATGAATTTATTTATTTATTTATTTGTTTATTTTAGCAGGCTCTTATTTCTAACACTGAATAGGCCCAGACAGTTATTCTGCTTTTTCAGATTTTTGGCCTCCACCCCTAACTGTAGCATCCTCTGCCCCTTTGGCAAATACACTGCTTCTACCCATGTGGATTAAGGGAGTAAACATTAGAAATAGTTCTTAAGATTTGAAAACCTGCACATTGCATAGAATATGTGATCTTACAGCAACACAATTAACTGCATGCCAATTAACCCGCAGAATCACTTTATTGCCTACAAATGGATAGGCCACAAAATGCATAAAGCTGAAGCTTTCAGATAAATGAGAGCCCCTCCCATCCATCATAGAAGACTAATGTTCTTTCTTCAGCCTCACCAGACTATCACCCACACTTGGTTTGGAGTCTGCTGGGGTACAGCTACACGCCATGTAGCTACATTAGCCAATACTGAATATACAAACTTTCAAAATCTTGACGAAGACCTGTTTTTCTTCCTAAAATTGGACAACTCTGTATTATGTGGAAGCCTTAACTGTTCTCTGTTAATCCCAGGAATAAAACTTTTATTTATAAAATTCAAAGAAATTAAAATATCTAAATAAGATCTATTTTTCCTAGAAATGGTAGCTATTATAAAACAGTTTATCTAAGTCAGTGGGTTTATCTGTACCTCTTTTGTTGTTGTTGTTATTAACCATGCTGGTATCCTGATCTCGTTCTAAAAAAGGACTTAAGTTAAATTCAGTTGATGTTTCCCATAAATATCAGAAACAAATGGCTTTTCAACATAAGCAGAATAAGACAAACATCTTAAAGCTCCTTCCCTGTAAGTTCGTGCCAACAAACAAAACTGTACAGTCTCCAAAATAGACCTTCTAAGGTGTCAATAGGCTAAATTATACCACTGAACTAATCAGTTCTTTCTAACCAAAATGTTCCTTTGAAACAGTGGAAAATTGATAGTTCTAAAGCTGGGTGATGGGTTTATGGGACTTCAATGTACTATTTACTTTTCTAATTTTGAAAATTTCCAGAAGAAGTATTAAAATTTTCCTTATTCTATTACACAGAGTTCCTGTTACCTACATAATTTTATAACCACATGCTGTAGACATATAATATGTGTAAATATTATCCATGTGTGTACACATGGGAATGTGCCACTCATATTTGCTTATTAATTGCATTTAATTAAATAGACAGCACTATGACTTTCTCTTAGGATAGTTGTCATCAAAAAAACACGAAATGAAAGTTAGACACCTTAGAAATTATTCTTGCTCTAATTTGAGCCATCTTCTAAATTCCCAATGGTTTTGCCCTTTCCAATAAAACTTGAATTTTTAAACACCTAACCTGCAATCTACTTTAATTTAAATGATTTTCATTAAAAATTAAATTTTAGAAGTATTCAATCCTCTTGACACTTTTTTCAATTAACAACTAAATATGAAATTGACATGCTTGCATATTAATTAGTGTTTAAACAGTAAGAGGAAAATACATAGAAGTATCCCCTTAATAACTAAAAACTACTGGTACCAAAACCAGCTATAGTTGGAGCAAACAAAACCTTTTCATATGTCCTAGCCAGTGTTTATGTACAATCCAGCTTCCCAAGGTCCTTGATTTTCTGTTCCAGTTGAGGTAAAATCACTGGATTATATGTTTTTGATCTTTTAACATAGCCCAGGTAACCATAAATGAGGTTACTGTAGCACTGCACAATAGTACCAATAAAATGTTTATGTGTCTCCAAAAAAGGGCAGTCAACTTAATGCAATAAATATATTACATACAAAGACCTAAACATAATAATAACATAACGAACCTAATCATTCTTTGAATGGTTAAAAACATTCTGGTTTCTTATGTACCTGAACGCTAATAAGATCATTTGCCAGGACAGCAAATAACACTCCTTTTGGGGGATTCACCAAGTGGGGTTTATTCCTTTGGATAAGAGGAGCAGGGAGTGGGATACAGAGGAAGAAAGGATATCACTATGGCAGAAATGAAAGAAAATTATTATGTGGATATAAACTTATAAGGCCAAGTATAAATGTTAGATCAAGCAGAGTTTTCTTAAGTTATCTTTTAAAAAAAAAAAATTTTTAATGTTTATATTTATTTTTGAGACAGAGAGAGAGCATGAGCAGGGGAGGGTCAGAGAGAGAGGGAGACACAGAATCCAAAGCAGGCTCCAGGTTCTGAGCTGTCAGCGCGGAGCCCGATGTGGGGCTCAAACTTGTCAACTGCAAGATCATGATCTGAGATGAAGCCAGATGTTTAACCAACTGAGCCACCCAGGTGTCCCTCATAAATTACCTTTAATCCTGCTTCCTAACCATAATAAATGATCATTTAAAATTCCCACATCCCAGTATGAGTAATTGTAAAATGACTTACCTAAGTTGGTGTTCTCTCAAGTTTGATAAGGCTTCCATACCATGTAAATAGGAATATACTATTTCCAGATCCTGTATGAAAAGAAGGACAGAAATTATTAAACTTGTCAGGAAAAAGAAGCTTCTAAATTAAATCACTATATTTACAGTCCAAGTTAAAAAGAACTTTTTTTTTAAATACAAGTTTTCTTAGACATTAAAAATAATATTATCAAGAGAAAAGCTGAATCACACAAATGTCATCCATTCATCAACCACCTTTGGGATATATACAAGGGTATTAAAATATAAAATAAATTGGCTTAAACTTATGAAAACAAATTCCCAAAAATTATTCTTCACCATTTATTTTCTGCCTTTTACATCAAAATATCAAATAAATAGTCTTAATTTTAAAGCACAGATATTTGCGAATATTGTGATTAATCATTCTTAGTCAATACAAAAATCAATGCATGTTATTTCACGACTACACTTTAAAATGAGCAAAAATTTGGGGTGCCTGGGTGCTCAATCAGGTAAGCACCTGACTTTAGCTCAGGTCATGATCTCACAGTTTATGAGTTTGAGTCCCATGTTGGGCTCTGTGCTGTGAGCTCACAGCCTGGAAACTGGGTCAGATTTTGTGCCTCCCTCTCTCTCTGCCCCTCCCCTGTTCTCCCTCTGTCTGTCTGTCTCTCTCTCCCCCAAAAATAAACATTAAAAAAATGTTTAAGTGAGCATGAATTCAATTTATTTTCAATTCTTATCACAATGACATTTCTTTTATATATAGTTATATTTAAGTTTAAATATTTTCTTTAAAAAGGAGAGAGATGTCTTATTTTTCTCAATCATACTATAATACTTAGGAAAAAGATTCAAAGTTATTCATGAAAGTTCAGAACAGGTAAATTAAAAATCCCATTTATATTCATTTGGATGATAAGGTAGCAAGTTATTAGTATTTCAAGACTCTAATATCTATAACATCTAGGATCACACAGTTTGTGATATAAAGGGTATGAAGAGATTCATTCCTCTCTTATATCTTAGTTAAACTCTAAAACAAAAGTATTTTAAGAAACTTATAAAATTATCCTTTTTTGTCTTAAAATAAGAGCTCTATTGAGATAGAATTCACATACTTTTTTTTTTTCCTCCCCAGGAGGCAACAGCTGTGCTGGGTCACTGCACACAACGCAGCGGAGGCCATGTGTACGATCCTCCCCTGCCCTCTGGGCTCATACCCACTGTCCCGTCCTCACTCCAGAGGGAAGGAGTGACAGGAAGTGGCTATGGGTGGGCAGGTTCAGAACCCAAGAGAGCAGGGTTGGTGGGCAGGGAGTGGGGGTCTGCTGCCCTCCTCTGACAGGGCAGCTGGGTAAACTAAAACTCAAAATTTGGCATTTTTTAAAGTTTCATTTAAGTAACCTCTACACCCAATGTGGGTCTCAAACTCAAAACCCCGAGATCAAGAGTCACATGCTCTTCCAGGTAAGCCAGCCAGGTGACCCTCAAAATGCATCATTTTAAAGCGACTAATTTGGTGGTTTGTGTATAATCATCATCACTAATTTCAGAACACTTCAACACCCCCCAAAAGCAACTCTATACCCATGAACAGTCATTCACCATTTCCCCTACCCCAACTCCTGGCAACCACTAATCTACTTTGTTTCTATGGATTTGACTATTATGAACATTTCACATAAATAGAATCTAACAATGGAATGTTAGATTGTGTCTGGCTTCTTTCACTTAGCACAGTATATACAAGGTTCACTTGTGTTGTAAACATGTATCACTGCTCTCCTTTGTATTGCCAAATAATATTCCATTGTGGAGATGTACTGTATTATTTATCCATTCATCAGTTGGTGAGTATTTGGATTTTTTCTGCTTCATGGATGCAATTAACAATGCTGTTATGAGCTTTCATGTGTAAGTTTTTGTTTAAACACCTGTTTTCAGTTCTCATGGGTATACATACGCTTATGAGTGGAACCATTGGCTCATATAGTAACTCTACGTTTAGCTTTTTAAGAAAGTGTCAAATTGTTTTTCTTAAATGGCTGCATCATTTATAATTCCATCAGCAATGTATAAGGGCTCCAATTTCTCCACATACATCATTGTCAACACTTGTTATTGTGTGTCTTTTTAACTTTAGCCCTCCTATTTGGAGTGTTATCTAATTGTGGTGTTGATTTGCATTTCCCCAATGACTAAGGATGCTGAGCATCTTTCATGTGTTTTTTGCTCATTTATATAACTTATTTGGATAAATATTCAATTTCTCTGTTCAATTTTTAGTTGGGTTGTCTTTTTATTATTGAATTTTAAGAATTCTTTGTATCCTAGATAGAAGGCCTTTATCACAGATATAATTTGCAAATATTTTCTCCCATTCTACAGGCTTTGTATTTTTTCATTTTCTTAGATGGTGCTTTTATCTTTAAGTTTATTTATTTTTTGAGAGAGAGAGAGAGAGAAAGAAAGAAAGAACGAAAGAAAGAGAGAGAGAGAGAGCACAGTATACGAGCAGGGGAGGAACAGAGAGAAAGGATCCCACGCAGGCTCTGCGCTGTCAGCATGGGGCTCAAACCCACAAACCAGAGCTGAAACCAAGAGCCAGACGCTTAACTAACTGAGCCACCCAGGTGCCCCTAGATGGTGCCTTTAGAAGCACAAAGTTAATTAATTTTAATGAAGTCCAATTTATCTATTTTTTCTTTTGTTGCGTATGCTTTTAGAGTCGTATGTAATAGGGCGCCTGGGTGGCCCAATCAGTTAGCCTCCCACTTCAGCTCAGGTCACAATCCCACAGCTCATGAGTTCGAGCCCCATGTCAGGTTCTGTGCTGACAGCTCAGAGCCTGGAGCCTGCTTCAGGTCCTGTGACTCTCTCTCTCTCTCTCTCTCTGTCCCTCCCCTGCTCATGCTCCGTCTCTCTCTCCCAAAAATAAACATTAAAAACTTTTTTGAAAAAGAGTTCTATGTAAGAAACCATTACTTAATCCAAGGTCACAAAGATTTACTAATACATTTTCTTCTAAGAGTTCTTACATCCACGATTCATTTCTGAGTTATTTTTTGCATTTAAGTATCCAACTTTGTTCTTTGGCATGTGGATATCCATCTGTCCCACTACCCTGTGTGGAAAAGACTATTCGCTCCCCCATCAAAGTGTATTAGTACCTTTGTTAAAGATCAATTGACCACAAATACAAGTGCTTGTGGACTCTCAGTTTTATTCCATCGGTCCATATGTCTATCTTTATGCCAGAACCACACTGTCTTGTTTATGTAGCTCTGTAGTAAGTTTTGTAGCAACTTTCAAAATCAGAAATTATCAGGGTTCCAACCTTTTTCTCCTTTTTTCAAGATTGTTCGGCCTTGTTTGGGTGTCTTGCATTTCCATATGAATTTTAGAATCATTTGTCAATCCACAAAAAAAAAACCTTTTTTTTTTTAATCTGCTGAAATTGTAAGAAGGATTGTGTCGAGTCTGTAGGTCAGTTAAGGTAGTACTGCCACCTTAACAGTATTGAGTCCCCCAATCCAGGGATGTTTCGCCATATACATAGGTCTTCCTTAATTTCTTTCCACAATGTTTTTTACTTTTCAGTATCCAAGTCTTGTGCTACTTTGGTTTGATTCAATCCTCTCTTTTAATTAAGAAAAAATTTCTGTAGCCTTAGGAATACCTTTCCGAACAATTCAAAACTATATGTGCAGTTAAATTTCATATATTAAAAGCACAGATAAGGGACAGTGATAACAACTAGAGAAGAAACTCAGAAACTTGAAGAAGATACTAAGGAAGTTTTCGGCCTAAAATATTTTATTGTAATCCTTAAAACAATACTGTGATATGGGGGGGAGGGGGGCGGGGGAAGGGGAGAAGTAATCTTACTGATAACTTTAAACTGTCACCATTTAAATTGTCATATCATCTAGTTAAAAAAGTTTGCATTCCTTGAGAGCTTGTTTGGAGGTTCTAGCAGGGGAGCGCAGCTACTCATATACCCTTGACGGAAGAATGCTCCTCCTCTATCGGGGAAGGTCGTCCTCTTCCAGAGCAGGCAGCTTCAGGAGGGATGCACTTGGAGCAGTGAGGGAGGAAGGAAGGGGACACCCGCCTAGCCTGCCAGACCAGTGGAATCAACCCTGGAGATCAATGGGGTGACAGATGTCACAGCCAGATCACCCTCACATCCCAAAGTTTGCATTCCTAAAGCTAATAAATTCCTTCTTCAGAAGCAATCAGACTCCAATCATAATATTCTATTTGCATATAGGGAAAAATCAATAAAAAATGCCCTGATGAGTTTCTTTAATATCTGTAGTAAAAGGTCTTTCTGAGCAATCCTAAAAAGTTCATTCTATTTTAGATATTATAAATATATGTGCTACTTGCAGTCATTGAATAGTGCAGAAAGACTCCCCC